>NW_024545887.1:600000-947034 GCF_018152505.1 Drosophila elegans | reverse complement strand
GCCATATAAACATTAGGCGCGTCAAAAAATCAGCTCTGAATGATCTTTTTTTTTATAGGAACAAAACTTATGGCGTTATTGGGTTGTTTGCTGTGTTAAATCTTTTTTAAAGCCGATGATGCAGGAATATCTAATCCTTCTTGGTCTAGTAACAGCAAAGATCTGTATATTCTTTTCTATGAGAAGTAATTTTTAAAATTAAGGGTTAGTTGTTAGAAAAAAATGAAGTGTGATAAATTGTTCTCAAAGAAAGAAAAAATACTTGGTTGTCAAATATCATCACACCTGTGATGATGTCAGGTGGCGATCAAGAGTGAGATCTGTGTGCTCTGGTTTTTTCAGTAGCCATGTCATCCGGTATGACTCACAATAGTGGTATCTTTATCTTTTATCGTAACTAGGTTTTGGAGCTCTGCAATAATTAGTAATTAGTAATTAGTAATTTGAAACAATAACTTCTGATAACCAAACATCTCTTGACAAGGTCACAAAGAGACGATCGCACATTCAAACTAAAAACTTTTGATACCCAATTTTGTGACGAATATTATTAACTTTGACAAAAAATGTACTATTATTTATTTTATTAGTTGCGTAATTGGCACAAAGCTACACAATAAAATCAATCCTTGTTAATTAAAAATTCGAGATTCGATTCTTCTCTAACGGGTTTAATATCCAGGTCTCTGTGGATTTTGACGTTCCCCAGGGTGCCCCAGTGATTGCTCTAAAAATTTTAGATTGTGGTCGTTGGATAATCTCTACGTTGCTGATGCCTGCAGCAGTTATAAGGTAATAATTTGTATTCGAGTTGAAGCGGAGAGCGGGAGCTGATAAGCCAATGCTAGCTTTCAGTTTTTGGCAGGTCTACTTTGATACGCCAGTCAGCTAGCCACTTTTGTATGTGTGATTGCTGTTTTTAAATATTTTGAGCAGCAGACTGCAGTGTCATCAGAAAAGGTTGATATCACCGTTGGATGGCTTGTAAGAATGTTCCAAGTGTAAAGGAGGCACAAGATCGGTCTGAATACGCTTCCTTGCGGTACTAAATTTATTATTTTAGTATTCGATAGATTTAAAATTAAACTAGTAGCCCGATACAATATTTATTTCTTGAAATTATAAATCAATTTACAGCAAAGTAAATTCTTATTGAATAAAATACCGCCCACTTTGCAATTTTAATTTCAACGACATAATGCATTTGCTATCTTATATGTCTTTAAATTACTAATGAGCATAATAATAACATGTTGCATGAAACACAACGCAAAGGTGACATGGAATCAAAAGGCCTAAAATAGGTTACCTTTGATTTTTCCACACCTTTCAGCAAAACCTACTGCTCTTTGTTGCTGTCACGAAGAAAGTATGTTTGCTTTCGTTCTCAAAACATGACCTTGACATGCAATACAATGACTAAAATATAGAATTTAGAGACTTTAACAACATCGTCTATGACTTGCTCATGACCGAAATAGATAATTGCATTGGAATAGCACTTACACATATACAACAGTAGACCAACAGCGTGAGTGGAGTGATGAAAAGTGGATGCACCGCGTAGGTGCTCTCCACAAAAACCCGCGAAATCCCGCGCTGTGGCAGCATAGGACGCATAGGATGCACCCTAGATGACTCACCCGGTGAAGGCGACTCCGGGTATCCATGGACGCCCGCTGGCTTCGATCCTATTCCGAGCCTGGCTTGGGGCCATGGGTTAGAGAATTTTTACCGCGAAACTTTCTCGTTATGTCTCTTTGTCCAAACAAATTTTTCCTTGTGTGTAACCTGGTGCACCTACAAAAATGTGACAGTCACGCCAGCTGATAGACAGTTTTAAACGCACGGACGGCACTGATCCGTCAACGCTGGGTCACCACCTGAGGAACCTGACCGTTGGTAGGCGCTGTCGTGCTTGCTAAAAAAAGGTACTCGCTACGGGTCTCACTTCATGTAGAGATTATAGCAGGTATTCCGGGCTGCCGCTGCAACTGGGGATTAAAATAGGTGTTTAAGGTGAAGGAACGGACTATCAGCCAACCCTACCGCCAAGGCGGCGCACCACAAAATGGGAGCAATGGCAACCGAAAAGGAGCTTTATAACTCCCACCGAAAAAGTCGTGGGGAAACCCATGGTCACCGTTGGAGCCAAACTGACCCATAATGAGCGGCTAAGTGGGCTGCCTTTGCGCCATAGTGGCGGGCAGCAACCAAACCTGGCAACAGGTATAAAATTGGGAAAAACCCCACGTAGCGTCTGACCCACAGGAATGTAACCTGGCAGCAGGTATAAAATGCAATCCTGGCATTAGGTTTAAATATGCAAACAAGAGGAATGTGGAGAAATAACTAAATTACTCCAGATGGCAACCACAAAAGTGCAATTCAAATCGCGCGGAGAAATCCGGCCATAGAGGCAAGGATTCTGGAGGCCCCAGTCAACATTCATATAGAAAACGAGAATGCACCGCCAGTGACTGACAGCTTTTTCCAAAGCTTCAAAGATCAGGTGGACCCCACCTCCCTGCCCGCTACGCCACAAAGCAGTGTGCCGAGCGAACTGACACCCTAAAGAGGGCCCGAGAAGAAAGCAGCCCTTGTGGAAACAACACAGCAGAAAGAGAAATCAGAAGCAAAGATAACCTCCGAAACATGAACGAGATCGGGAGAAATTTAAATGACCTGCTCTACCAGGTAAATGTGAAGAAGCCAGCCAAGCGGACGATCAACGCGTCTATCAAGGAGATGATGCCCGCATGAAGAAGCTATAGCAGCTTACAGCAGCCAGCTAGACCCAACAGCAGAAGGAGACTCAGACGACTCCTGAAACGAATGATGATGGCGGTTATCCCAAACTGCCTGACACCGAAACCCAAAAGACCGCAAGCATCGCACTCCAAAAGTGATTGGACGGAGGCTAAGAGTCGAAGGAAGAAATCAAACGAGCAAAGTAGAAAACGGGTACAACGAGACGCAATCCTGTTAAAGTGTTCAGAAAAGGCGACCTTCTCAGAAGTGCTGAAGACTATCAATGGAATGAAGGAAATTAGGAGGTGCTTTTGCTAAGCATGCAAAACCCCTCCGATCAATCAACTCAGAAGGTCGAAGAAGCTCTCATGTTAAGCGGAGGTCAGGCGATGCAACACACCAATGCGATCGAGATAACGGACATCGACGAGTTGACAACAGGCGATGGTCCTAGGGCGTTATACTTCTCCCTGGATGAGAACATACCAGTAGAGGCTTCACCCACGATGAAAAGCGCAGTGCGAGGAACGCAAGCCGCGGTGATTAGGCTGAAACCCAGTCTCGCCGAACACCTTCTCAAAATTGAGAAAATACGCATCGGATGGGCAGTCTGGAGAATTAGACGAATCGTGGAAGTAAGAAGAGAAAAGGAGAAAAATATAGATGTGGCTATCCTCAGTGAGCCATATACACCCAAGCACGATAGAGTATGGCTACAAAACCAGGTTGGCGGTGCAGCAATTTAGAGCTGTGCCCCAACAGCAGACAGCTAAGCGATTATCCAAGCCACAATACGCAAGGGCAAAGTACAATGGGACTTTCCTCTACAGCTGCTACATAGCACCACGCTTCACGCTACCACAATTCAGGAACATTATCTTCGACCTGGTTACCGATGCTCGTGGAAAGTTACCAGTAATCATTTTTTTTTTTTTTTTTAACATATGCATTTTATTTATTGAATCTTCTCTGAATTGAGACTAACAATAAGTATCATATATAAAATCTTAAATTAAAAACCTGGGTCAGCTGGGTAGGCCCCTGGCGATGAGAAGTTAGCTTGGTGTGCTAGGACGCTTTTTGTTTTGAAATTTCATCTTTTACGGGTAGAATGCCAAGATCACTGTGGATGTTGTCGTTCCGAACATACCAAGGTGCCCCAGTGATAGTTCTCAGGATTTTTGATTGTGCTCGCTGGATAATGTCGATGTTACTGCTGCTCGCGTTTCCCCACAATTGGGAGCGGTAAGTCCAGACTGGCTTAAGCGTTGAATTGTAGAGCAGAACCTTGAAGTCCAGGCAGAGGTGGGAGCGAGCGTTTATGAGCCAATGGAGGTTATTGGATTTTAGTTTTAGATGAATTTTCTTAGCTTCGATATGTCTCCGCCATGTAAGTCTTCTGTCAAGGTGGACGCCAAGGTACGTTACATCGTCAGCTTGTGGAAGTGGAGTGTTATTCAGAGTTAGCGGGGGACACGTTTGTCTGTTAAAAGTAAACGTTATGTGTTTACACTTTTGCGTATTTATTTTTATACGCCAGTCTGATAACACCCTCTCCACTACCACGAGATGATCAGCTAGTTGTGCTGTTGCCTGAATTGGGCATTTGGACCGACTTAAGATCGCGGTATCGTCTGCGAATGTAGAAGTAGTTAGCCGCTCGTTCGTGGGAATATCTGCGGTGTAGAGGAGAAATTGAGTTGGACCAAGGGCGCTACCTTGACCAGCCTCTATAGTGTAATCGTCGGATATTGTAGTGTTGCATCTCACGGCGAAGGCTCTGTTGTAAAGGTACGATTCAAGTATCCTGTGCGTGTTTTCCGGTAGTAACGTCCTGATTTTTGCATAAGGCCATCGAGCCAGACTCGGTCGAAAGCCTGCGCAACGTCAAGGAAAACCGCACTGCAGTATTCCCGAAACTCGAATGCAGTTCGTATTTCTGTTGTTAATCTGTTAACTTGCTCTATTGTTCCATGGCATTCTCGAAAGCCAAATTGATGCGCCGGAATAATGTTGTGCTCTTTCAATTGTGGGATTACAGACACGAGAGTAAACTTATCGGTCTGTATGAAGCTGGTATTGTGTGATCTTTTCCTGGCTTTGGGATCATTATGATTACCGACTTTTCTATTTTTTTGGGAAGTAGCCAAGTCGTGTAATCCCGTTAATGAGTTTACAAATTTCCTCAACTGCACAGTTTGGGAGTTCAAGTAGCATCCTAGGAGTTATTAGATCACCTCCTGGGGCCTTTTTTGTTTTTAATTGCCCGCTGATGACTTTTGCAACTACGTTTGGTTGAAACAGAATGGGCGCCGTTTCAATTCCAATTTGAATTGACGGCGACGGTAGTGTGAATGAATTATTTGCAGGGTTTGGCTAAAAAACATTTCGAAGGTGTAAAGCAAATGTACAAGCTCTGTCTTTGTCGCTTCTGTCCCAGCCGCCTGAAGAGTCTCTTACGGGAATTACTGTTTCGGTCGGACTTGGATTTGGGTGGGCCCTCCACAGGGGATGCTTGGTGCTGGTGGGTGAAAGTTTCTCAATGTACTGGCGTTGTGCTTTTTCTTCTTCGTGCCTTAGAGCCCTGGTAAGTCTGCGACCAGCTTCCTTAAGACTATGTTTTGAGGATGGCGATCTGCTGTTCGATTTCAAGGTTAGTTTTGTGTTGGTGTGTGTGCCCATCCCTCCCTTGCGGTGTAGAGACTTTGGCTGCTGCGACGAGTACAGACTCCAGTGCATTGGCATAGCAGTCGATGTCCTCTTTGGAGTTGAGCTGTGGAGTTAGTTCGATGTGGGAACTTACGTACTTTTTGAACTTCAGCCAGTTGGTTCGATGCGACGTCAGCCTGCAAGGGTGCTCGATTAATTCCGGTCTTTGAAGAAGAGTTATTAGCACTGGCGAGTGGTCCGATGATAGATCCATAGGCGATTTTGCAGATATTAGATTATATAGTTGCCTTCCTTTGGGGTTCACAAGGCGGGATCCCCAGTGTGTGTGCTTGGCGTTGTAATCACCTGCTGCTATGAATCGCTCTCCAAGTGAATTGTAGAAATCCATGAATTGGACTTCTGAGACTGTAAAGCGGGGTGGGCAGTAGACAGCGGCAATGGCAAGGTTGCTGGTGCAAAACTGTGCTTTGAAGAAGAGTTATTAGCACTGGCGAGTGGTCCGATGATAGATCCATAAGCGATTTTGCAGATATTAGATTATATAGTTGCCTTCCTTTGGGGGTCACAAGGCGGGATCCCCAGTGTGTGTGCTTGGCGTCGTAATCACCTGCTGCTATGAATCGCTCTCCAAGTGAATTGTAGAAATCCATGAATTGGTCTTCTGAGACTGTAAAGCGGGGTGGGCAGTAGACGGCGGCAATGGCAAGGTTGCTGGTGCAAAACTGTGCTTTGAAGAAGAGTTATTAGCACTGGCGAGTGGTCCGATGATAGATCCATAACCGATTTTGCAGATATTAGATTATATAGTTGCCTTCCTTTGGGGGTCACAAGGCGGGATCCCCAGTGTGTGTGCTTGGCGTTGTAATCACCTGCTGCTATGAATCGCTCTCCAAGTGAATTGTAGAAATCCATGAATTGGTCTTCTGAGACTGTAAAGCGGGGTGGGCAGTATACAGCTGCAATGGTAAGGTTGCTGGTGCAAAACTGTAATTTTATCGATGTAGCTTGCAGATCATTTTTTGCAAACCGTTGGTGAAAGTGGTTTTTGATACGGTCTCTTATTAAGATGCCAGTTCCGCCATGTGCTTTACCATCTGGATGATCGGTGCCGTAGAACGTATATCCTCGTATTTGAAAGTTATATTTGCTGATGAGATGCGTTTCAGCCAGCAACATAACGTCGATGTGATTTTCGTGCATGGTGGTTTTCATGAAGGACATAAATTCCATCATATTTTGTTGCAAAGTTATCATCATAGTTTCCATGTTACTTTGTGGCTGTCCCATGGCCTGCTGTATGTTATCAGCTTTCGGCTCTATGTGGGCTGTGCCTGATCTTTGAGCACTGGCTTAGGAAATGCTGTTGGTGGTAATTAAAGGGTCAAATGATGACCTGGCTGCTTTTGCGAAGAAAACTTCGGGTGTCGTTTGTGATTTCATGTAAATGTTCTGACGTGCCGTTGTCGCTCTTTGCATGCGACTTTTCATCTCCTTGTAGACTAGAAAGCCTCTGTAGTTTACTGTGTGGTTTCCTTGGCAGTTTACACACTTTTTAGTGAGAGAGTCTCCCCTGTTGGCAGGGCAGGGTTCGGAGCCGTGGCAGTTTCCACAAGCTACACAAACTGACCTGAGGGTGCACTAAGCCCTGGTGTGTCCGTATTCCTGGCAGTTTGTGCATTGCACTGGGCCGTTCCGTTTGTGCGGCTACTGTGATCCTACGGTGCAGAAGGTACTGCAACTTGTAGATCGGGTGCACTGCGTTTTTTTTTCTGGCTCCAGCTCGACCTTAAAAAGTGGTTGCGGCTTCTTGTTTTTGTTCATAATGCTTATAAAATTTTTGGCGCAAAAACCGTTTTCTTTGAAAGCCTCTATAATTTCAGAGGGGGTCACATCGGGTTCTATTTTCTTGAGGACAACTTGTAAGCCCTTGCATCTTTTCAGCTGGTACGTGTAGTAATTCTTTTTGGCATCGTTTAGGTACTTCGACTCTGCTCGGAAATCATCTTCGGTTTTGGTTTGAAGTTTGGTTTCGCTTATATTATCCTTCCCGACAAGCTCAATTATTATGTTGACTAGGACGTTGGAGATCTTCTCCCGAATAAAGAAAGGGGGGGGCTTAAGTTTCTTTGGGGCTAATTCTTCATACTCTGTTTCAGGCTCCGCCAGAATGGAAAATCTATTTTCATTTAATGGCCCGAGATTTTCAGGGCCTTTGTTGGTACGGTTTATTTTGGGCATATTGCCGTCAGATTTTTTTTTGGGGGTGAGGGGGGAGGGGGTTAGCTTGGGCTTGGAAATATTAATATAGCGATCCATGCCTGTCTGCATGGCCGAACCCGCTTGCGGAATTGTAATTTTTTCTACCGTAGCTTTCTTTTTCCCGTTTGACCCGATTTTTGCACATGGTTGTGTTGTTGCTTTACCCACTGCAGAAGAAGAGAGTGGAGTCGTTATTGCATTGTTGGCGACAGAGACCGTTGTAGTTGACGTAGTAGTTACTGTTGTTGTTGCACTAGGTGGCAGAATCTCGGTTGGAGTTTTGCATTGCTCACTCCATGGTGTTTGAGCGGTGAAAAGCAGGGCGGGAGAGCAAGCTCTCTGGTTTTCGGCGGTCAGTAAACTTGCACTTTCTTGCACTTTCGGTTCTAGAGTATTACTCGTGAACGAGAAATAAGCATTTTTACGGGCCAAAGAGAGACGACGTTTGTCTTGCTCTCTCTGAATTTTTTCACGGGCTTCGTCTTGTTGTTTTTGGTGCACTGATCCACTTTCTTACTCATTTATTGATAGAGCGTAATATTAATTAATTAATTAATTAAAACTTTAGTTTACGATATGCGAATTAGCATCGCGAATCGCAAAACCTCGCGTTTATAAATTTTTTCGAACGTTTTCGATTTAGTGTACTATTATTTATTTTATTAGTTGCGTAATTGGCACAAAGCTACACAATAAAATCAATCCTTGTTAATTAAAAATTCGAGAGCTGCGTGCTCTATTTCTTCTCTAACGGGTTTAATATCCAGGTCTCTGTGGATTTTGACGTTCCCCAGGGTGAAATTTTAGATTGTGGTCGTTGGATAATCTCTACGTTGCTGATGCCTGCAGCAGTTGTAAGGTAATAATTTGTATTCGAGTTGAAGCGGAGAGCGGGAGCTGATAAGCCAATGCTAGCTTTCAGTTTTTGGCAGGTCTACTTTGATACGCCAGTCAGCTAGCCACTTTTGTATGTGTGATTGCTGTTTTTAAATATTTTGAGCAGCAGACTGCAGTGTCATCAGAAAAGGTTGATATCACCGTTGGATGGCTTGTAAGAATGTTCCAAGTGTAAAGGAGGCACAAGATCGGTCTGAATACGCTTCCTTGCGGTACTAAATTTATTATTTTAGTATTCGATAGATTTAAAATTAAACTAGTAGCCCGATACAATATTTATTTCTTGAAATTATAAATCAATTTACAGCAAAGTAAATTCTTATTGAATAAAATACCGCCCACTTTGCAATTTTAATTTCAACGACATAATGCATTTGCTATCTTATATGTCTTTAAATTACTAATGAGCATAATAATAACATGTTGCATGAAACACAACGCAAAGGTGACATGGAATCAAAAGGCCTAAAATAGGTTACCTTTGATTTTTCCACACCTTTCAGCAAAACCTACTGCTCTTTGTTGCTGTCACGAAGAAAGTATGTTTGCTTTCGTTCTCAAAACATGACCTTGACATGCAATACAATGACTAAAATATAGAATTTAGAGACTTTAACAACATCGTCTATGACTTGCTCATGACCGAAATAGATAATTGCATTGGAATAGCACTTACACATATACAACAGTAGACCAACAGCGTGAGTGGAGTGATGAAAAGTGGATGCACCGCGTAGGTGCTCTCCACAAAAACCCGCGAAATCCCGCGCTGTGGCAGCATAGGACGCATAGGATGCACCCTAGATGACTCACCCGGTGAAGGCGACTCCGGGTATCCATGGACGCCCGCTGGCTTCGATCCTATTCCGAGCCTGGCTTGGGGCCATGGGTTAGAGAATTTTTACCGTGAAACTTTCTCGTTATGTCTCTTTGTCCAAACAAATTTTTCCTTGTGTGTAACCTGGTGCACCTACAAAAATGTGACAGTCACGCCAGCTGATAGACAGTTTTAAACGCACGTACGGCACTGATCCGTCAACGCTGGGTCACCACCTGAGGAACCTGACCGTTGGTAGGCGCTGTCGTGCTTGCTAAAAAAAGGTACTCGCTACGGGTCTCACTTCATGTAGAGATTATAGCAGGTATTTCCGGGCTGCCGCTGCAACTGGGGATTAAAATAGGTGTTTAAGGTGAAGGAACGGACTATCAGCCAACCCTACCGCCAAGGCGGCGCACCACAAAATGGGAGCAATGGCAACCGAAAAGGAGCTTTATAACTCCCACCGAAAAAGTCGTGGGGAAACCCATGGTCACCGTTGGAGCCAAACTGACCCATAATGAGCGGCTAAGTGGGCTGCCTTTGCGCCATAGTGGCGGGCAGCAACCAAACCTGGCAACAGGTATAAAATTGGGAAAAACCCCACGTAGCGTCTGACCCACAGGAATGTAACCTGGCAGCAGGTATAAAATGCAATCCTGGCATTAGGTTTAAATATGCAAACAAGAGGAATGTGGAGAAATAACTAAATTACTCCAGATGGCAACCACAAAAGTGCAATTCAAATCGCGCGGAGAAATCCGGCCATAGAGGCAAGGATTCTGGAGGCCCCAGTCAACATTCATATAGAAAACGAGAATGCACCGCCAGTGACTGACAGCTTTTTCCAAAGCTTCAAAGATCAGGTGGACCCCACCTCCCTGCCCGCTACGCCACAAAGCAGTGTGCCGAGCGAACTGACACCCTAAAGAGGGCCCGAGAAGAAAGCAGCCCTTGTGGAAACAACACAGCAGAAAGAGAAATCAGAAGCAAAGATAACCTCCGAAACATGAACGAGATCGGGAGAAATTTAAATGACCTACTCTACCAGGTAAATGTGAAGAAGCCAGCCAAGCGGACGATCAACGCGTCTATCAAGGAGATGATGCCCGCATGAAGAAGCTATAGCAGCTTACAGCAGCCAGCTAGACCCAACAGCAGAAGGAGACTCAGACGACTCCTGAAACGAATGATGATGGCGGTTATCCCAAACTGCCTGACACCGAAATCCAAAAGACCGCAAGCATCGCACTCCAAAAGTGATTGGACGGAGGCTAAGAGTCGAAGGAAGAAATCAAACGAGCAAAGTAGAAAACGGGTACAACGAGACGCAATCCTGTTAAAGTGTTCAGAAAAGGCGACCTTCTCAGAAGTGCTGAAGACTATCAATGGAATGAAGGAAATTAGGAGGTGCTTTTGCTAAGCATGCAAAACCCCTCCGATCAATCAACTCAGAAGGTCGAAGAAGCTCTCATGTTAAGCGGAGGTCAGGCGATGCAACACACCAATGCGATCGAGATAACGGACATCGACGAGTTGACAGCAGGCGATGGTCCTAGGGCGTTATACTTCTCCCTGGATGAGAACATACCAGTAGAGGCTTCACCCACGATGAAAAGCGCAGTGCGAGGAACGCAAGCCGCGGTGATTAGGCTGAAACCCAGTCTCGCCGAACACCTTCTCAAAATTGAGAAAATACGCATCGGATGGGCAGTCTGGAGAATTAGACGAATCGTGGAAGTAAGAAGAGAAAAGGAGAAAAATATAGATGTGGCTATCCTCAGTGAGCCATATACACCCAAGCACGATAGAGTATGGCTACAAAACCAGGTTGGCGGTGCAGCAATTTAGAGCTGTGCCCCAACAGCAGACAGCTAAGCGATTATCCAAGCCACAATACGCAAGGGCAAAGTACAATGGGACTTTCCTCTACAGCTGCTACATAGCACCACGCTTCACGCTACCACAATTCAGGAACATTATCTTCGACCTGGTTACCGATGCTCGTGGAAAGTTACCAGTAATCATTTTTTTTTTTTTTTTTTAACATATGCATTTTATTTATTGAATCTTCTCTGAATTGAGACTAACAATAAGTATCATATATAAAATCTTAAATTAAAAACCTGGGTCAGCTGGGTAGGCCCCTGGCGATGAGAAGTTAGCTTGGTGTGCTAGGACGCTTTTTGTTTTGAAATTTCATCTTTTACGGGTAGAATGCCAAGATCACTGTGGATGTTGTCGTTCCGAACATACCAAGTTGCCCCAGTGATAGTTCTCAGGATTTTTGATTGTGCTCGCTGGATAATGTCGATGTTACTGCTGCTCGCGTTTCCCCACAATTGGGAGCGGTAAGTCCAGACTGGCTTAAGCGTTGAATTGTAGAGCAGAACCTTGAAGTCCAGGCAGAGGTGGGAGCGAGCGTTTATGAGCCAATGGAGGTTATTGGATTTTAGTTTTAGATGAATTTTCTTAGCTTCGATATGTCTCCGCCATGTAAGTCTTCTGTCAAGGTGGACGCCAAGGTACGTTACATCGTCAGCTTGTGGAAGTGGAGTGTTATTCAGAGTTAGCGGGGGACACGTTTGTCTGTTAAAAGTAAACGTTATGTGTTTACACTTTTGCGTATTTATTTTTATACGCCAGTCTGATAACCACCTCTCCACTACCACGAGATGATCAGCTAGTTGTGCTGTTGCCTGAATTGGGCATTTGGACCGACTTAAGATCGCGGTATCGTCTGCGAATGTAGAAGTAGTTAGCCGCTCGTTCGTGGGAATATCTGCGGTGTAAAGGATAAATTGAGTTGGACCAAGGGCGCTACCTTGACCAGCCTCTATAGTGTAATCGTCGGATATTGTAGTGTTGCATCTCACGGCGAAGGCTCTGTTGTAAAGGTACGATTCAAGTATCCTGTGCGTGTTTTCCGGTAGTAACGTCCTGATTTTTGCATAAGGCCATCGAGCCAGACTCGGTCGAAAGCCTGCGCAACGTCAAGGAAAACCGCACTGCAGTATTCCCGAAACTCGAATGCAGTTCGTATTTCTGTTGTTAATCTGTTAACTTGCTCTATTGTTCCATGGCATTCTCGAAAGCCAAATTGATGCGCCGGAATAATGTTGTGCTCTTTCAATTGTGGGATTACAGACACGAGAGTAAACTTATCGGTCTGTATGAAGCTGGTATTGTGTGATCTTTTCCTGGCTTTGGGATCATTATGATTACCGACTTTTCTATTTTTTTGGGAAGTAGCCAAGTCGTGTAATCCCGTTAATGAGTTTACAAATTTCCTCAACTGCACAGTTTGGGAGTTCAAGTAGCATCCTAGGAGTTATTAGATCACCTCCTGGGGCCTTTTTTGTTTTTAATTGCCCGCTGATGACTTTTGCAACTACGTTTGGTTGAAACAGAATGGGCGCCGTTTCAATTCCAATTTGAATTGACGGCGACGGTAGTGTGAATGAATTATTTGCAGGGTTTGGCTAAAAAACATTTCGAAGGTGTAAAGCAAATGTACAAGCTCTGTCTTTGTCGCTTCTGTCCCCGCCGCCTGAAGAGTCTCTTACGGGAATTACTGTTTCGGTCGGACTTGGATTTGGGTGGGCCCTCCACAGGGGATGCTTGGTGCTGGTGGGTGAAAGTTTCTCAATGTACTGGCGTTGTGCTTTTTCTTCTTCGTGCCTTAGAGCCC
The DNA here is from genome assembly GCF_018152505.1 of Drosophila elegans. Classification (NCBI taxonomy): domain Eukaryota; kingdom Metazoa; phylum Arthropoda; class Insecta; order Diptera; family Drosophilidae; genus Drosophila; species Drosophila elegans. Next base: position 933,949 of record NW_024545887.1, on the reverse strand, counting down.
TGGTAAGTCTGCGACCAGCTTCCTTAAGACTATGTTTTGAGGATGGCGATCTGCTGTTCGATTTCAAGGTTAGTTTTGTGTTGGTGTGTGTGCCCATCCCTCCCTTGCGGTGTAGAGACTTTGGCTGCTGCGACGAGTACAGACTCCAGTGCATTGGCATAGCAGTCGATGTCCTCTTTGGAGTTGAGCTGTGGAGTAAGTTCGATGTGGGAACTTACGTACTTTTTGAACTTCAGCCAGTTGGTTCGATGCGACGTCAGCCTGCAAGGGTGCTCGATTAATTCCGGTCTTTGAAGAAGAGTTATTAGCACTGGCGAGTGGTCCGATGATAGATCCATAAGCGATTTTGCAGATATTAGATTATATAGTTGCCTTCCTTTGGGGTTCACAAGGCGGGATCCCCAGTGTGTGTGCTTGGCGTTGTAATCACCTGCTGCTATGAATCGCTCTCCAAGTGAATTGTAGAAATCCATGAATTGGACTTCTGAGACTGTAAAGCGGGGTGGGCAGTAGACAGCGGCAATGGCAAGGTTGCTGGTGCAAAACTGTGCTTTGAAGAAGAGTTATTAGCACTGGCGAGTGGTCCGATGATAGATCCATAAGCGATTTTGCAGATATTAGATTATATAGTTTCCTTCCTTTGGGGGTCACAAGGCGGGATCCCCAGTGTGTGTGCTTGGCGTCGTAATCACCTGCTGCTATGAATCGCTCTCCAAGTGAATTGTAGAAATCCATGAATTGGTCTTCTGAGACTGTAAAGCGGGGTGGGCAGTAGACGGCGGCAATGGCAAGGTTGCTGGTGCAAAACTGTGCTTTGAAGAAGAGTTATTAGCACTGGCGAGTGGTCCGATGATAGATCCATAAGCGATTTTGCAGATATTAGATTATATAGTTGCCTTCCTTTGGGGGTCACAAGGCGGGATCCCCAGTGTGTGTGCTTGGCGTTGTAATCACCTGCTGCTATGAATCGCTCTCCAAGTGAATTGTAGAAATCCATGAATTGGTCTTCTGAGACTGTAAAGCGGGGTGGGCAGTATACAGCTGCAATGGTAAGGTTGCTGGTGCAAAACTGTAATTTTATCGATGTAGCTTGCAGATCATTTTTGCAAACCGTTGGTGAAAGTGGTTTTTGATACGGTCTCTTATTAAGATGCCAGTTCCGCCATGTGCTTTACCATCTGGATGATCGGTGCCGTAGAACGTGTATCCTCGTATTTGAAAGTTATATTTGCTGATGAGATGCGTTTCAGCCAGCAACATAACGTCGATGTGATTTTCGTGCATGGTGGTTTTCATGAAGGACATAAATTCCATCATATTTTGTTGCAAAGTTATCATCATAGTTTCCATGTTACTTTGTGGCTGTCCCATGGCCTGCTGTATGTTATCAGCTTTCGGCTCTATGTGGGCTGTGCCTGATCTTTGAGCACTGGCTTAGGAAATGCTGTTGGTGGTAATTAAAGGGTCAAATGATGACCTTCGGGTGTCGTTTGTGATTTCATGTAAATGTTCTGACGTGCCGTTGTCGCTCTTTGCATGCGACTTTTCATCTCCTTGTAGACTGGAAAGCCTCTGTAGTTTACTGTGTGGTTTCCTTGGCAGTTTACACACTTTTTAGTGAGAGAGTCTCCCCTGTTGGCAGGGCAGGGTTCGGAGCCGTGGCAGTTTCCACAAGCTACACAAACTGAACTGAGGGTGCACTAAGCCCTGGTGTGTCCGTATTCCTGGCAGTTTGTGCATTGCACTGGGCCGTTCCGTTTGTGCGGCTACTGTGATCCTACGGTGCAGAAGGTATTGCAACTTGTAGATCGGGTGCACTGCGTTTTTTTTTCTGGCTCCAGCTCGACCTTAAAAAGTGGTTGCGGCTTCTTGTTTTTGTTCATAATGCTTATAAAATTTTTGGCGCAAAAACCGTTTTCTTTGAAAGCCTCTATAATTTCAGAGGGGGTCACATCGGGTTCTATTCCCTTGAGGACAACTTGTAAGCCCTTGCATCTTTTCAGCTGGTACGTGTAGTAATTCTTTTTGGCATCGTTTAGGTACTTCGACTCTGCTCGGAAATCATCTTCGGTTTTGGTTTGAAGTTTGGTTTCGCTTATATTATCCTTCCCGACAAGCTCAATTATTATGTTGACTAGGACGTTGGAGATCTTCTTCCGAATAAAGAAAGGGGGGGGCTTAAGTTTCTTTGGGGCTAATTCTTCATACTCTGTTTCAGGCTCCGCCAGAATGGAAAATCTATTTTCATTTAATGGCCCGAGATTTTCAGGGCCTTTGTTGGTACGGTTTATTTTGGGCATATTGCCGTCAGATTTTTTTGGGGGTGAGGGGGAGGGGGGTTAGCTTGGGCTTGGAAATATTAATATAGCGATCCATGCCTGTCTGCATGGCCGAACCCGCTTGCGGAATTGTAATTTTTTCTACCGTAGCTTTCTTTTTCCCGTTTGACCCGATTTTTGCACATGGTTGTGTTGTTGCTTTACCCACTGCAGAAGAAGAGAGTGGAGTCGTTATTGCATTGTTGGCGACAGAGACCGTTGTAGTTGACGTAGTAGTTACTGTTGTTGTTGCACTAGGTGGCAGAATCTCGGTTGGAGTTTTGCATTGCTCACTCCATGGTGTTTGAGCGGTGAAAAGCAGGGCGGGAGAGCAAGCTCTCTGGTTTTCGGCGGTCAGTAAACTTGCACTTTCTTGCACTTTCGGTTCTAGAGTATTACTCGTGAACGAGAAATAAGCATTTTTACGGGCCAAAGAGAGACGACGTTTGTCTTGCTCTCTCTGAATTTTTCACGGGCTTCGTCTTGTTGTTTTTGGTGCGCTGATCCACTTTCTTACTCATTTATTGATAGAGCGTAATATTAATTAATTAATTAATTAAAACTTTAGTTTACGATATGCGAATTAGCATCGCGAATCGCAAAACCTCGCGTTTATAAATTTTTTCGAACGTTTTCGATTTAGTGGCTTATTGTTTTTTCGGAGCGTTAAGAAAACACGTCTACACGCGACCGAAATGGCCAGAAAGTATTGCTGGGGATTTCAGGGGATCAAGCCACACAACGCCACGAGGAACATCCTTGCTGGATACCTTGGCTGCCCTAAATGTGTGCCTATTGAACGTCGGAAGCCAGCCAACCTACAGCAAGGCAGCAGAGGAGTCGATCATCGACCTGACCTTTGCGAGGCCAGTCATCTGAAGTACCTCCAGGTGGACGGTGGAAGACCTCTACACCCACAGCGATCACTTTGCGGTGATCACGGACACCGGCGCCGATAGCGTCACAACCTCGATCACGTCCGGAGCCACCCGATTTCGGGAGGGAACGCTGAAGAAAAGCTCCTTCGTGCGGTACATAGTCTTACGGCAAACGGGAACGCTGAAGACTAGGCGAACACAATAAAACGAGCCAATAAATGCGGCGATAACGAAAGCCAGAATTGGTGGAAGACATTATTGCTCGGTGCCTTGGTGAAACGAGTCCAATGCTAAAACAAGAAAGCAATGCCACGTAGCCAGAAAGGTATCGCAGAGGGATAGGAACTCATGGAACTTAGACCATGCGCAAGTTCTCTTTAAAGAAAGGCTAAAAGTCTTAAAAAATGCCATCAAGCGAAGCAAGCGGAAGTCCTTCCAGGAGCTGTGTGACGCACCAGACTCCCAACCCTTTTGTGATGCATATAAGTTCGTGACTGGGAGACTTGCACCCATTCCCAGAGACCCTTCGCAACTGGAAAGCTTTTCCAAGCCAGTCATCGCTTGGGACTGGCACAGACCATCCCACCCTGGGAAAAGTATCGCAAACCAAGAGCCGGGAAGTGTTTGAAACAGCACGCATATTATAACCTGGGAAGGCTTCGGGGCCACACACCTGATGTCTTCGCGCAGATGTATAACTGTAGCATCACAGATCGAGTGGTACCGAAGGCCTTGACGTTGGTCCTTTGGTCCTCATCCCATCTGGAGTTGCATCCTGGAGTCCCTCACAAAGCGGGGGATATCACAATACCTAATCGACATCCTACGCAGCTACTTCTCAGAACGGGTGCTGATCTACGAGACTGACGAAGGATATTGCCGACACAGAGTGACTGGAGGGGACCCCCAAGGCTCAGTCCTCGGAACGATGCTGGGGAACGCGATGTACGACGACGTCCTGCGGCTCCCGCTTCCTAAGGGCTGTACTCTCGTCGGTTTTGCGGACGCCGTTGCCCTGGTAACGGTGAGGAAAGAGATCGACGAGGTAAAGGCTCCAACTGGCAGTAGGAAAACAGAAGAACAGACTAGTATCACAGTTGGATCCACAGAAATAAAATCTGGGAGGTCCATAAAATATCTCGCCAACATGCTCGATGATCGACTTACATTTAAAGCCCACTTTAAAAAGTCGAAGAAAAAGCTGCAAAAGCCACATGTGCCATCAACAGAATGATGGCAAACACGACAGGGCCGAGTCAGCGAAGTTTATAGGTAGTGTTGTGTCCTCAGCGATGCACAGTTTCAGAGGATGCGTCACTGGTGATGTCCAACATGGTACCATTAGACCTGCTAGTTGACGAAAAACAAACCGGAAACTCAGTCCCACAGGAACAGCGACACAAACCCATCGAGGGCTGGCAACAAAGATGGGATAACGTCAGCACGGGCCGCTGGACTCGGCGACTGATCCCAAGCATCGATCGATCCACATCCCAACCTTATAATATATAATCATACTTATTGAATAATAAAAAAATTAATAAAATAAAAAAAAGACCTGTGGCTTACACAGCTTCAAAACAACATAATCTACCTATATAATAATTTTGTGCCAGTCATAAGCAAAGTAATCAAACATTAAGAAAATTAAGTTCGCTATAAAATCGCAAAGTGACGCATACCAAAAGTGGAAAAGGTATAGGACTCCACAACTATATGGATATTTAAGCTATTAAGACAGACAGTAACTAAACTAAATGACTCTGCAAAGGCAAAATTCTATAGTAGAATATTAAAAATTCATCATCAACTAATCAAACAAGAAGAGAAATAAAGTCTTTAGGAATAGACAAGCAAATAGCAACACCGGGAGAGGATATTGACACAGAGAACTGCCTTTCAAAACATAATGTACCTGAAATCTGTGATCGCAATATCTACCTGAGATCAGTACTTAAAATTTTATGTGATAATAGGTTTAGATTTCTGTGGGTCAGTCAGTGGGAAGTGTTTGTCAAGATTAATATAATCAAATCAGACGCAGATGGACTTGACGATATTAACCTTATTGCTTCCAAATACTGCGATTTATTACGCATATTTTCAACACAGCCTTTACAGCGTCTACGTTTCCAGACTGTTTTTTCAAAGGCATTCGAAAAAATAATGGCAGCGCAAAAAAATTTGTTTGTGCATAAAATGCTCTGCGAAATAATTGTCAATCTGGGTTCAGGAAAAACCGCAGTTGCACTTCTGCAATCCTGAAAATTTTGAACGATATAGTGAATATGCTGATAAAAAAATGTGACGATTTAAGTATTAGTTGACTACAGTAAAGGCTTTGACACCTTTAACAACGATGTTCTGTGTGCTTAATTGAAAGCTGAGTTCAGATTCCCCAAATCTGCGGTTAAACTTATTGCACCATCTAGTTGCTTTTGGCGACCTTTCCAAAGTGTATTAATTGTTAGCCGGCTCGAGGTCAGGATGTTGAAAAAATAACATAATTTTTTTAATTTTGGTTATTTGTCAATATATTTCGGCAACCGTCTTCAGGACAACTATAAAATAATAACAACTATTTTAATATTCTTAGCAAACAGAAAACAATTTACATTTGCATCATGTTTACAAAATCGTCGTCAATCCGTTGTAATGTCAAATGTCTCGTCTTCTTTTGCTTTTATGTATAAAGTGGTGAGCCTCACGGTTCCGTTCTTGGTCCGTTGTTGTTCACTCCTTATGAAAGTGACCATCCCTCTGTGTTGTCTAAGTGTTGTGTACATATGTACGCGGATGATGTGCAAATGTATGTGAGTCGTACCCTGAATAAACTAAATGATTGTGTAAATATATATAACAGTCAACTTTTCCAAATAAATTGCCTTGCCAAATATAACAGCCTTGGTCTCAATCCGGCGAAATCCAAGTGCCTAATTAATTATAAGAGGAAAATAAACACTGATAACATTCAACCTCTAGTTCTGAATAACAAAAGCTAGCAACTTGGGATTTATTTTCAACGGCACGCTAGCTGGTGTGATCTCGAAAACAGAGCTGTAGAAAAGATGTTTTGATTACTTTGATCAATCTCTTCTGTTTAAAACATTTTCTTTCTACTGACATATGTTTTTTGCTTGCAAATCCTGCTTGGTCTCAACGCTTTTTTATGAAATTGAAGTATTTTCCAACTATGATTCAAACAGCCAACGCAAAGTTAAAGTGACCAGATTCATTTTCAATCTCAAGCGATTTGATCATGTCGCTAGATTTGCGTAAAAAATATTTGAACTCCATTTGGCTGACTGGATGAAAATAAGAAATTTTTATTAGAGAAGCAACATATTTTTATGAAATACTTAGATTCACCGCTTCTCGTAAAGCAAACATTATTATTCAAGTAAGACACAGATTTCTGCTCTCTGAACGCCAATACTTTATTCACGCAATAATGGTATGGAACCAACCTCCAAACGATTTAAAAAGCACGCAGTTTATGGTGAAACTAGTTGCATCAAGACTTAAATATATGAAAAAAGTTTAAACTAAGCAAGCATAATTTAACTATATTTTAAGTATAATTATAATTTTTATTTAGTAATCTAAACCTATTGTTTCTAAATACTTGTCCTGTGTGACTAGCTCACTTAATTATAAGTATAATACTTGAAGCGTTAGAAAGAACATTGAAATAAAATTAAATTAAAAGGGGCGCGTATTTAAGATGTAATGCGGCTCACCTGTTCGAAAAACTTTGATAGGCAAGGGAATAGGCAGATGGGCCTGTACGAAGACGGTTGAGTTTTATTTTAATCCTACTTCGGGGTATATTCTTATTTGTTCCATTGGTGTTCCATTAAATATTAAGTCAAAAAGTTGTATTAATTCATATAACTGCAAATGTAAATAACTCGATTACCATATTGGGCGAAATTAAGTCATAACCAGGAGCTTTTTTGTGTTCAGGTGCTTAATGGTATTTGAATGGCAAATAAAGACATTTCGTAAATGAGACGAAGAATGATTGTAGCCTTCTCTTCTTCGGTGCGCGCCCATACACATGCTTGAGATCCTAATGGCAAGTCTGGTTTTATCGGTGGCTGTATGTCTGGGTGTGCTTTCCAGAGTGGAAATTTGTTGCAGGTAGAACGTACCTTTGTTTGAGCTTTGTCTAATTCTTTAAAGGGGATATTCTGGTCTAAAAGCCTGAAAAGGCTTAGCCTCCTTCCGTGCCTATCAAAGCTATTTGAAAAACTGCTTTTGTGCCACCTCAGAATACACCTCCAAAATGACAGAGCGATCCCCCTACATCAGTTCGGCTTCAGGGAAAAGCACGGAACTACCGAACAGGTAAATCGCATAACAGCTGAAATACGCACAGCGTTTGAATGCAGGGAATACTGCAGTGCCTTATTCCTAGACGTATCTCAAGCCTTCGACCGCGTTTGGATTGACGGTCTGGTTCATAAAATCAAGACTGTCCTACCACAAAACACCCACAATTTACTTGAATCTTACCTTGAAGACAGAGTATTTACTGTCAGATGCCAACATTTCTTCTCCGCCAACCTCAAAATCGAAGCTGGAGTTCCCCAAGGAAGTGTGCTCGGACCGATCTTGTATGTTCTATACACGGCTGACGTTCCCACAAGCAGTCAGACAACTTTATCCACCTTTGCTGATGACACAGCTATAACCAGTCGTTAAAAATGTCCAAAAACAGCAACAGCGTAGCTCTACCTGCTAGGGGAAACACGTTGCCGGTCCCGACATTAAGGTTCGCTTAACACAGGACACCAGCAAGCAGTCGACGACGAGGAGTGACGTCGCAGAAGACAGCGACGATCCCACAACCTGTCTGAGCTAGCCGCACGTTTACGTAGCGGAGATCAGGTCGTTACAGTATGTACGCGTATATGTCGTCTGCTTGTGATTGTGACCCAAATTCGGCACTGGCTACACCGGCGACCCAGGTGTCCGTTGAGAGGGCATTTTCAGCGCTTTGTTATAATTTAAGCGAACGACGAAGTTGTTTAAGTGCAGAAACTTTTAATTCCCTTTTAATTGAAAAGCTTAATACAGAATAAATGACAATTATTATAGGTTACCCAATAAATAGAGGCATATGTATGTTGCAGTTTTGTTTTACACCCTTTTTGGTCAACGACAGTGCAACAATTTTAAAAAAGTATAATGAGAGACCACTGAAAAACAAAACAAACACAAAAACACCAAGCGTTTCCTTTATTTGCTCTTCTGCTAACTCTCAATGTGTGAGTGTTCAGTCGGCTTATTTACGGTCTTTTGTTTTAGGTCAACGAAGAGAAATTAAGTGTTCTGCTCAGAGCGAAAGAAATGATTTGTTTATTTAGTGCAAACACCGTAAAGCAAAAAACTGTTGACAGTTATTTGCGATCCTTTGTTTTAGGTCAACGGTCTACAATTAAAGGGCAAGTACCTAGGTCCGTATAAGGTAGTCAAAGCTGGTAATGATGGAAGACATAACGTAGAAATGGTAGAAGACGGTGAAGGACCGTATTAAACTAGCTTTATTGCTGAGTTCATGTAGGCATTCAGCAGTCGTGGAAGCCTTGAAGGGATTTTCGGAAAAGGATGTGGACCAGTTTTTAAAGACGGAGTCGGAGAGCCTGGAAAATCCGCAAGGCAAGTCAAACGTGGCAGTACACAGGATCACCATGTCATGGATCACCAATAGTCATGATGAGGAAGAAGACCGGGAAATGGAGGCTGTGCGTGGATTTCAGGCAGATTAACGCAAAGTCCGTGAAGTATGCATACCCAAGGCCGATGGTCAACTATATCCTTGACCAACTGCGGGAAGCTAAATACATTAGCAGCCTCAACTAAAAGGACGGGTTCTGGCAGATACCGTTAGAGGCAGCCAAAAGGCATTACAACGCATTGGCATCAGCAACATTCCAGCGGGCGTTGGACCAGGTTATAGGACCCGAAATGATGCCGCACGCCTTTGCGTATCAGGATGATACGTAGTCTAGCGACTACGCTAGAAGCGTAACCTAATGGAAGTATTTAGAAGACTGCGAGCAGCAAACCTGGAAGTAAATGCTGATAAGTGTGAATTCTTCAGGAAGGAACTTCAATACTTAGGGCATCGCATTACAGACCAGGTCATCGGGACGGATCCGGAGAAGTTAGCGGCGATAACGTTGCTATGACCACCGACCCCACTCCCAATTTTTGCATGCCCGGATTTCACAAATCCGTTTGTGCTGCAGACCGATGCCAGGGTACCATTCTTCCTAAATATTCCGACCAGGGCGAGAGGGTGATCTCCTAGTCCAGCCGAACCTTGACCGGGTCGGAAAAAAATGGAATGTTTAGCAATACCTGGAGGGATAGCAATAGATCACATGGCCCTGAAGTGGTTGAATAGCATCGAGAGCCCGACCGGAAGAATCTCACAATGAGCACTGGATCTCCAACAATACGACTTCGAAAGCGCGTACAGGAAAGTCTAGCTAAATATTGTGGCGGACGCACTGTCACGGCAGCCCTTGCCTGAAACCTGCCGAATGATGAAGACGTAACCACCAGGTCAACCAATGGAACAAGCCGTTTGTAGCTGGATAAGGGACATGGGGGCAAGATAGCGCAGAACCCCCAAAAATATCCGGACTAGTTAGTAGACCGGCTGTACCAGCACATAGCATGGAAGCTATGCTTACCAACCGGAGTCAGCGAGTCATTGCTGAGAACCACGGTATGTCGACGGCCGGACACATGGCCAGCCGAAAGACAATCGCGAGGGTGGCAGCGAGGTACCATTGACCGGACATGCACCACGACATCAGAAATAATATGCGGAACTGTAAAAGGTACAAGCCCAGGAAGCTTCAGGCGGCCGGAAAAATGCTCCCAAAATGCCAGAGGAGCCCTGGGCCACAGTATACGCCAATTTCGTTGGGCCTCTTCCTCGGTCGAAGCCCCGTAGACACCACAACTACATCAGCTTGTGCGCTCACTAATACGGTTCCCTCAATAACAACTGTCGTATCGACTACAACAACAACGACTTCAACATCGACACGAGCAATACTAGCTTTTGCTGCAGAGCTCTTACAATCTACGCTTGTACAGACTGGGATCGATCGGTATGTACAAGCAAACAATGGGTAATATATCTGAATCCAAGCTCCAGATCACTAATGAAGCCAAGTACCGCTCTGTAACAAACTTCCTGAACAGTGAGCGTGTTAATTATTACACCTACCAACTCAAAAGTAGCAAAGGACTGTAAGTTGTAATAAAGGGTATCGAGTCAACCGTCCCGGCAGCTGATATAGCTGAAGGACTTACAGAAAATGGTTTTGACGTTAAAAACTTAATGAACATAACCAACAGGGCAAAAATTCTTCAGCCACTCTTCAAGATTGAACTCAAACCAGACGCGACTACTCTGAAGAAAAACGCAGTGTACCCGCATAAACAAAACGGCCCGGTACAGTGTACAAACTGCCATGAGTTTTGGCAAACAAAAAGTTATTGTACTTTGCGACCAGTCTGTGTTGCCTGTGGCGACCTGCACTGTATAGGAGCTTGCTCGGGTAACAAAGAAGACCCAGCACTGAGAAAATGTAGTAACTATTGTGGAAACCACACAGCTAATTACAGGGGATGCCCCGTCTATAAAGAGATCAAGAGTCGGCTCAACCAGAGTCGCCAACAACTAACCTCCGCCCAACAGGTTGCTCAGCCAAATTTTTACATTCCTTCGTAAACCACTCCTGAAGTTACTTTTGAGGCTGCACTTTGATACCCTGGATTGTCGCCTACAAGAACGGCTCAGCCCGAAGCATTACAGCTCTCCCGCCTATACCAAAACCAAAATATACTCCGCTTCCAGAGCAAAACGTTCAAAGACCAACTTAACCATATAACCAACAAAACCAGACTTACACTCCACAAATACAAAACAGCATCGAAGCTACTTTAGCTACACTCACAACGTCATGCTTTCAATGCAAGGTACCCTCCAGGAACTTGTGCGAAACCAGAACAACCTTATGGAACTTCTAATCAAACAAAAGTCAACTTAAATGGATCCCTTAAGAATATGCTTTTGGAACGCTAACGGTGCTTCGCAGCACAGACTTGAACTTCTACAGTTCTTGAACACCCAGGACATCGATATCATGCTCCTCTCAGAAACGCACCTAACCAATAAAAACCATTTATATCTCACTGGCTATATCTTCTATGCGAGCAACCAACCAGACGGCAAAGCTCACGGAGGGACCGGAATCCTTATCAAACAGCGCATTAGGCATCACCCTCTGGAGGCGTTTGCCTACAACCACATACAGGCCACATCCCTAAGAATCAACATAACCAGCGGTCCAGTCACCCTATCGGCTGTGTATTTTCCCCCACGATTTAATATTTCAGAGAGTGAATTTTTAGGCTTTTACAACTTAGCGGTAACTGTTTTATAGCTACCGGTGATTATATTGCGAAACACCACTACTTATTAACCCCAAAGGACGCCAATTATACAACGCTATTATCAAGCCCGGTAATAAGCTAGATTTTGTGTCACCAGCTGATCCGAACAAAAAACCAGACATTATCGATTTTTCTGTAACTAGGAGAGTGCCGTCCAGGCTGATACATGTTGAAACCCTGGCGGAACTGTCATCTGACCACTCGCCTGTTTTACTCTGTCTATCTGAACATCCACAGTTTGTAGAACGACCACAATTTCTGACATCCAATACAACAAACTGGCTAAAGTATAAAAAATATATAAGCTCACACTTTGAAATCGAACCTTAAATCGCATGTGAAGGTGATATTGAAGACTCACTTAAACATATAACGGATGTAATGTCCTCTGCTGCCAAACACTCAACACCCGAACTTTCAGCCTCATCCCCCCCAAATACTACACGTACAACTACACAGATCCAGTCGGTCCTTCAAGAAAAGCGGCGACTTCGCCGAGACTGGCAGGCACACCGCTCCCCAGCCACTAAACAAAGGTTTAAAGAAGCTTATCGGAAGTTGTCTAAAGCTTTACTAACTGAAAAGAATCAGACTCAACGTGCCAATATAGCGCAACTTTCGCCCACCAGCAACAAATTTCCACTCTGGAGAGCGCACCCAAACATTCAACCACCAATAGAACCAGATTTTCCGATTCGATCACCAACAGGTGGGTGGGCCCGTAGTTATGAGGAAAAGGCCAACATATTCGCCTCTTACTTAAAAAATGTCTTCCAACCTCATTCGCCGACAAACCAATTCACTTTACCAAACATCTCACCAGCGGAGCCTTCCTCCACAATAATTCTTGAAACAAGCACAATCATAAAAGTCATCGCAGAACAGATGAATCCAAAAGAAGCCCATGGCCATGATTTAATTTCGCCTAAAATGATAATTGAATTGCCTCTGTGCGCAGTCAAAAGCATATTCAACTCAATTCTTAAATGGGGATATTTTCCCACACAATGGAAAAAGTCTGTTATTACAATGATACCAAAACCAGGCAAAGACAAATCCCAACCTACAGGCCCATTAGCCTCCTTCCGTGCCTATCAAAGCTATTTGAAAAACTGATTTTGTGCCACCTCAGAATACACCTCCAAAATGACAGAGCGATCCCCCTACATCAGTTCGGCTTCAGGGAAAAGCACGGAACTACCGAACAGGTAAATCGCATAACAGCTGAAATACGCACAGCGTTTGAATGCAGGGAATACTGCAGTGCCTTATTCCTAGACGTATCTCAAGCCTTCGACCGCGTTTGGATTGACGGTCTGGTTCATAAAATCAAGACTGTCCTACCACAAAACACCCACAATTTACTTGAATCTTACCTTGAAGACAGAGTATTTACTGTCAGATGCCAACATTTCTTCTCCGCCAACCTCAAAATCGAAGCTGGAGTACCCCAAGGAAGTGTGCTCGGACCGATCTTGTATGTTCTATACACGGCTGAAATTCCCACAAGCAGTCAGACAACTTTATCCACCTTTGCTGATGACACAGCTATAACCAGTCGTTAAAAATGTCCAAAAACAGCAACAGCGTATTTAAAAAACCACCTGGGGGCCGTACAAAAATGGCTAGCAGATTGGCGCATACAAGTCAAAGAACAAAAATGTAAACATATTACGTTTACACTCAATCGGGCAACCTGCCCACCATTGGCCCTAAACAACAAACAAATTCCCCAAGTCGACGAAGTCACATACCTGGGCATCCACTTAGACAGGCGGCTTATCTGGAGAAAGCACATTGAAGCGAAGAAGATTACCCTAAAACTCAAGGCCAACAGCTTCCACTGGCTCATCAATTCCCGCTCAGCCCTGCCACTGGAACTCAAAGTAGTTATTTACAACTCTTGTTTAAAGCCAACCTGGATGTACGGGTCCGAACTCTGGGGAAACGCAAGCAGTAGCAACATAGAAATCATCCAACGAATACAGTCGAAGATACTGCGAACCATAACTGGGGCCCCCTGGTATATTCGCAACGCAAATATCCACAGGGACCTGGATATAAAACCCGTTAAAGAAGAAATTGATAGAAAAGTCCCGAAGTACGAAGCTAGACTCTCAATACATCCAAACCAACTAGCCAGACAGCTCAGGCGGCTCAGTAACCACTCTCGGTTACACCGCAAAGACCGTCCACTCCTGCCCAACTAAGGGACATTATAATACAGTATGGGTTAAGATTTGAATACTTATTGTAAGTCTCCTCTAGAGAAGATTCAATAAACAAATAAAACGTATAAAAAAAAAAAGACGCCACAAGACAATCCTACGGAGAGGGCCAACCGAACGGTGAAAACAATGGTCGTTCAGTTTGCCGGACAAGACGCGGAGGAGGAGAAGGAGGTTAGGATGTGGGAGGCGATCGAGGCCATCGAGTGGCGGCGCCCACCGCCAATGCATCCGCGAGGCAGATCCGCGAGAGGTCACTGGCCGTTGCAAGGGTCTCCGGAGGCTCGCGGTTCAGGGTCAGCATCCCGAGACATGTCAGGGGCATCATGAACATAGTGTAGCTGGAAAAATAAAGAGGCGTTGGTCAGGGAAAAGTCTCCAAAAAAAGTTTCCACGCGGGGAACTGTCTGGGGAAGAAGATGCAGTTCTGGGAAAGCTTTCGGGGAAATGACTGGGGAACAGGTTAACGCAGCACAGCCATGGGAAAGTCAAAGGTCTTTCAGGGCGCTGTCTAGTGGAATTTTCGGGGAACGGTCTGGGGATCTCGAGGAGTACGTGTTTGGCAGGGCATTTGAATTAATGAACATCAGGGTCACTTTCATCACGTTTCCGAAGAATGGGGAAAATGGGAGGAGTCTTAAAACTCCCCACAAATCCCAATGCAGCTGAATAGCAACAGCCAAGGAGACGAAAATGCCGGAGAAGTCAAGGGAAACAAGGTCAAACTGTAAACAACGGACCTTGGATCCTTTATTTGCTCTTCTGCTAAATCTCAATGTGTTCAGTCGGCTTGCTCCTTATAAGTTGTTGTTGAATGAGCATAAAAAGAACAACTCAACTGAGAACAGTCAACCGAAAATCGAAACGAAGAGAAACGAAGTGTCCTGCTCAGAGCGAAAGCAAAGGTACAAGATTTGTTTTGTTGTTTTAGTGCGTACACCGTAAGGCGAAAAACGGTTGACAATTATTTACGGTCTTTTGTTTTAGGTCAACGAAGAACGAAGATTAAGTGATCTGCTTAGAGCGAAAGAAAAGATTTGTTTGGTTGTTTTAGTGTAAACACCGTAAAGCAAAAAACTGTTGACAGTTCTTTGCGATCTTTTGTTTTAGGTCAACGGTCTAAAATTAAAGGGCAAGTACCTAGGTCTGTGTAAGGTAGTCAAAGCTGGAAGACATAACCTAGAAATGGTAGAAGACGGTGAAGGAACGTATTAAACTAGCTTTGTTGCTGAGTTCATGTAGGCATTCAGGGCGAATCCAGCGTCAGGAGGGCCGATTGTTCCAATATTTTTCTCTCTCTGTACTCAATAGTTTAGAGATTGTAAAGGGTTGCCCATATTCGACGGACCCATCTGACGACGCCATAACTTTTGACAGAGATGGCAGATCGCTTAATGACATACCGCGTTTGAAGCGTCAGTCCAAGCAGACTTTTACTATGGAACAATACACGCCACGCGAGAGTCATCGAAATGGCCGAAGATGACGATCAATTTTGGAACAAAATTATCATGTCCGATGAAGCCCATTTCACATTGAATGGGACCGTAAATAAGCAAAAAAAAGCCACCGCGTTCGCCCGATTTGACGCCGCCTGACTTCTTCTTGTGAGGATATTTGAAGTCAAAGGTTTACGTTAACAAGCCAAGGACCCTAGAAGAGCTCAAGGACAACATTCGTGAAGAAATAGCCGCTATTCCGGCCGAAATGTTGGCGAAAACGATGGAAAATGCTGCAAAAAGGGCACAATACGCCATCAACGCCAGAGGCGGCCATTTGAAAGATATCATATTCAAAAATTGATGTAAACAAATCTTCTTGGAACAAATTAAATGATTAAGATTGCCAACCGCCAAATTTTTTTTTTTTCTTTGATTTTTAAAAAAAAACATGGGTCCGTCGAATATGGGCAACCCTGTACTTGATGGTTTTAAGATTGTACTCGATACCGAATGCCATAGTAAAAAAAGAGTGGCAACAAACTGTCATCAGAATCACGCAGTGAAAAAGTTTTCTTGTGTGTTTCTTTCTCGTAATGATCATATGCACAACTCGATTCATGGGCAAATTGATATTGGTGTGTCAGTCAGTTTCAATCAAATTACCATGCCAATAAAAAAAAAATCAAAGGCACAAAACTTAACACAACACTTGCATAAATTTGTTAGTAGAGCTTTAAGTTGGTGAAATTTTTAGACGAAAGTAGATAATGAATATGAATAATAAAACAAAAAAACTAAAATAAAACTAAAACTAAAATCCAAATAACATAAAAGTTGATTGGTAGTCGATTCCTGAGTTTTGCTCATTGGTCAAAATGGTACAGAATAGGCACTTTCGTTCAAAATGTTCAAAAAATATTTTTCTTTGCGTTAGAACTTTCCGTAATCCCTTATTTATATATAGCGTAGCTTAGAAAAGCTAAATTTATCAAAATCAAGTCTGCTGAACTAAATACTATATATAAAATATGGTTTGGGGTTTGATGGTGTAAACTTTATCCATGCAAATAATTTATTTTAAATAAGTAATGGCCTCGTTCATCAGAGCCATTTTCTCAATCTATACGATTTTACATAAGTTGGACTAAGATAGATACATGAAAATTCCAATAGGCAATTAATGAGCAAATTGAATGGAAATTGACAAAACCGATAACAAAAATTTAACCATTACTATATCTACAATAATATAACAACGGAAGGACAGACGGACATGGCTAGATCGACACTTATAGTGATGCTGATCAATAATAAATATACTTTATAGGGTATATGGGGTAATAAAATTACCCACTGCAAGGGTATACAAATATAGGTTGCATTTTGTTAAGCGATATAATATTTTCAATTTTATTGCGTACTTACTGTAAAATAATTTGGACAGGATATTACCAATATTATATTAATTATATTACCAATTATATATTTTTTTCTTACCGTGTGAAATAAGTATTCTCTACAAACAAGTTATCATTAAAGCCTTTTTGCTGAGCTTGCTGGTTGTATAAATTCCGTTCCGTATTTTGAAGCATTGCATCAACTGGCGTTGATGCTAAATTTTTGTGTCCTAATTTGTCATTGCCTCCCGAGTTGCGCATAGATGAGTATCTGTTCATCCTTCCACTTAAGGATATTTTCTGACTTTTATTAGAGTGACAATCTTTATTTCTTTTTGTTGTTACACATATTGAACGAGTTGACTTTGAAGTGTTGCTCAATTTTGGAATACCAGATGAAAACGACGACCCTGAACTAAAGTCTTTAGTCATGTATTTAAATTGACCATTTTGATTATTTGGTGTAATCAATTGAGCCATTGTTCTTTGATCATGAACCATAAAATTATCATTTTCGCATATACGGTTAAGGGAGGTTGGGTTTTTATCAGAAGCTATTTCGTTAAGCTTAGAATTATTACTTATCCCAGGCTGGTTTGTTGTGAAATTTTTTATACTGTCGCTATTTTGAGTACTTGTCTTCGCAATGCCACTTTCTCCTAACGCACCATAGGATGTAAAATTATTTTCGTCTTGCGTTATTGATTGCTTGCTATTACTGTTACATGTATTTAAAGTTGTAGTCGAGCTATTTAAAAATGAGGTCGACCTTGTAAGACCCCCTGAATCCGAATTTTGAAAAGCTTAAGGTTCATGAAGAGCATATAAGTTTTTAAATAGGTAGTCGTCGCAATTATTTATATTTTTCCCAGCTAAACACCTTTCTATTTGTTCTTGGGCTTTTTCTTTTGTTAATACATAATTATGATTCGAAAAGTTTATAAGACCATTAAGTGGGATTTTTAGCAAATGCTTATACTGTTCAAATGTAGAAACCACGGCACTAGAGGCATTGCCGGAAATTCCTACTGCTGTACTAAGATTTGATGCTGCAAGTATGTTGGCTTTTAAATACGAGTCCATTTCTGATAATTGATGTGACGAATAGTTTTGGAAGTAATGCAGGCTGTCAAAATAGTTCTTTATAGATCGCAGGACACAAAGATGGACAGTGACCCAGGCAACTGGGCAATCGGATTCTGCATCGGGCATGAAGCCAGAGTCATCCGTTGATACGCCGAAGATCATAAGGTTATGCACAGGACAAGAAACCGAAAAGACCGCAGGCCAACAACAATCCGTAGCGTCGGAAGACTCTGTACGCATCGCGGAAGACCACGACCAGATCTTTGTTTTCCCGAGGAACGAGGGGAGACGGTACAGCTCGAAAGCTTTACCGTAGCATGCCAAGCCGGAAAACACGGAGCGCAGGAAGCTGGATCAGTCGTTTTCTACCAGTCAACAAGTATCAGTCATCAAGTGAACCAGTAATCAGTGAAACAACGTGAAAAACCAAGTAGAGCTGTGCGGAGTCATCAAGTAAACTTGATCGCTACGTCGAGACGTTCGGGACTTAGAGCTAAAGTCTCCGAATTGAGACACAGGTAGCTGAGGTCCTTACGGCATCACACGGCTAAGTCCAGGCGCTTTGTCACATCTTTTGTCGCGATTTGAGCTTGGCATCCCACCCGGCGTGTCCGACAGAGTTGAACAAAAAGAGTCCTTCGTCCTTGCCTGCCTACAAGGAAGGCATTGGCAACTAGCTCAGCTAGTGTTCAGCTTGTGTCTCGAAACGCGTATGCGTTGAGAGCACAGCAGTTCACCGCTAGAGTCCCAGAACGGCAGCTTACCAAATCACGAGCGCTACGCCAATAAGGAGCGGAGCCAGTCATCATATCCGGAGGCAGAGCAAGGACTCCGCAATGGACTCCCAGACAAGTGCTACTCAAAAATATAGGCTTACCTCATCCGATCGCTGTCGGTCGCAGAGTGACTCTATTGGGCGACGGGCCCTTCTTTTATACCCCTCGCTTGGTATTAATGTGGCCACATACAACATTATACCATTATTCCCTCCCTTAGATCCCTACGCGTCTGAGACGGAAGATCCCTTCCCTTAGTCGACATAATTTATCACTTCCCACAGCGCCCGCCTCGGCCATTCTTCGGCCATTCACGGAAAAGTTCATCTGCGGCTTCGCCCGAAGGTCCATGGACCTTATCGGCTCCAGAACGCTCGCCTCGCACTTCGGCCATAAAGAGTAAGATCCGGCTGCGGCTCCGCCCGAAGATCCAGCCCGTGGAATTTTTTTATCACAAAAGGACATATTGATCTGAAGTCACCATAATCTCGAAGGTCCTTTTGGAATTGCAGGTCCTACGCCCACCTGAGCCAGGATAATTATTTAAGAAAAAAAAATCATCGTTCGCTTCGCGGAAGTGTCACATTGTCCCAGTGATTATATCCCGGCCAGAGAGAATCCTTAAAAATGGCGCCTGAGCAAGGACATTGAGGCTAACTAGAGCAACACCAAAGTGTCTTAAAGACCCACTAAGAAAAGAGATTTTTATACCAAAGAGTCGCCCTCCTGCCGAGCTCTGCAAGCTGTTGAAGCGAAGGACTGCGGCGAGTGAAAAGGAAAAGTAGAGACGATATCGAAAAGGAAAAGGAAAGAGATTCGTGTACTGCAATAATCCATGGCTGACACGAAAGAGTCCGACGGCGAATATGAAGAAGCCGATTTGATTGAAAACCTAGGCGTAGGTGTACGATGGGTTTATGCCCACCTTAAAGACAAGTTAGCAGCTCTAGCACTCAAGTTCGGGTTCGGCACCGACGGCACCGTAGCATGAACGCAGAAGACATTCGCTGCGCTTGTGAGTACAAAATCGTTTCCAAAGTCGGTGAGGGGCCGTAAGTCCGAAGCCACGCCGGGGGCCAAAATGACCCAAGTTAGCAAGAATTGGGTTCCATATGTCGCCGGCAATGGCTCTCCTAGGAGATTGACAAGTTATCGAGGAGTCCATCCCGATGCGTCACGAAAAGTTCTTGCCGTGCCGCGCGAAAACCATGGCGTATCGAAGCCACCGGAATTCAGGGTTCCGGCAGCTATCACTCTGTCCCGACATTTACTCGCCGAGCGGATGCATTAATGGAGTTTTCGATTCGACGTAGCCTCTGACTTGTGGACCTTGATCGCCGAACTAGAGAAGGAAAAAACAACGTGTGGAATTAACCAGGAGGAGGTACCCCGAGCCATGTAAGAAATTCTGGAAGGTCGAGTCATGTGGTGGTTACGCACGAGCCTCCTAGGGCCGCCTACATGGGCAGAATTCCGGGCCGAATTTTTAAATTTCTTCCTTTCCCCACGTTATTTCGAACGACTAGAGTACGATATCCGAGCCCACGTTCAGGGTGTGGTCGAGACGTTTAAGTATTATTTGGTCGAGTTGAGGACCAAATGCAACAAGCCGGGTACCAAAAAATAGAAGAACTCTACGGGTCTACAAAAATATGGCAACAGAATATCGGATGTATATAAGACGCCATGAGTTCGGGACGCTAAGGCTATTAACCCACATGGCGACGGAGTACGAGAGTGTTAGACAGCTGACGTCGAGTCGCGCAGATATTTCCAGGATGGGGACTACAAATCGGGATAGGACCAACCCTCATCGAACGCCAAACCCTTTTCCTAGCCCCTGAATACCCATTCAAGGAGGGAATGCAATCGAATGATCAGACACGCCCTACCAAACATCGACGTACAGCGAGCCTGTGGTAGATGCGGAAAAGGTTCATGAAGAGCATATAAGTTTTTAAATAGGTAGTCGTCGCAATTATTTATATTTTTCCCAGCTAAACACCTTTCTATTTGTTCTTGGGCTTTTTCTTTTGTTAATACATAATTATGATTCGAAAAGTTTATAAGACCATTAAGTGGGATTTTTAGCAAATGCTTATACTGTTCAAATGTAGAAACCACGGCACTAGAGGCATTGCCGGAAATTCCTACTGCTGTACTAAGATTTGATGCTGCAAGTATGTTGGCTTTTAAATACGAGTCCATTTCTGATAATTGATGTGACGAATAGTTTTGGAAGTAATGCAGGCTGTCAAAATAGTTCTTTATAGATCGCAGGACACAAAGATGGACAGTGACCCAGGCAACTGGGCAATCGGATTCTGCATCGGGCATGAAGCCAGAGTCATCCGTTGATACGCCGAAGATCATAAGGTTATGCACAGGACAAGAAACCGAAAAGACCGCAGGCCAACAACAATCCGTAGCGTCGGAAGACTCTGTACGCATCGCGGAAGACCACGACCAGATCTTTGTTTTCCCGAGGAACGAGGGGAGACGGTACAGCTCGAAAGCTTTACCGTAGCATGCCAAGCCGGAAAACACGGAGCGCAGGAAGCTGGATCAGTCGTTTTCTACCAGTCAACAAGTATCAGTCATCAAGTGAACCAGTAATCAGTGAAACAACGTGAAAAACCAAGTAGAGCTGTGCGGAGTCATCAAGTAAACTTGATCGCTACGTCGAGACGTTCGGGACTTAGAGCTAAAGTCTCCGAATTGAGACACAGGTAGCTGAGGTCCTTACGGCATCACACGGCTAAGTCCAGGCGCTTTGTCACATCTTTTGTCGCGATTTGAGCTTGGCATCCCACCCGGCGTGTCCGACAGAGTTGAACAAAAAGAGTCCTTCGTCCTTGCCTGCCTACAAGGAAGGCATTGGCAACTAGCTCAGCTAGTGTTCAGCTTGTGTCTCGAAACGCGTATGCGTTGAGAGCACAGCAGTTCACCGCTAGAGTCCCAGAACGGCAGCTTACCAAATCACGAGCGCTACGCCAATAAGGAGCGGAGCCAGTCATCATATCCGGAGGCAGAGCAAGGACTCCGCAATGGACTCCCAGACAAGTGCTACTCAAAAATATAGGCTTACCTCATCCGATCGCTGTCGGTCGCAGAGTGACTCTATTGGGCGACGGGCCCTTCTTTTATACCCCTCGCTTGGTATTAATGTGGCCACATACAACATTATACCATTATTCCCTCCCTTAGATCCCTACGCGTCTGAGACGGAAGATCCCTTCCCTTAGTCGACATAATTTATCACTTCCCACAGCGCCCGCCTCGGCCATTCTTCTACGCCCTCATGGTAGCAAGACCTGAGGAGATGCAAGAGATCATCACTACATTAGCTGTTGCGTCGGAACTTGTCCTTCGATTGCTTGAATTTGTCCATGGTGTTTTCATTGCGTTTCCAGGAACTTTCGTATTTCCTCTTCGGTCGAATCCCTCCCCGGATCGGTGTGCTCAATTTCCACTTCTTGGGCATCTCCTCTGCTTCATTAATGTCTAATTCCAGGTCGCCGCATAAGAGTCTTGTCTGGGATTTTGCTAAGAAGTCCATTCCCAGTAGCATTCCTCCTGTGACCTGGTTCAGAATTAGGAAATTTAGCTCCAATTTGTTCCCTGCGATCTTTATCCTGGCTGTAAAATCTCCCTCCGACCTTTGTTTCGCCTCAATCGCCATCGTTTTTTCGTTCCTGTTCTCCTTCATTTTCTCTTTTCTCTCACCTCCTGATATCTTAGACTGCTTATAACGCTTCGAGACGTTCCCGGATCCTGAACTCCCTTTGCTGTCCTTCCTCCGATTCCTACTACGGCCAGTATACGGAATCCGTTGCCACTCAGTTGTCCTGTGATTGCTGGGCTTGGTTTCTGGTTTTGAGCCGCCAGCGCAACCTGCTGAGGCCTCTGGCGTGTCCAGCCCAGGATCTACATCAGTCTTTTGTTCTTTTTTCGTTTCTTCCACACACAGTTCTTATATATCCGGTCTAATTTTTCCTCCTCCGAATATTCTGTGAGCCTCATAAGTTTTCTCGTTGGTTCCGTAACTCGTTGCCGTAGTTGTGTGATTTGTGTCTCCAACTGTTCCTGGTACCTCGGCGGTAGACAAAGCGAAATATTTTGTCGGTGACTGCTCGACTTTTCGACCCACTTGGCCTTTGGTCACAAAGGCAAAGATGTTGTTGCCGGAACTGTGGCTTTGAAAGTTAGATGGCGACGAGTCGCTACCGATGCAGTTCCTTACATCGTGGGTCCCTGGATAAAAACGCATCCTTCGTCGTTGTCGGTTTTTGTTTCGAACCGGGTTGTAGAGATTCAGGAGTGGTCAACCCAGCAGACATAGTGGAAGAGCTTACAATGTCCATTTGCTTCGGTGGGCCTTTTTTCTTGCTGGACTCAGAATATAATTGGCCTGTAAATGGGCATTTCGAACTGTCCGCTGAAGAACTGTCGAGGGAATTACCCAAATCGGCACTTGCTCTCGTAGTCAGCCCAGAGCCAAATTATAAGCTTCAGAAAATAGAGTCATTTTCGTCGCACTTTAAGCTTCTGAGAGTTTTTGTGTGGGTATTTCGTTTTATTCAAAGGTGCAGAAAAGTGTCGAAGCCCTTTGAAATAAGGTGTGAGGAGTTGAATAACTCCCCACAAGTTAAGAAGCAAGCAGAGTAAGCGCATGCAAGCAGTGGCCTACCAGTTACCAATTACGCGGCGAATTCACCCGTAGTAACGGTAGTGCGGAGAGAGAGAGTGGTGAACTGAGCACCAGACAAAGCCAAGGAGAATCCGAGAGGGACAGCAATACAAGAGAGCGGCGAAGGGCCGTGGGCAGAAGGAAGTAACGGGACGGCACCGGACTTTGGACCCTGAT
The DNA here is from genome assembly GCF_018152505.1 of Drosophila elegans. Classification (NCBI taxonomy): domain Eukaryota; kingdom Metazoa; phylum Arthropoda; class Insecta; order Diptera; family Drosophilidae; genus Drosophila; species Drosophila elegans. Next base: position 910,473 of record NW_024545887.1, on the reverse strand, counting down.
ATTGGTGCCGGGCGCAGAGGGCGAAAGGTCGAACGGTAAAACCGTGGACTTTGGACCAGGAGGCAAGGAGACGCCGATAACTAGCGGTAAATGGAGGCCTATATAAACCGGCCGAGCGCAGGAAGCTGGATCAGTCGATTTCTATCAAGTCAACAAGTAACAGTCATCAAGTGAACAAGTAACCAGTGAAACATCGTGAAGGAGCAAGTAAAGCCGTGCGGAGTCATCAAGGAAACAAGATCGCTACGTCGAGACGTTCGGGACTTAGAGCTAAAGTCTCCGAATTGAGACACAGGTAGCTGAGGTCCTTACGGCATCACACGGCTAAGTCCAGGCGCTTTGTTACAACTTCTGTCGCGATTTGAGCTTGGCATCCCACCCGGCGTGTCCGACAAAGTGAACAAATAGAGTCCTTCGACGAAAAACCATGGGCTCAGAAGCAAAGTGTCCAGAACTAGCTACCTGCCTACGAGGACTGCATTGGCGAACTCCGGCGTATGCCTGATCGTCCTGCAGGAACTGTACAAGGTCCTGGTGCGACTAGCCCGGAAGGACGCGCGTTTGTTCAGCTGGTGTCTCGAAAGGCGTATGCGTTGAGAGCACAGCGGTCCACCGCTAGAGTCCCAGAACGGCAGCTTACCGAGTCGCCAACAAGGAGCGGAGCTGGTCGAGGTAGCCGGAGGCGGACAAGGACAACGAGGACCCCAGGCCGACGAAAACGAGCGTCGAGCGAGCAGCCCACACTTCGAATTCTTAAGCCTGCGGCAGAGAGGTTAGGGCGGAAGCGTTCGTCTAGAACCTGGCGTTTGACCCAGGGACTGCGTTGGCGGCTTCCGGCGTACGCCTGAACCGTCAGGTAGAAACTGAGCCGACGTCCGGTGCGACCGGCCGGGACAGAGCAAGGGACAGGAGGCTGCGGCTGCGAAAGGCGTACGCCTTGAGAGCACAGTGCCTGTTCACCCTAGTCTGGGAACGGTGACGCATCCCTAGTCCCTGTAAACCCACCGAGCCAAGGGTGGCAGAAGACATCGCAAGCAAAACCGGCGAGGAAGACACCACTTCGCAGCCGGCACGATCCAGAGAGGCGTTCAACGTGGGAAGGAGACGACGGCAGGACGTGATTCTACATAACCAGTACACCACCCCGGCCGAGGGTCAAGTCGGCGAATAAAAGATCACTGCATACTCCCAATCTTTCTGTGTGTTTTCACTGGTCAAAAGGGCGGTCACGTATATATAAATTTGGTGGGACGAACACTTACATCTTCTGAGCTAGCCGCACGACATTCGTAGCGAGCAGATAATAAAGAAAATCAGTTCGTTACATCTGGCGCCCAACGTGATTGTCCTGACAGAGAAAATACAGCAATAAACAGAAATGGGGAAAAATTGGATCTATCTCCTCAAGAAAGAGGATTTCCCAAAGGTGGCAGCCAAGCTTGGCATTATCCTGGAGGGCAAGTCGGACGACATGCGAAAGGCCCTTTCAGAGTATGTTACGAAGACACAAAACGACCCAGGAATGGCGGAAATTTGGGCTGAGCTGGAGGAATTGTACGACAAACCAAGCTCGAGCGGCAAGTTACAAGTCCCAGACGCTGAACAGCTCATAGCCAGCCTGGGCGTTGAGAGCATGAAGGAGGCAGGAAGATCCAGGGGCCCAAGCCAAGAAACAAGAACAGAACAGCAAAGGCCCAGCGCACCAGACTATGCAAAAGTCGCGAAGCAAGTCAGGGAATGGTCGTTCAAGTTTGACGGCACGGAGAAACCACTGGAGTTTCTGGAACAAGTGGAAACAGCAAACACATACGGTTTGAACCTGAACCTCATTCCCCGAGCCATGCCTGAATTGCTGCAAGGCAAGGCCCTAAAATGGTTCATATCAAACAATAAACACTGGAGGACATGGGGAGAGTTCAGCGACAGTTTTCAAACGTATTTCTTCACAAAGCTCGCAGATCAGGTCAAACAAAGGAAACAGGGCTTTAGAGAGTCGTTCAAGGACTATATGGTTGACATGCAGACCATGATGAGACCACTTGGCTACTCCCCAAAGGAAACACTCGAGCAGATAAAGGAAAACTGCACGCCTGACCTGAGGATTTCCCTGAGGACATATAAGATAGACGATCTAGAGTCTCTAATGGTGCTGGCTGACGAGTATGAAGAACTCGAGAAAGAGCGAGAAGCATTTATTCAAGAAAACAAATTCTCGCGAAGCAAAACAACAGCACCACAAGTCACGTGTAGAAGGTGCGAAGAAGAAGGCGGACACCAAGCACCTATTGACGGTCCAAGACAATGGACTCCAAACACCTACAACCACCAGTGCACGTTATGGAGGCCACCCAATACCAATCAGAGACCACCCAGCGCAGCTCCAAGAGCCCACAGGTCACAGACACACATCGTGAACCCACACGAAGCCTGTAGACGGTGTGGCGGTCACGGACATTGGGCAAGAGGATGCCAAAACCAGAGGCTGCTTTTCTGCTGGACTTGCGGCAAGGTGGGGGTGAGGAGTGTAGAGTGCTGCCAAAGATCGGGAAATGGCCGGCGATCCCAGCCACAGAGAGGCGAGCAGGGGTCGCAAGGTGTTGTCTCTCCAAACTAACTGGCGATTTAATCGAAGAAGAGCAGCAGTTATCCGCAGCGGTACAGATTGGCAGAACCTCACACAAAGCCACAATCGACACCGGAGCAACAGCGAGCTTTATAAGCGAGGAGCTGGCGGATACACTGGCTGCTTATGGAAAGATTACAAGGACGAGAAGGCGAGTTAGGTTGGCAGATGGCAGGTGCAGCGGGATAAACACGCAGCTCGAGGTGGAAATCGAATTCGGCAATAAGCGATTGCCCATGAGCCTGTTGATCTTACCAGGAGTGGTAGACTCGCTGGTGCTGGGATGGAATTTCCTCACAGGAGTCGGCGCCGAAATAAGGTGTGCCGGACATACAGTGGTGATCCCAGAATGAAGAAGGCACAACGGGTGGTTAGAGGAAAAATTGTCCGTGGCAGTGGTGCAAACCAACTCAGAGGAATGCGACGTTGAAAAATTCCTAGAGCAGGAGCTCGCGGAGTTTCGAACAATGAGTGGAACATCCAACATAGCCGAACACCGAATCACCATGAAGGACGACAAACCAATCAAACAGAGATACTACCCAAAAAATCCAAAGGTTCAAGGGGAAATCAATGCGAAAGTCGACGAGTTGCTGGAGAAGGGGTGCATAGAACACTCGAGAAGCCCGTACAGCTCCCCGATAGTCATGGTGAAGAAAAAGACAGGTCAGTGGAGGCTTTGTGTCGACTTTAGACAGATCAATGCCAAATCCATCAAAGATGCTTATCCGATGCCAAGGATAAATTACATATTGGACCAGTTGAGGGAGGCAAGATACATAAGCAGTCTGGATTTGAAAGACGGATACTGGCAAATTCCTCTGGAAGAAAATAGCAGGCAATTCACGGCGTTCACAGTGCCAGGAAAGGGGCTTTTCCAGTGGAAAGTAATGCCATTTGGGTTACACTCCGCCTCGGCGACTTTCCAGAGAGCACTGGATCAGGTTATTGGACCGGAGATGTCACCACACGCGTTTGCATACCAAGACGACATCATCGTGATCGGACGGACACTGGAAGAACACAGAAGGAACCTGAGGGAAGTGTTCCGACGCCTTAAACAGGCCAACCTGAGGATAAATCCCGAAAAATGCCATTTCTTCAAAAGCGAACTCCTTTACCTGGGACACCGCGTTACGGACCAAGGAATCGGCACCGATCCCGAAAAAGTAGCAGCCATAGCTGAGCTGGAACCACCCACAACCATCCGGGAGTTGCGCCAATACTTGGGCGTAGCATCGTGGTACAGGCGATTCGTGCCCGACTTTGCGCGAATAGTAAAACCACTAAACGATCTATTGCGGAAAGGCACGAAATGGACATGGACTCCAGAGCACCAGCAGGCGTTCGAGGAGGTGAAGGCAAGGCTAGTGGCCGATCCTGTGCTGGCATGCCCGGATTTCGATAAACCATTCGTACTGCAGACGGACGCAAGCGATTATGGAATAGGGGCAGTCCTGACGCAGGAAACTGAAAGCGGCGAAAAGGTCATTTCATATTCAAGCCGGACCCTGAATGGCGCGGAAAAGAATTACTCAACCAGCGAAAAGGAATGCCTGGCAATCGTGTGGGCAATCCGGAAGCTCAAACCATACTTAGAAGGATACCACTTCAAGGTGGTGACGGACCATATGGCGCTTAAATGGTTGAACAGCATCGAAAGTCCCTCAGGAAGAATAGCGAGGTGGGCCCTGGAGCTGCAGCAGTATGATTTTGAAATATCATACAGGAAGGGGCAGCTTAACGTGGTCGCTGATGCACTGTCAAGACAGCCTCTACCAGAAGCCTTTAGGCTAGCTAAAGAAACTCCGGAGGACACGCAGGGAACATGCAGTTGGATCAAGGATATGTGTGAGAAGATTAACAAACAGCCCCAGAAGTTTCCGGACTACATCATGGAGGGAGGTGCATTGTACAGGCATATCCCGCACAGAGCAGGCAGCGAAGACGTGGCAGCATGGAAGCTCTGTGTCCCACGGGGGCTGAGGGAAACAGTCCTGAAGGAGAATCACGACTCACCAGCTGCGGGACATGTGGGAAGTCGGAAAACGATCGCAAGACTGGCGGCTCGATATTACTGGCCAGGAATGCATAGGGACGCCCGAGCACACGTACGGAAATGCGAGACATGCCTCCGGTACAAGCCCAACCAGATGCAGGCAGCCGGGAAAATGCTGACGCAAATACTCGAAGAACCATGGGCAACGGTATGTGCAGACTTTGTCGGACCATTGCCCAGGTCGAAGCATGGCAACCAGATGCTGCTAGTTCTGATAGATAGGTTCTCAAAATGGACAGAATTGGTGCCACTGCGAGCAGCAACGGCAGAATCACTTCAAAAGGCATTCCGAGAAAGAGTCATCGCTAGGTTCGGAGTCCCGAAGGTGGTAATAACGGACAATGGAGTTCAGTTTGCCAGCCGTGCATTCAAAAATTCCTCAGCGAAATGGGCATTAAGCAACAATTCACGGCACCATATACACCGCAGGAGAATCCGACGGAAAGAGCAAACCGGACAGTTAAAACCATGATAGCACAGTTTGCGGGACAGAACCAGAGGAATTGGGACGAGAAGTGGCCGGAGATTATGCTAGCGGTAAATTCAAGTACGTCGGAGTCAACAGGGTACTCCCCGTGTTTCCTCACGCAGGCTCGAGAGCCCCGACTGCCCAGCGCTCTGTACGACAGGGAAACCATCGGCACAGGAAAGCAGACGGAAACGCCTGAAGATAAGGCCTATAAGATGAAGGAGATCTTCGAAATTGTGCGCCGGAACATGGAGAAGGCTGCTCAGGACCAAGCCAGGCATTACAATCTACGAAGGAGGCAATGGAATCCAACGATAGGGGACACAGTCTGGGCAAAGGAGCACCATCTGTCAAAGGCAGCCGAGGGTTTCGCGGCAAAGCTAGCGCCGAGATATGACGGACCGTACACGGTAATAGACTTCGTCTCACCAGTCATTTGTAAAATCCGCCACAAGGATACACAAAAAGAACGAACAGTCCACGTCAGTGAGCTTAAACAACAAACACAAGAATTCGGTACAGACAAGCAAGGTCAACACAAGCAGGCAACAACATCAGGTGGTGCGGACTATAGCGTCGGGCATAAGCCAGAGTCTATATAGACCGCAGGATAACACGAGCATGCAACGACAAAAAGTACAAACTATATCGTCGGGCATAAGCCAGAGTCTATATAGACCGCAGGATAACACGAGCATGCAACGACAAAAGGTACAGACTATATCGTCGGGCATAAGCCAGAGTCTATATAGAACGCGTGGCAACACAAACAGCAACAAGTAGTGCGGACTATAGCGTCGGGCATAGGCCAGAGTCTATATAGGACGCGTGGCAACACAAACAGCAACAAGTAGTGCGGACTATAGCGTCGGGCATAGGCCAGAGTCTATATAGAACGCGGGATAACACGAGCATACGAGGACAAAAGGATGCGGACTATAGCGTCGGGCAAGTACCAGAGTCTGTATAGAACGCATGACTCACAAGAAGCCAACAACAACAAAAGGGGCGGACTATAGCGTCGGGCATGGGCCGGAGTCTATATAGAACGCAGGAAACAAGGAGGTACAGTGACCCAGACCACGAGGCAAACTGATTCTGCGTCGGGCATAAAGCCAGAGTCATCAGTAGGACGCCGCATGGAATAAGGTGATGCACATGTTGGTTACCGTAGCGTCGTTAGAGTCTATACGGCACACAAACTGAAACTACTACTGATCGAGGGAAGGAAACGGAAGGAAAGTACGTGTGCACAGGAGCTCATACCGTAGCGTCGTTAGAGTCTATACGGCAGAAACAAGACTAAAGGCAGCGTTGACCGAAGTAGAGGGAGAGACGGCACAGCAAAGCTGAACCGTAAAACCCAAGCGGCGACGAACTCACACGGGGAAGGGCGACATGAGAGAAGCAACGGGATCGCAAGCAAGAGCAAGAGAACAGCCGAAGAAGGGATGCCCGAGGGAAATAACGGGAGGGTCATAAGGAATGACCAAGAACCGAGTCATCGTAAGGAGAGCCGCCAGCAAGAGGGGCCAATTCGAAAAGGAGAGTCAATATGAGCGCACGCGTGACAAGAGCTGAGGCCCGCAGGAGGATGGCTGCCGAGAACTTGGCAGGATCCGGACCGGGGCAAGGACGGTCGGAGGACAGGCCTGTCGTCCGGCCCCCCCGAACCCCGCGACGGATCCCAAGGACCCGACGACGGTCGGAGGCGTCATCGCCGGAGCCCACCGTCAGTTCCGATAGTGACGTGGTGATGGTGGACGATCCGACGATGGAGGCCAGGAGGTGGCGGCTGCGGAAGGCCGCGGGGCCCGAGGGGAGTATTCCCCATGGCTCGGAGGGCAGGGTCCACCAGGACTCTGCCGACGATGACCATGCAGCCGAGGCCCGCCAAACCGAGGCCATAATAGCGGAGTACCGCCGCCAGCATGAGTGGAGGCAGCGAGAGGCTGCGCGCAAGGAAACCATCCAGCGTAAGGAGCAGGACGCTCGGGCAGAGTGGGAGGCGGCGCTGAGAGCTGCCGAGGAGGAGGAGCGCCGGATATGGGGCGACCCAGTCCTCCTCAAGGAAGTGCCACCCCAGGCGGAGGGGCGCCCGAGGTTCCCCTGACCCCGAGGTACGTCGCGGAGCCAAGGGAACGGGCAGCGGACCCAGCGGAGGAGGAGAACCAAACCCCGTCCCCACCCCCATGGATCCCGCCACGCCCACCTACCCCGAGGTATTGCCCCGAGTGGGAAGAGGCAGCATCGGAGGAGGAGCAAGAGGAGCGGCGGCAGCAGGAGGAGCAGCGGCAGCAGGAGGAGCGGCGGCAGCAGGAGGAGCAGCGGCAGCAGGAGGAGCGGCGACAGCAGGAGCGGCGGCAGCAGGAGGGACCTCCGGGTTACGCCCGGATGGACATCCCGGTGGCCCACGTCAGCCATGCGATCGGCTCCTTTGAGGCGGAAGGACGCGTGTGGAGGCAGCACACCGTCACCTGGACGTGGCCGGACGGGGCCACTGTAGCGACGGAGGAGGAAGGAGCCCAAGGTGTGGGAGGAACCCCGGGGAAACTGTCGAGATCCACGGTTGTGGAGGACCGCAGTCCCAGGGGGCCCCGCCGGAGTCGTGATGCCGACGCTGACGCCGACCCCAACCCCATCTCCGCTGGCCTCGCCGGAGGTAGTCGCCGCTCAGCAAGGAAGGGTTGAGCAGGAAGGTCTTCCCGCCGAGGATGTGGTGGAAAAAAGGGCCGTGGGTGTGGCCGGACCCGGTGGCACCCCCGAGGCCAACCCTGAAGCGGCAGTACTCCGCGCCGGTGGTGGAGACGAGGCCCGCGTTCATGCGGCAGTCCTCAGCGCCGGACCCGAGGCGCTGGAGGGAAGTCGTCGAGGTGGACTGGCCGGAGGGGAATCCCCGACGCCCCAGCGGTCGTAGCAGCACGAAGGCGAGGAGGAAAGAGGTGCGTCCTGGTGCAGCAGGGCGGCCGCATGTTCCGGGTGCGGGTCGGACCGTTGGGGATCCGGGTATTTGCCCAGTAACAAATAAAAAAAAAAGGACACATAAAACTCAAATTTGCACTTCGCCAGAGAAATGTATTTTGCTTTTGACAAAATTGTTGAAGTCATCCAATCATACACGAATTTAGTGCCAATATTAAATCGACGAAAATTTACCTGTCCGGCAAACGTTCGGATTGCGCATGGTAAACCTCGGAAAACGAAATACGGGAGCTTGTCCGACATGAGTGGGCACGCGGGCATCTTTGGGCGCCGCGTTGCTTACAGAAAATAAACCTCAGAAACGTCACTCAGAAGCCTCACTGACCCAAAAAGCCCCTCCGTGAAATTCACTAAGTCGTATTAGCCTGTCCCTAACATGGACGTGAGTAGAAAAGGCCGGCGATAGTTTCCCGCGCTTTTCTCCGGACTGATAAGCGTTCGCATTGCGTAGGGAAAACAGACCTCGGAAACGCAACACGAGAACTTGTCCGGCGTGGAGTAGCACGTGGACAGCTTTGGCGTCCGCGTTGCGTAGGGAAAAACAAACCTCGGAAACACAATACGGCAACCTGGCCAACCCGAAAAGCACTCCTCGAAGTTCACTAAATTTTTTTAGCCTGTCTCTAACCTGGACGTGAGTAGAAAAGACCGGCGATAGGTTCCCGCGCTTTTCTCCGGCCTGGTAAGCGTTCGTATTGCGTAGAGAAAACAAATCTCAGAAACGCAACACGAGAACTTGCCCGACCTGGAGTAGCACATGGATAGCTTTGGTGTCCGCGTTGCGTAGAGAAAAACACACCTCGGAAACGCAATACGGCAACCTGGCCAACCCGAAAAAGCACTCCGCGAAGTTAACTAAATTTTATTAGCCTGTCTCTAACCTGGACGTGAGTAGAAAAGGCCGGCGGTAGTTTCCCGCGCTTTTCTCCGGACTGGTAAGCGTTCGCATTGCGTAGAGAAAACAGACCTCGGAAACGCAACACGAAAACTTGTCCGGCGTGGAGTAGCACGTGGACAGCTTTGGCGTCCGCGTTGCGTAGGGAAAACAAACCTCGGAAACACAATACGGCAACCTGGCCAACCCGAAAAGCACTTCCCGAAGTTCACTAAATATTTTTAGCCTGTCTCTAACGTGGACGTGAGTAGAAAAGGCCGGCGGTAGTTTCCCGCGCTTTTCTCCGGCCTATTAAGCGTTCGTATTGCGTAGAGAAAACAAATCTCAGAAACGCAACACGAGAACTTGCCCGACCTGGAGTAGCACATGGGTAGCTTTGGTGTCCGCGTTGCTTGGCTTGAGCTTGGCATCCCACCCGGCGTGTCCGACAAAGTGAACAAATAGAGTCCTTCGACGAAGAACCGTGGGCTCAGAAGCAAAGTGTCCAGAACTAGCTACCTGCCTACGAGGACTGCATTGGCGAACTCCGGCGTATGCCTGATCGTCCTGCAGGAACTGTACAAGGTCCTGGTGCGACTAGCCCGGAAGGACGCGCGTTTGTTCAGCTGGTGTCTCGAAAGGCGTATGCGTTGAGAGCACAGCGGTCCACCGCTAGAGTCCCAGAACGGCAGCTTACCGAGTCGCCAACAAGGAGCGGAGCTGGTCGAGGTAGCCGGAGGCGGACAAGGACAACGAGGACCCCAGGCCGACGAAAACGAGCGTCGAGCGAGCAGCCCACACTTCGAATTCTTAAGCCTGCGGCAGAGAGGTTAGGGCGGAAGCGTTCGTCTAGAACCTGGCGTTTGACCCAGGGACTGCGTTGGCGGCTTCCGGCGTACGCCTGAACCGTCAGGTAGAAACTGAGCCGACGTCCGGTGCGACCGGCCGGGACAGAGCAAGGGACAGGAGGCTGCGGCTGCGAAAGGCGTACGCCTTGAGAGCACAGTGCCTGTTCACCCTAGTCTGGGAACGGTGACGCATCCCTAGTCCCTGTAAACCCGCCGAGCCAAGGGTGGCAGAAGACATCGCAAGCAAAACCGGCGAGGAAGACACCACTTCGCAGCCGGCACGATCCAGAGAGGCGTTCAACGTGGGAAGGAGACGACGGCAGGACGTGATTCTACATAACCAGTACACCACCCCGGCCGAGGGTCAAGTCGGCGAATAAAAGATCACTGCATACTCCCAATCTTTCTGTGTGTTTTCACTGGTCAAAAGGGCGGTCACGTATATATAAATTTGGTGGGACGAACACTTACATCTTCTGAGCTAGCCGCACGACATTCGTAGCGAGCAGATAATAAAGAAAATCAGTTCGTTACAAAGGATTTCGCCAGAGAAATGTATTTTGCTTTTGACAAAATTGTTGAAGTCATCCAATCATACACGAATTTAGTGTCAATATTAAATCGACGAAAATTTACCTGTCCGGCAAACGTTCGGATTGCGCATGGTAAACCTCGGAAAACGAAATACGGGAGCTTGTCCGACATGAGTGGGCACGCGGGCATCTTTGGGCGCCGCGTTGCTTACAGAAAATAAACCTCAGAAACGTCACTCAGAAGCCTCACTGACCCAAAAAGCCCCTCCGTGAAATTCACTAAGTCGTATTAGCCTGTCCCTAACATGGACGTGAGTAGAAAAGGCCGGCGATAGTTTCCCGCGCTTTTCTCCGGACTGATAAGCGTTCGCATTGCGTAGGGAAAACAGACCTCGGAAACGCAACACGAGAACTTGTCCGGCGTGGAGTAGCACGTGGACAGCTTTGGCGTCCGCGTTGCGTAGGGAAAACAAACCTCGGAAACACAATACGGCAACCTGGCCAACCCGAAAAGCACTCCTCGAAGTTCACTAAATTTTTTTAGCCTGTCTCTAACCTGGACGTGAGTAGAAAAGACCGGCGATAGGTTCCCGCGCTTTTCTCCGGCCTGGTAAGCGTTCGTATTGCGTAGAGAAAACAAATCTCAGAAACGCAACACGAGAACTTGCCCGAACTGGAGTAGCACATGGGTAGCTTTGGTGTCCGCGTTGCGTAGAGAAAAACAAACTTCGGAAACGCAATACGGCAACCTGGCCAACCCGAAAAAGCACTCCGCGAAGTTAACTAAATTTTATTAGCCTGTCTCTAACCTGGACGTGAGTAGAAAAGGCCGGCGGTAGTTTCCCGCGCTTTTCTCCGGACTGGTAAGCGTTCGCATTGCGTAGAGAAAACAGACCTCGGAAACGCAACACGAAAACTTGTCCGGCGTGGAGTAGCACGTGGACAGCTTTGGCGTCCGCGTTGCGTAGGGAAAACAAACCTCGGAAACACAATACGGCAACCTGGCCAACCCGAAAAGCACTTCCCGAAGTTCACTAAATATTTTTAGCCTGTCTCTAACGTGGACGTGAGAAGAAAAGGCCGGCGGTAGTTTCCCGCGCTTTTCTCCGGCCTATTAAGCGTTCGTATTGCGTAGAGAAAACAAATCTCAGAAACGCAACACGAGAACTTGCCCGACCTGGAGTAGCACATGGGTAGCTTTGGTGTCCGCGTTGCGTAGAGAAGAACAAACCTCGGAAACGCAATACGGCACTAAATTTTATTACCAGCACTTGGGGTTTTAATTTCACAAATTTATCTTCCTTTTATTCATTCTTTTATTCTCCCTAACCTTCGCACTCAGTTCTGTCTGTCTCTGATCTCTGCTTCTTATCTTACTACGGAGCTTGGTCTGATGTCGTCGTCCGCTGGTTCCTTCCGCTGATTTCCATGTTGGTCCGTTCAGCTCGGCTGCCGCAAAAGAAAGAGACCCATTTTGCTGGGGGGAGTACGGAGCGGTGTATTCCAGTTGAATACCGTTGTTCCGGCAGAACGCCCGGAAGCTTCGGCTGGTGAATTGCGTGCCGTTGTCGCAAATCAACCTCCTGGGGGCTCCAAAGCGAGAGAGGGTCCTTTCTCGGAATCCGAACTCCAGTTGGGCGGCAGTGGCCTTCTTCAATGGGATGAGCTCTACCCACTTGGAGAATATATCGATGAAAACCAGGAGCATGGTGTTTCCCCGCCGGGTCCGGGGAAGGGGTCCAACGAAGTCGGCTCCGACGAGCGCGAACGGCTCCGTAGGTTGGCGAGTGAGCATCTTGCCGGCTGGTTTACGCTGAATAACCTTGTACTGTTGGCAGGTCAGACAGCTAGTGACATACCGTACCACGTTCCGATGAAGTCCAGGCCAGAAGTAACGCTGGGCGATCCTCCTCAGTGTCTTCCGGATGCCCAGGTGCCCGGCGAAGGGATGGTCGTGGCATTCTCCTAGTACGCGTTGACGCTGTTCTCGGGGTACGCACAGCTTCCAGGGGTTGCCTACCCTGACGCCTGTGGGATGCCCTATGTGTCTATAGAGCTGTCCATTATCCAGGGAAATGGAAATTTCTCGGGGCGTCTTTGGACCTGCTCCTGCATCTTTCGTACTCATTTGCAGTGGCACTTAAGTTCCGCGAGTAACTAGAGTCTTCCGAGTGGTTGCCGGGAGAGGGCGTCGGCGACCACGTTGTATTTACCCTTCCGGTAAAGTACGCCGAACTGGTACTGTTGAAGTTCCAATGCCCACCGAGCTATCCGTCCCGTGGTATTGTTAATGGAATTCAACCATTTGAGGGCCAGGTGATCTGTGATCACGTCGAACTTATAACCCTCCAGGTAGCAACGTAGCTTTCGGGTGGGCCACACAATGGCGAGGCACTCCTTTTCCGTGGCCGAGTAGTTCTCCTCTGCCCGCTCGAGTTGACGGCTCACGTAGGCGATTACTCGTTCGTCGCCCTCAATGTTCTGGGTGAGGACCGCGCCAAGTTTTTTGTCGCTGGCGTCCGTCTGAAGTTGGAACTTATACTCAAAATTTGGGCAGGCCAATACAGGGGCGGACGTCAGTCGCGCCTTAAGTGAATCGAATGCCTGCTGTTGGGGTTTTCCCAGGTCCCCTTTACTCCCTTCCTCAGAAGACGCGATATTAGTTGTACTAGGGAGGCAAAGTCTTGGACAAAACGTCTGTTCCAAGATGCGTTTCCGAGATGGCGGCGAAGTTCCTTGACGTTAGTTGGGGGATGTAGCCCCTGGATTGCCGCTATTTTGTCGGGGTCTGTCCTGATGCCTTCCTCGCTGATCAGGTGTCCCAAACACACTAATCTTCTTTGAATGAACTTGCAGATTCGCTTCTCGAAGGCGCCGGAAGACTTCCCTCAGATTGCGCGTATGGTCCTCCCACGCGCAGGCGTGGGGCTCCATATCAGGGCCGATGACGCTGTCCAGGGCTCGTTGGAATGTCGCTGGGGCGGAGTGAATTCCAAACGGCATGACTTTCCACGTCCGGGGACAGTGAATGCGGTGCATTCTCGTCTGGCTTCCCCCATGGGAGTCTGCCAATACCCGTTTTTGAGGTCCAACGTGGAGATGAACCGGGCGTTCCGTAGACGTTCCAGGGTATGGTTGATGCGCGGAAACGGGTACGCGTCGTGTATGGAGTGTGCGTTGAGTTGAAGATAGTCAACGCACATCCGCCTGTCCCCTGTCTTCTTTCGAACCAGCACCAGCGGTGCGTTGTGCGGACTTCGAGACGGTTTGATTCGTCCGTCCTGCAGCAGTTCGTCCACCTGCTCGTTAATGATACGCTGCATGGCCGGGTTCTTGGGATAATACCGCTGTTTCAGCGGCTTACTATCTTCCCGAAGGGTGATGGTGTGCTATATCCGTTGTTCCTTGCAGATGGTCGAAGTGCCTAAGCTCTTCTGGAAGGAACCGGAGGGTTTCCGCGTGGAGAGGTTCTTCAGACATTAGCGATCCCGGCGGGGATTCCGCGACTGTGGCCAGGTGTCCGTGAGGGCAATGCTTCCGGAACGGATTGCGCCTCTGAGCGTTCTCTTTATCCGGTTGGGTAGCTGGTACTTCCCGATTCCCTGCGGGCTTCCCGGGGAAGATTGTGGCGTATCCGGGTCGTCGGGTGACGTTCCTGTCGTTGTGCTGCCTAGGCGTTCCTGACCCGCGAGATACTTCCGAAAAGGGTTCCTTTTCTTGGCCACGGCGGCATCCGGTAGTGGCTGGAGGCTATACTTGCCTTCCTGGATGGTGACATCGGCCTTTGTGATTTCCGTGGTAGTGTCGGGGAGGATCAGAGGTGGCGAGTGCTCCGATGGAACTGGGGCTGGGTTCTGTCCCGCGGTCGACGTGATGTGATGCCTTGGGGCGGGTATGGGACCCGTTGTGGCCCCCTCGTTGGTCCTTGGTTTCCGCTGGGTAGGAGCCGTTGGGTCCGAAAGGTGGGCGATCGCCGCTGTGGGCGCCGCTCGGGTGGCTGGGCCTGGTTCGGCTCTTCGTGTGGCAGGCGGGGCTAGCTGGAGGCACACCTGACCCCAGATTAGGGTTGCCAGGATGCCGCAGAGAAAGTCAATTCCGAGGATCACCTCGTCCAATATCGTTGGCAGGACCAGGAGGGTCATGCGGACATGTTGTTGGTCTAGGCGCACTTGTGCGTGCAGGGCTTTGGTGATTTCCTTCGGGGATCCGTCCGCCAGGGACATTTGGGTGCGAGCTTCTTTGATGTTTCGCCCCGAATAAAAACGGTTGGCGACCGCTTCGCTGACAAAGCTTCTGGAGGCCCCCGTGTCGATTGTTGCCGAGAAGAGTTACCCCCGGATGGTAACCGTGGCGACGATACGGTCTCCCGTCAAACGGAGCGGTGGATTTAATAGTGGGTCGCCGCCTGCTCCCTGTGTTTGCGAGGCTGTTTCCCGACTATCGGCAGCAGTCAATGGTGCGGGCACCACGTTTCCCGCAGTCCCAGCAGTATAGCGCCACGTCGACGGGTGTTTCCGCCTCCTGGGAGATCATCCGGTTTGATATAGCTGGATTCGGTGTGCCAAAAGGCGTCGTCGCAGGTCGTATGGGCTCTCGTCGGCGAGGGCCGGTCGGAGGGCTGCTCCTCGTAGTGTAGCTACCACTGGCGGGTGGAACTAGTGCTGCTTGTCTTACTGAGTCTCGGTCCCGGGCAATTTCAAAAGCGGAGGCTAGTTGCGTCAAGCGTCAAGTTGCAAGCGTTCGGATTGCGCAGAGTAAACCTCGGAAAACGAAATACGGGAGCGTGTCCGACGTGAATGGGCACGCGGACAGCTTTGGGCGTCCGTGTTGCGTAGAGAAAACAAACCTCGGAAACGCAATACGGCAACATGGCCAACACGAAAAGCACTCCCCGAAATTCACTAAATTTTATTAGCAGGGACAGGCAAGGCCAACCTGGACGTGAGTAGAAAAAGCCGGCGGTAGTTTTTCGCGCTTTTCTCCGACTTGGTAAGGGTTCGTATTGCGTAGAGAAAAAAAAACCTCGGAAACGCAACACGAGAACTTTCCCGACCTGGAGTAGCACGTGGGTAGCTTTGGTGTTGGCGTTGCGTAGAGAAAACAATCCTCGGAAACGCAATACGGCAACCTTTTATTCTCCCTAACCTTCGCACTCAGTACTGTCTGTCTCTGATCTCTGCTTCTTATCTTACTTCGGAACTTGGTCTGATGTCGCCGCCCGCTGGTTCCTTCCGCTGTGTTTTTCCTGTTGGTCCGTTCAGTTGGGCTGCCGCAAAAGAAAAAGAGCGATCTCAGCCGATCGCTGTTCCACGTCGAAACGCTTTTTGCGCTTAACAGCACATTAACAGCACTAAGATTGCCTTTAATAGCACGCTTTGCGCTTAACACCACGCTCGCTCGTTCACGGGTGATTTCGATAACTTATCGATACTATCGACATTCGACCCGACTGGTCAGCTGACCGATCTTACTGATCAACACTGGCAACCTCGCGCGCTTATATTTGACACTAGGATAACATAGGTTTTAAGCTTAAATCTATATTTGAAAACTTAACATATAATGAGACCTTCAATGGCTGGAAAATAATAATGCCTTCAATGGCTTAGATGCGGGGTTTCAAGTGGGGAAGATGTGAGACGCCTTAAGCGTCCTCACACATCCAAAATTGTCCAAATTTTTAACAGTGTAGTTCCCTTACATAAGAAGTCCTTCCTACCCAACCAGCAATGCTGGTTTGACGATAGATTTAATAATATATATATAAAGATGAGAAACGTGGCATACAAGAAGTGGAAGCGATATAGGACAAATGCTTTGGAAGTTGGGTACGAATGTTCATACATCAATAACTCACGGCAAAAAAAATACATTTCAGGTCAAAATTCGACGAAGCTGTTAATACCAAGCAAACTTGGTCAGTCCTGAAAACTCTAGAAATAGGGAGAAAACCCATCAACCACACATTGATGTTGACAGCCTCAATAATATCTTCGTAATGGCCCAGTACCTGAATCAGTTTGTAACTCGAACCTGAACATGACTACTTTGGCCAACTGTAATAATAGGTTTAGCTTTATGTTTGGTACTCAATGTGATGTCCTTGACGCAATATTAAAAGTGAAATCTATCGCCTCAGGCTTGGACGAAATCAATCCAAAATTTTTAAAAATTCTACTGCCTCAGATATTACCACTAATAACACATACATTTAACTCTGCAATTACATTTTCAACATTCCCTGAATTATGGAAAATTACGAAAAACAATCCCAACACCTAAGGGGATTAATGAATATAGGCCTCTAGCAATTCTTCCATAATTCTCCAAAGCATTTGAGCAAATATTGGCACTCCAGATAAAACAATTTATCCAGCAAAACAATTTACTGTACAATATGGATTTCGCGCCTTCAGAAGCTGCACAACAGCCATAATAAATTATAATATGATTTGTCCGACACCTCTATTAAACTTATATCGTCCTACCTAATTCTGAAATATTTAACCATTACTATATGTCGAAGAACTAATAGAAAAATTTAAAAACAGCAAAGTCATAATTTTTTTTGTATTTTTTTTTCCGATTGTTCCTATTGGAACTATATTCTATAGTCGTTCGATTTTGATGAAATTTAAACCGTAATTCTGAAATATTTAACCATTACTATATGTCAAAGAACTAAAAAAAAATTAAAAAACACCAAAGTTATAATTTTTTTTTATTTATTTTTATGATTGATCCTATGGGCGCTATATGCTATAGTCGTCCGATTTTGATGAAACTTAAACCGTAATTCTGAAATATTTAACCATTACTAAATGTCGAAGAACTAAAAAAAAATTAAGAAACAGCAAAGTTATAATTTGTTTTCATTTATTTTTCCGATTGTTCCTATGGGAGCTATATGCTATAGCCGTCCGATCCGGCTCGATCCGACTTATATACTACCTGCAATAGAAAGACAACTTTTGGGAAAGTTTCATGCAGATAGCTTTAAATCTGAGAGACTAGTTTGCGTAGAAACGGACGGACAGACGGACGGAAAGACGGACGGACAGACGGACAGACGGACAGACGGACAGACGGACATGGCTAGATCGACTCTCCTAGTGATGCTGATCAAGAATATATATACTTTATAGGGTCGGAGATGTCTCCTTCACTGCGTTGCAAACTTCTGACTGAAATTATAATACCCTCTGCAAGGGTATAAAAAATTAAAAATTTTTAACTTACTCAAAATGTTTATTCAAAAGCATGAACATCATGCCGGGCGGGAAGCCATACCCGTCGAAAGTCTTCAAAAACTTATCGATATTGTTAAAACTTCTTTCGCGACATGTAATCGAATGTCAACTATGCTAATGATCTTTAATTTTTTTAATTAGTAGTTGTGGTGTGTAGGTTACGCTTTATTTTATGTGGAGCGCTTCAGTTTGAGTATGCTATACCAGTTTTAAGATGGGCGATGAACCCAACTTAGAATTATCAGAGACTAGCAGCCATGCAATGATAAACATCTTGGTAATCGCCATAAGGGGCTTAACGTATGTCACATCAATGCCCAAAGTATAACTAAGAAAATTTATGAATTTAGAAATATGTTTGTTCAATCCAATGTGGATGTCATTTGTGTTTCAGAATCATGGTTTGTCCCGGGTATGTCTTATCTTATTTTTGAGTGTTGTGGATATAATTTAATATTATTATTATATCTGAGCGTGATGGCCATGGAGGGGGAGTTTCAATTTATATTCATAAAAGACTGAACACAAAGTTTATTTGTAGCCAACAGGATGGCAGCGCTATTGATTACATATTCTTTCAAATTACAAGTGCTAAAACTGCATCAAAAATCTTAATTGGCTGTCTGTACAGACCAAATAGAACTGTTCCCTACTCTGATGTAATGATATGTTGGCAAGTTTAAGTCTGCAATACCCTGCAACATGTTAATCGGGTATCACCTCTCGGATAAGTTGGCAGCACTAGGACTGCAATTAGTTAACTCCAGACACGCGACCCATTTCTCAAATACCACTGAAACATTATTCTGCTATTTTTTGTTAATGACAACTCCAAGTTCCTTTTATATGATCAAATTTCAGTTCCGGCTCACAAAGCATGCCCTCATATTTCTAACGTACAATCTTGACATTCAGTATCGTAACCTTTCCATATTTTATAGGGACTTTAAAAACATAGATATGACCAATCTGTCAACTGAGTTTTATTCCTACAATTGGAACTCAATTTACTCCATGTCCACGGTCGACTCTCAGCTTGACAAATTCCAATCCAAAATTGTCCAAATTTTTAATAGTTTATGTCCCTTACGTAAGAAGTCCTTCATACCCACAACCAGCAATCCAGGTTTGACAATAGAATTAATAATATTATAAAGATGAGAAACGTGGCATACAAAAAGTGGAAGCGATTTAGGACGAATGTTCATACGTCAATAACTCACGCTAAAAAAAATACATTTCAGGTCAAAATTCGACGAAGCTGTTAATAACTTGGTTAGTCTTGAAACCCCTATGAATAGGGAGGAAACCCAACACCCATCAGCCACACATTGATGTTGACAGCCTCAATAATATCTTCGTTAATGTCCCAGTAATAGGTTTAGCTTTATGTTTGGTACTCAATGTGATGTCCTTGACGCAATATTAAAAGTGAAATCTATCGCCTCAGGCTTGGACGAAATCAATCCAAAATTTTAAAAATTCTACTGCCTCAGATATTACCACTAATAACACATATATTTAACTCTGCAATTACATTTTCAACATTCCCTGAATTATGGAAAATTACGAAAAACAATCCCAACACCTAAGGGGATTAATGAATATAGGCCTCTAGCAATTCTTCCATATCTCTCCAAAGCATTTGAGCAAATATTGGCACTCCAGATAAAACAATTTATCCAGCAAAACAATTTACTGTACAATATGGATTTCGCGCCTTCAGAAGCTGCACAACAGCCATAATAAATAATAATATGATTTGTCCGACACCTCTATTAAACTTATATCGTCCTACCTAATTCTGAAATATTTAACCATTACTATATGTCGAAGAACTAATAGAAAAATTTAAAAACAGCAAAGTCATAATTTTTTTTGTATTTTTTTTCCGATTGTTCCTATTGGAACTATATATTATAGTCGTTCGATTTTGATGAAATTTAAACCGTAATTCTGAAATATTTAACCATTACTATATGTCAAAGAACTAAAAAAAAATTAAAAAACACCAAAGTTATAATTTTTTTTATTTATTTTTATGATTGATCCTATGGGCGCTATATGCTATAGTCGTCCGATTTTGATGAAACTTAAACCGTAATTCTGAAATATTTAAGCATTACTATATCTCGAAAAACTAAAAAAAATTAAGAAACAGCAAAGTTATTTGTTTTCATTTATTTTTCCGATTGTTCCTATGGGAGCTATATGCTATAGCCGTCCGATCCGGCTCGATCCGACTTATATACTACCTGCAATAGAAAGACAACTTTTGGGAAAGTTTCATGCAGATAGCTTTAAAACTGAGAGACTAGTTTGCGTAGAAACGGACGGACAGACGGACGGACAGACGGACGGACAGACGGACAGACGGACATGGCTAGATCGACTCTCCTAGTGATGCTAATCAAGAATATATATACTTTATAGGGTCGGAGATGTCTCCTTCACTGCGTTGCAAACTTCTGACTGAAATTATAATACTCTCTGCAAGGGTATAAAAAAATTAAAAATTTTTAACTTACTCAAAATGTTTATTCAAAAGCATGAACATCATGCCGGGCGGGAAGCCATACCCGTCGAAAGTCTTCAAAAACTTATCGATATTGTTAAAACTTCTTTCGCGACATGTAATCGAATATCAACTATGCTAATGATCTTTAATTTTTTTAATTAGTAGTTGTGGTGTGTAGGTTACGCTTTATTTTATGTGGAGCGCTTCAGTTTGAGTATGCTATACCAGTTTTAAGATGGGCGATGAACCCAACTTAGAATTATCAGAGACTAGCAGCCATGCAATGATAAACATCTTGGTAATCGCCATAAGGGGCTTAACGTATGTCACATCAATGCCCAAAGTATAACTAAGAAAATTGATGAATTTAGAAATATGTTTGTTCAATCCAATGTGGATGTCATTTGTGTTTCAGAATCATGGTTTGTCCCGGGTATGTCTTATCTTATTTTTTGAGTGTTGTGGATATAATTTAATATTATTATTATATCTGAGCGTGATGGCCATGGAGGGGGAGTTTCAATTTATATTCATAAAAGACTGAACACAAAGTTTATTTGTAGCCAACAGGATGGCAGCGGTATTGATTACATATTCTTTCAAATTACAAGTGCTAAAACTGCATTAAAAATCTTAATTGGCTGTCTGTACAGACCAAATAGAACTGTTCCCTACTCTGATGTAATGATCTATTGGCAAGTTTAAGTCTGCAATACCCTGCAACATGTTAATCGGGTATCACCTCTCGACCCACTTCTCAAATACCACTGAAACATTATTGGACTATTTTTTGTTAATGACAACTCCAAGTTCCTTTTATATGATCAAATTTCAGTTCCGGCTCAAAGCATGCCCTCATATTTCTAACGTACAATCTTGACATTCAGTATCGTAACCTTTCCATATTTAATAGGGACTTTAAAAACATAGATATGACCAATCTGTCAACTGAGTTTTATTCCTACAATTGGAACTCAATTTACTCCATGTCCACGGTCGACTCTCAGCTTGACAAATTCCAATCCAAAATTGTCCAAATTTTTAATAGTTTATGTCCCTTACGTAAGAAGTCCTTCATACCCACAACCAGCAATCCAGGTTTGACAATAGAATTAATAATATTATAAAGATGAGAAACGTGGCATACAAAAAGATATTGTTACACAGATATTATTACACAAATATTTAAATCTGCAACTAAATTTTCAACCTTCCCTGAACTTTGGAAAATAACGAAAATAATCCCAAGGGAATAAATGAATATAGGCCTATAGCTATTCTTCCATATCTCTCCAAAGCATTTGAGCAAATATTGGCAACCCAGATAAAACAATTTATCCAGAAAAACAATTTAATGTACAATCGCCCCTTCAGAAGCTGCACAACAGCCATAATACAGATTTCAGATGATATCAGCAAAAAACTCGATAACAGCCAGGCTACACTCTTAACACTTCTTTATTTCGATACTGTTAACCATGCGTCGTGTTCCGAAAGGATCTGTCCTGGTTCCAATCTTGTTTTTTATGTATATAAATGATTCTCCGACTGTAGTGTCCCATTGTAGAGTCCACATGTATGCTGACGATGTGCAATTATCCGTTAGTAGTTCTCTTTGTCGTATTTATGACTGTGTCGGTGCTTGTAACTCTGGCCTTCAAAGAATTAGTCAGTGGGCAAGTGCTAATGGTCCAGCCTTAAGCCCCAAAAAGTCTAAATGCATGATGATTTACAAGAAGAAAATGAAAACAGAGAACTTACAACCTGTTTGAATTGCACACGACTCTTCTCTATGTCGACAACGCAACCAACCTTCACATTCAACAATACCCAAACCTGGAACGACCACATAAACAAAGCAGTAGGGAAAACGTACTTTTAAGACAACTCAATGTCTGTCAGCAATATCTTCCTCCTGAAATAATATTATTAGTCGCAAAGACCTATCACGCTTTTCGCTTAACACCACGCTCGCTCGTTCACGGGTGATTTCGATAACTTATCGATACTATCGACATTCGACCCGACTGGTCAGCTGACCGATCTTACTGATCAACACTGGCAACCTCGCGCGCTTATATTTGATACTGGGATGACATAGGTTTTAAGCTTAAATCTATATTTGAAAACTTAACATATAATGAGACCTTCAACGGCTGGAAAATAATAATGCCTTCAATGGCTTAGATGCGGGGTTTCAAGTGGGGAAGATGTGAGACGCCTTAAGCGTCCTCACACATCCAAAATTGTCCAAATTTTTAACAGTGTAATTCCCTTACATAAGAAGTCCTTCCTACCCAACCAGCAATGCTGGTTTGACGATAGATTTAATAATATATATATAAAGATGAGAAACGTGGCATACAAGAAGTGGAAGCGATATAGGACAAATGCTTTGGAAGTTGGGTACGAATGTTCATACATCAATAACTCACGGTAAAAAAAATACATTTCAGGTCAAAATTCGACGCGCCTTCAGAAGCTGCACAACAGCCATAATAAATAATAATATGATTTGTCCGACACCGCTATTAAACTTATATCGTCCTACCTAATTCTGAAATATTTAACCATTACTATATGTCGAAGAACTAATAGAAAAATTTAAAAACAGCAAAGTCATAATTTTTTTTGTATTTTTTTTTCCGATTGTTCCTATTGGAACTATATATTATAGTCGTTCGATTTTTATGAAATTTAAACCGTAATTCTGAAATATTTAACCATTACTATATGTCAAAGAACTAAAAAAAAATTAAAAAACACCAAAGTTATAATTTTTTTTTATTTATTTTTATGATTGATCCTATGGGCGCTATATGCTATAGTCGTCCGATTTTGATGAAACTTAAACCGTAATTCTGAAATATTTAAGCATTACTATATCTCGAAAAACTAAAAAAAAATTAAGAAACAGCAAAGTTATTTGTTTTCATTTATTTTTCCGATTGTTCCTATGGGAGCTATATGCTATAGCCGTCCGATCCGGCTCGATCCGACTTATATACTACCTGCAATAGAAAGACAACTTTTGGGAAAGTTTCATGCAGATAGCTTTAAAACTGAGAGACTAGTTTGCGTAGAAACGGACGGACAGACGGACGGACAGACGGACAGACGGACATGGCTAGATCGACTCTCCTAGTGATGCTAATCAAGAATATATATATACTTTATAGGGTCGGAGATGTCTCCTTCACTGCGTTGCAAACTTCTGACTGAAATTATAATACCCTCTGCAAGGGTATAAAAAAATTAAAAATTTTTAACTTACTCAAAATGTTTATTCAAAAGCATGAACATCATGCCGGGCGGGAAGCCATACCCGTCGAAAGTCTTCAAAAACTTATCGATATTGTTAAAACTTCTTTCGCGACATGTAATCGAATATCAACTATGCTAATGATCTTTAATTTTTTTAATTAGTAGTTGTGGTGTGTAGGTTACGCTTTATTTTATGTGGAGCGCTTCAGTTTGAGTATGCTATACCAGTTTTAAGATGGGCGATGAACCCAACTTAGAATTATCAGAGACTAGCAGCCATGCAATGATAAACATCTTGGTAATCGCCATAAGGGGCTTAACGTATGTCACATCAATGCCCAAAGTATAACTAAGAAAATTGATGAATTTAGAAATATGTTTGTTCAATCCAATGTGGATGTCATTTGTGTTTCAGAATCATGGTTTGTCCCGGGTATGTCTTATCTTATTTTTGAGTGTTGTGGATATAATTTAATATTATTATTA
Source organism: Drosophila elegans (assembly GCF_018152505.1). NCBI lineage: Eukaryota > Metazoa > Arthropoda > Insecta > Diptera > Drosophilidae > Drosophila > Drosophila elegans. The sequence continues at coordinate 886,567 of NW_024545887.1, read as the reverse complement.
TATCTGAGCGTGATGGCCATGGAGGGGGAGTTTCAATTTATATTCATAAAAGACTGAACACAAAGTTTATTTGTAGCCAACAGGATGGCAGCGCTATTGATTACATATTCTTTCAAATTACAAGTGCTAAAACTGCATCAAAAATCTTAATTGGCTGTCTGTACAGACCAAATAGAACTGTTCCCTACTCTAATGTAATGATATGTTGGCAAGTTTAAGTCTGCAATACCCTGCAACATGTTAATCGGGTATCACCTCTCGGATAAGTTGGCAGCACTAGGACTGCAATTAGTTAACTCCAGACACGCGACCCATTTCTCAAATACCACTGAAACATTATTCTGCTATTTTTTGTTAATGACAACTCCAAGTTCCTTTTATATGATCAAATTTCAGTTCCGGCTCAAAGCATGCCCTCATATTTCTAACGTACAATCTTGACATTCAGTATAATAACCTTTCCATATTTTATAGGGACTTTAAAAACATAGATATGACCAATCTGTCAACTGAGTTTTATTCGTACAATTGGAACTCAATTTACTCCATGTCCACGGTCGACTCTCAGCTTGACAAATTCCAATCCAAAATTGTCCAAATTTTTAATAGTTTATGTCCCTTACGTAAGAAGTCCTTCATACCCACAACCAGCAATCCAGGTTTGACAATAGAATTAATAATATTATAAAGATGAGAAACGTGGCATACAAAAAGTGGAAACGATTTAGGACGAATGTTCATACGTCAATAACTCACGCTAAAAAAAAATACATTTCAGGTCAAAATTCGACGAAGCTGTTAATAACTTGGTTAGTCTTGAAACCCCTATGAATAGGGAGGAAACCCAACACCCATCAGCCACACATTGATGTTGACAGCCTCAATAATATCTTCGTTAATGTCCCAGTACCTGAATCAGTTTCTAACTCGTACCTGAACATGACTACTTTAGCCAACTGTGATAATAGGTTTAGCTTTTTGACAATATTAAAAGTGAAATCTAACGCCACAGGTTTGGACGATATAAATCCCAAAATTTTAAAAATTCTATTGGCTCAGATATTATTACACAAATATTTAAATCTGCAACTAAATTTTCAACCTTCCCTGAACTTTGGAAAATAACGAAAATAATCCCAAGGGAATAAATGAATATAGGCCTATAGCTATTCTTCCAAAGCATTTGAGCAAATATTGGCAACCCAGATAAAACAATTTATCCAGAAAAACAATTTAATGTACAATCGCCCCTTCGGAAGCTGCACAACAGCCATAATAAAGATTTCAGATGATATCAGCAAAAAACTCGATAACAGCCAGGCTACACTCTTAACACTTCTTTATTTCGATACTGTTAACCATGCAATTCTCTGCAGTAGCTTGACGAACTTATTTAATTTTTCCGATACCTCTATTAATCTTATATCGTCCTTCCTAAGTAATCGTCATCAATGTGTAGTGTCAGCGTCTATTTCGTCTTCGTTTTTACCGACTACACGGCGTGTTCCGAAAGGATCTGTCCTGGTTCCAATCTTGTTTTTTATGTATATAAATGATTCTCCGACTGTAGTGTCCCATTGTAGAGTCCACATGTATGCTGACGATGTGCAATTATCCGTTAGTAGTTCTCTTTGTCGTATTTATGACTGTGTCGGTGCTTGTAACTCTGGCCTTCAAAGAATTAGTCAGTGGGCAAGTGCTAATGGTCCAGCCTTAAGCCCCAAAAAGTCTAAATGCATGATTATTTACAAGAAGAAAATGAAAACAGAGAACTTACAACCTGTTTGAATTGCACACGACTCTTCTCTATGTCGACAACGCATTATCTGTCATGCCTGCACGTTACGAATTTTCACGCTGGCCCTAGAGGAAATATGGCGAAAAAAAGGGCTAGTTACTGCTCAAGAAGTCTGCCGAAATCAGTTTGTTCGTGCATGCGCTGCGTTCCTGCAAGCCGCTACACTTGGCTTCGAGCTCTCCGTCCGTTCAATATCTGTGGCGTTGATTTTTGTGGCCCTTTCAGCACAACGTATCGCAACCGTGGCAAGCCACCGTACAAGTCGTACATAGCTTTGTTAGAAGTTTGCTTTCATACCGCCCAGAGCACCATACTTCGGTGGACTTTGGGAGGCAAGGCGTGAAGTCTGCAAAGCACCTGTTCCTTCGGATGGTAGGCCAAGACCTCTTAACAGCGGAGGAGTTCGGAACTCTCCTCACCCGCATGGAGGCCGTGCTTTAGGCCCCCGGAGCGCTAAACACCGACCCGAACGACGGCGAAGCCCTGACTCCCGGTCATCTGCTCATCGGCGGCCCTCTTCTGGCCCCACCATCAGCGGCGCTCCCGGACCAGATCAGCCTGACCTGCTTCGATGGCGAAGTGTCACGTCTCTCAGGCACAAGTTTTGGCAGCGATTATCCCGGGAGTACATCTCCAGCCTCCAGCAGCGTCATTGCAGAAGACGTGATGGTGCTTCCAATTTACACGTTGTGTCCAACAAATCAAGATTATGATCCACTGAAGTTTAAGTTGTTGTCGAAATTGTTGTTTTTGTTGCACACTTGGGCGCCAGAATGTAACCGAAAATAAGAGCGTTTTCTTGCCCCACATGAGAAGTTCAGTTTGGGTGGAGTTGTGCAGCAAAACCAACAAGTACAACCGGGAACGCGGGAGAGTATTTCTCAGCGTTCAAAAAGTAACATAGGGAATTATGATACAAGTTTTACAAAAGTTTTACAAAAAAGGCTTTCAGAGAAATCAGAAATCATAGCTTAGATTCTAAGATTTCAATAACAAGCCTATAAACCCAAAGGTCAAAGGTAATAGCTTACAATGTAGTTTATGTGGTTAGTTTAACAAATGAATTTGACTCAACAAAGAGTCAAAGAGTCAACATGTAATCTGCGACGGTCAGAATTGAGGGTCCTCTCAATCAGAACTAAGTCGCAGAATAGACGTGCGACTTTAACACTCTCAGTTAAATGTTTAGTAAAATCGTTTGGCTTTGTCATCGCTTGCTTCACTTGTCGTCTAAGGTTGAAGCGCGTCCAGTCCAACGGGGTTCAAGCGGGGCTTCTCTGTCCTAGGTTATGGTGACACATGTTGGCTTGGGTGTACTTAGTAATGGTGTATTATTTTAGTATTACGGTTTAGATTTGATTTAAATGGTACTGTTTAAAAAACAAACCAACAATGTAAATTTTATTTTTTTTTATGTTTTTTTTTTAAAGTACAGAAATACGCATTTAATTTTATTTAAATTAGAAAACGATAACATATAGCTGCCATAGGAACGATCAAGTACTTACGCTGAAATTTATCATAGCTTCAATGATTTTTATTTCTGCACGGGTATATACACTACGGCTTGCCGAAGCTTGCTTCCTTTCATGCTTTGAGTATAACATCCAACATATGGCCGCCTTTATTATTGATGCAAAAGTATGCCCTTTTTGCCTCACATTTTTCAGCTTCTCGATAGTAATAAGTTAATTTGCCGGCGAGCATTGACTTTTAGCTTCAGATATGGTCTGTTGCTTGTCGGTGTTTTCAAATATCCTCACAAAAAGTAGTTCGGCGGCGTCAAATCGGGTGAGCGCGGAGGCCAGTCAACATCGCCGTTTTTCGGTATTATGGGTTTGTAGTCACATTTCGTTTTCACAACGGAAGACCCATTTTAAAATATATATAATATAAAATTTATGGTTATCATAAATGAAATGATCTTTCACATCAAGCCGCAAGAAAAAAATATTTAAAAAATACCAACCCGTTTTTTATACCCATTTTAAAATACAACTTTTTCGTGGGTCATTTTATAGCAGCCTTGAAAACGGTTATTAGAATTATGCGTATGTATCCGCTGTTTATTGACTGATATGATGGTTTTATAATACTTCGGATCCATCCCCTGACTGCTGAAACTATTTATTGGTAAGACATACAAATTTTATTCTTTTTAATATTTATTTAAAATTTTAGAGTAGTAGATTTATGCTGACACAAAAAATTTCCAGCTTATAATTTAGTACGTTTTATGTTTTGACGGTCCTTTTCATCTTCTGGTGTTCTTTTTATAGCGATATTTCTGAAAAAGATAAGCATTAAATTATTTATTCAATAAAGAATAGACAGTCATTTTTTGCTTAGGTGTAGATTATGCCAGATTTTAGTTTATAATATCACTGAACAACAGTGTTTTAGAACAGAGATTTTTGTAAGCATATTTAGTTATACTTATTTATCGTTTTACTTTATGGAAACTTTTCGCCGGTCGGACTCATTTGGTTAAAAGCTCTAAAAAACGCCAAAATTCCCAAAATCAATTTTCAAAATCCTAGCACTGTACGCAAGCATTGCGGAAACAATTAGTATTCCGAACAATAGCACCCACTTCACCCAGTGTAATCCTTTAATTCTTTATTCAAACATATCCCAAGAAAACCAATAGAGAACAATAAAAAAAATTTCGGTTATACACAGTATAATAAATCATAAAAACTGAATAAAATAAAAACTCAATCACTACAACTTAAGCTTACTCATAATGGTATCAATAACAAAACGCCAACGCGAAAACAGCAACGTCGACACGAAGCGTCCACGATCATCTGATGCTCCGTCAACTAACTCATCACAGGAAATTGTCAGCACCCTAACACTCGAACTGATAATAATTAATGTTTATATATAATCTTATAAGTGACTAGAATATATTATATGTGTGTGAGTTAAATATGTGGAAATACCGCCTAGGTGTGTGCAAATAATGCTGTTAGGTGTTTTGTATAGTAATACAAGATTTAAATATGTCAAATCAAAATAACTATGCAATGATACGAGTTCTTCAAATCTGCTTGAATAATTTAACGATTTGCAATTCGAATGCTCAGAGTCTTTACGCGAGTGCCATGTTAACTCTAAAATAAAATGTAAAGTTGTTGATCAGCATGCTTCTGATAGTCCCTAGAAATCTTAAATGTCAGGCATAAACGATCTTAAATAATAATTAGCTGTGTTTATACACCAAACAGACATAAAGTTTACAATAATATTATTGAAGTATTTTCTAGAGTTTTAGAACAACATATTACTGACAGCTAACTTAAACAGCAATATGCTTAATAATTATACTCTACATGAGGACTGGGAGTCTCTGGTAATAATCTTCAATTCGGCGATACCAACACTTTATACTAAAAATAACAATAGTTTGCTTAATGTATAATTTGTTAAAAATCAAAGATAAGTATTGCTTTATAATGAAATTTCTGTTCCGACATTTCATATTTCATATTCCTGACACATAACGTTGAACCTGACCACAAAACAATTGGCTGCAAAATCTGTGATTGGGATAATATATTTCTCCTAGCAAAAGTAAATACGAATACTGGGACTACTAAGATCTAATATTGACTACTTATATAATATGCATTTACGTTTCAAAGCAAAGACCGTGAAACCTTCATTAAAATCATGCTTTAAAAATATAATAAAAAACATTTTAAGTAAAGATAAAGCATACTCTAAATGAAAGCGCTGTAAGACTGACAACTTTTCAGATTATTTAAAAACGAAAGAACAACGGTGAATAGGCTTATTAGCAGCGGCATCCGTAAGTATTTAGGCATCCGTAAATGGAATCGGCAGATGTCTGGAAAGAAATCCAAAATGTTGGGAATTGCCAATATAAAGTCTACGCTAAAGATGATGCAGACGACCTTACTAGCAAATTCTTGAATAAAAATGTACCTTATCCTGACTATAGTATATGTGTGCCCACAGAGACCATAAATAAATAATAAATTATTTCTTATACTATTATTATTATTGTTAAACGTTGATGCATAAATTACAAGTGACCCAACGAAACCAACACGAGCTTGTTACTTGCGGGCCGTTTTAGCATTGTGGGCAAGTATCGAGTTCGCGACGAAAACCCAAATAACATAATATTGAGACATTATAAAAAACTAAGTACGGTGAAAGTATGTTAAAATTAAAATTTTAAAACAGGGATAGAAGTTGAAATACAAATTTGTTTATAAGATTATTATAATTATTACAAAGATCAAGAAAGGCTTCATGCTACAGTTCATATCAAAATTATAAGACAGTTCGTTTTTTTTAGGTATTTTATATAATATCAAACCCAATGGCGGAAAACTAGTCTGAAATTGTTAAAAGATAAATTAGACATGTGTTTAAGTTGGTTTTAGTTTATTATTTTACCGTTTATACATTTTGTTTAACAAAAATGAAAAAAATCTAATTTTTAACCTTATCATAATTATAAGACACTTTTGGTTTTTTTTGGTTATGAACCTTTCATTGAATTTATGAGTCTTTTCAAATAAACTTGGCTCAAGTTGGCTCCATTTAGACAAAATAACTGTTTCAAGGTCCTGAACGCGCTCATACTTGGCATTATCTTTATATACTCGCCTTGCTAGTACTCCCCAAATGTTTTCAATAGGGTTCGGATCCGGAGAGCACGCTGGCCAGCCCATAACTTCGACTGAACAATCCCGCAAAAACTGTGTGGTTTGACGGCTCGTACGAATTCGGGCATTGTCCTACATAAATATATGCGACTTTTCCCGGTTTTCCAACAAATATGGAAGCAGGCTATTGTTCAGTACCCGTATGTAAGTAAAGCTTCTACATATAAGGTGCTGCCAGGGGACCTTTTCGTCACGGCTGCTGTCCGACTCTAGTCAGGGTATGGACCAACTTGCCAGCTCCTGCAAGGGAGTTGCCGGGGTATCCACTGTCGAAGCCGCTCCAGTTGTGGAGCAAGGAAATGAAGATTAGGTTGGGTATCTGGATACCAGTTACTAGCCTTGTGGCTTAGCAACAATAAATAAGAATATCAGCTATAGCTGGTGTAGAAGTTTATTTCAAGCTTCTGCTTGCTTTACGTGCCAAGTACAACTAAAACTAGGTTACAAAAATAAGTATACTTAAACTATGCTATGAAGGGAGATTATGCTAAGAGAGAGAGAGAGAGAGAGAGAGAGAGATAAAGAAATGAGCATAAGCTACCAAGTGTAGTCGGCCAGCCGACTTAGCATACGTGATAATGCTGCTCTCGCATTGGGAGCGAGCGACAGTATATCACAGCAATTCACCTGCTAGCTCAGCGCGAGGGTAACTTGTTTACTATTCCCCCCTTAAGTTTGACCGTCCCGGGCAATGCCAACCATTATCGGCCATCTGGATCTCCGTTGCAGTTCGTTGCCTTCTTATTCATGGGTAAAGGAGGTTTGAGCCTTTGAAGACCAGGAGTCACTGCAATAGCCACAACTGATTCTTAGATGACTCGTCAACTTTCGTCAGTATTTATATTCGACGCCTTGGAGGACCTTTTATTTCATTCGTGGGCATCCTTGCTGCGTAGGCGTAATGCCGAGTCATGTGCAATGATATTGTTAATGGAGACACTTCACAAAGATATAAATATCTCGGTGCTGATAGCTATTGCCGATCGTTTAAAGATATTGAAAGGCAGATCGTTCGCACATCTTCTCGGTCCTTCATTGGTTTTGTGTCTTGCCAGTTTTTCTTTTATCAGGACCGCTCTCTCTTCATCATTGTAATCGATGTGATATTATTTGGATACATGCAGGATTCGGTCAAACTCCGGCATACAGTCGACGAGTGGAAACGTTTTGCGATATAGCTTAGTATACAATTAGTGGTTCGCCAGTCTCTTGCAGCACGGCGCTCTTATGTGCCACCAGCAGATTTGCACCCTTAAACGGACAGACTAAAAAATTACTGTGAAATGTTCTGTAAATTATAACTTTAAATCGCTTTGGCTAAAAATAAGCATTTGATTCTGTGAGAGTAAGCATTAGAAACCGCATTCAATTCTTGGCCAACAGCGTTTCACGTAAGAGTCATTTACATCGAGTATGCCATTCCTCCTTTTCCCTTAAATTCTTTCACAACCTCCATTCAGTGTTTCCGTGTTCAAGTTTACTTATTTATCCTAACTTTCAATAGATATGCGATTATCTTAAATTGTCCTTGTGGACCAGCCTCCCCTTTATAAGAACAGACGTTCCCAGGTCTGCCTGAACTTTCTCTTCAGAAAATAAAGGTGTTAGCTTGTTGCCTAATCTCTTGTTGTTTTTTAGGAACACCTTTTCCCCTACCTCGAATATCCTGTTTTGTCGGGAAGCGTTATTTCTTTCTAAATGAGCTTGCTGAGCATTTATTAACCTGTTCTTGATGTTTTCTTTAAACTCTTCAATCGAAGCGTAAATTGCGTCTATAGGCTTTATTCCAGTAACCGAATGAATAGTCCTATTATATTCTACAGTCGCTTGCATAATACTCTCAATTGTATCTTCAAACTTCTTTTCCAACTTTAGGCACCTTGCGATCTCTAGTAAAGTGCTGTGGAGGCGTTCCACTTGCCCATTTGACGAACTATGCAGTGGAGGTGCGTTGACAACGTCGATACCAAACTGATTTTTTAAGAGCGACCTAATAGTTTCAGAGTTAAACGCTGCTTCATTGTCACAGAAGATTACTTTGGTTTTGGGAAAGACGTTTACAACCTGAACAATAGGGATCTTAATATCCGTTATTGACCGAGATACTATTGGCTGAGTAATAGCAAATTTAGAAAACTTATCGATGCATGTCAAAAATAGCTTTTTATCAGTAGAAAAGACATCGATGTGGAGAATCTCACCAGCATAAGATGGTATTGGGGTTACACCTAGCTCCTGTTTTTTAGGATGTCCGTCGTATTTGGCTCTATTGCAGACATTACAGTTCACTATTACCTCTGTGACCAGCTTAGCCATTTTTGGGAAATAGTAATCGCCAAGAATTTGCTTAACATTTTCTTGTGCCGCTCTATGAGCGCGACTGTGTTCGGCTATAACTATCTCTTTTTGTTCGGCCCTGTCAGTTATATCGGTCACCATTGTCTTACAGTACCAAAATTTTGTTCCCGGAAAGGTTTTTACGAGCTCATGCTGTAAATAAGCCAAAATGTGCAGATTGCAACGAATCGCGTTTACGAGGTTTGGCTGAACCACCTTTTTTGCCTCTTGAAGTGCTTCATCATCATGAGTGAAATGTATGTGATGTCGCACCTTTTCGCGAAAGAGTACAAACGTGCGCTTCAAAGGAAACTGCGCTTCCTCCAGAATTATTTGGTTTCTGAAGCAATTGAGCGGCTTATCTGTAGTCTCGATGGTATAGGTCTGAGACACTTCGCTATATACAGTAGCGGCATCAGATTGAACCTCATTTTGTAAGGCATTCAGGTTTTGCCGAGACAAGGCATCAGCTACGAAATTTTCCTTTCCTGGCTTATAGAAAACTTTGGCATTATGCTCATCAATAAAAGCTTTCCATCGCTTAATTTTTGCGTTCGTGTTTCTATCTGAGACCGCAAAGGTAAGCGGTTGATGGTCGGTGAAAATGTTTATATCCTTGATGCCGTACAAAAAATTCTGCAATTTCCCCAACGCCCACACGATTGCCAAAAGTTCTCTTTCATTAGTAGCGTAGTGTGACTCGCTTTGTTTAAGAGTTCGGTAAATCATAGTGATCGGCCTACCTCCTTGGGATAAAACAGCACCAATACCATTTGCAGAAGCGTCAGTGGTAAGGTCAAAAGGCCGTTTAAATTCGGGGTACATATGAATTACATCCTCCGACGCTAAAATGTTTCTCAAGCGCTCGAATGCGCCACGGTGTATTTCATTAAATTCAATTTTGACGTTTTTCGAGACATGTTTGCTAACCGTACCGTTTTCGCCTTTAAGCAAGTCTGTCAATGGCCTTGCGATTGATGCGAAATCTTTGACGAATCTCCTATAATAGCTAGCGAGGCCAAGAAAAGATCTAAGGCTAAAGAGATTTTTTGGTTCGGGGAACTCTTGTATGCACCTAACCTTTTCGGGGTCTGACTTTGTGCCTGCCCTAGTTACTATAAGGCCCAAATATTCGACGCTTTCTTTAAAAAATGTTGTCTTCTCGCGTGATACTCGCATGTTAGCGTCACACAGGCATTTTAATACCGTGTCTATGTGCTTAACGTGATCGAGCTCATCCTCAGAGAAAATGATAACGTCATCCACATAGACGTAGCAGATTTTTCCTATCTGGTCCCTTAAAACGTCATCTATTGCTCTCTGAAAGATGCTTCCCGCATTCTTTAAGCCGAAGGGTAGACGACAATACTCATACTTCCCGCCGTTAACTGAAAAGGATGTCTTCTCACGGTCCTGTTCCGCAAGGTAAATTTGATGGTACCCTGACCTTAAGTCTAGGGTGGTGAAAAACTTGGCCTTTCCCAGATTTGCAAGAATCATGGGGATACTTGGCATTGGGTAGCGATCAGCAATGGTTCGCTCATTTAATTTGCGAAAATCAATTACCAGCCGCTTATTCCTGTTGCCACTAGCATCAATTCCTTTTTGGTCTACAACCCATACAGGGCTGTTATATGGGGATCTTGATGGCCTAATGATGCCATCTTTCAGCAATTGCTTAATTTCGTTATTCACGAAGTGCGCTACTCCCATAGGGTAAGGGTATAATTTTGAATAAATTGGCTGGCTGTCTTCTGTGCGAATCGTAGCTACTATCGATGCGTTAAAAGGCAGTGCCTCATTGGGGCTCGAAAAAACTTTGATTCTGTTAAGAATTACGCATCTGAACTCCTTACGCACGGTGTCTGGCACAACTATGTCATCGACATGGGTAAAATTGACATTGTCGCAGCTCTGATACTGTAACTTTTCTGCTACATCCCCATATACTATTAAATCTTGCTTCAAATCCAGCGTTGCCCCCACCTGTGTTAACAGATCAAGGCCTATTATCCCATCAAACGCTGTTAACGAATTTAATAAAAAGAAAGGAGTTTTAACTCCAAAAATATGCATCTGACACTTTTGCCGGATGGCGTTAGAACCGTGTATTGAACTAACGGTAAATGAAGAGTCGACTTGAACTATACCTTTAAGACCACTTATAGGCTTAATATAGTTTTTCGCCGCTCCAGTGTCAATCAGTATTCTTAATTTCCTCCCAGCCAGTTGCCTCTCGACAAAAGGCAACCGGGAGCGTGCACTAAAAAATTAAGTGAGTCACGTTCACAATCCGACTTAAGGTCGTCAACAAGAGCTGCAGCTGCCGCTGAAGCCACCTCCCCGTACTTCTGGGTGTCCTGCTCTTGGGCTTGTTGATTGATAATATTCAATCTCTGACGCCTTTGACCAGTCATACGCTCGGAGGAGTCTCGTCTCTTGTAGGTTTGTACAGTATTAGACTGAGGTTTCCCGAAATCAGTGCGCTGCCTAAATTTGGAGGACAAGTCTATGTCCATTGGCTCTGGGCCTTGAACTTGGGTAACCACAACATTTTTTTCTTGTTCATCGCTGCCTTGCTGCTGTTTCTTGACAAAATGAGGGTTTCTTTCATAGCCATGAACCCGTTCGTCCCTGAAGTTTTTGCCATGCCTAGCCTGTGAACGACTTTTTCAATCCCTTGAGCCTTTTCCTCTATAGCTTTGGCGTACGAAGCCGAAAATACGCTACGCTCAATACTGGCTTCTGCTTCTCTAGCCAATGCCAAAGCGGTTGGCAAGTCTTTTGGCTGAGCTGGAAATACTACCGATTTTAAAGACTTTTTTAATCCTGATATAAACGCGTGCAGCGCATCGACTCTGACCTCTTGGTTGAGCAATGCTGCTGCCTGAGGCTCGTGGAACATAACGATCTTATTGGTTACGAGAGTCAACTTCCTTTCCACCTCATCATAGTACTGCATTAGGCTCGAATCGCCTTGCCTTACCATGTCTAATCCCTGCCGCAGAAGACGCAAGGAAGTCTTATCTGCATACGTGCAGTCCAATCTGGCTATAATAGCATCGAAATTGAGCACGGTGTTGTGTGACACCAACAATGCTGTTGCCGGACCCTTAATTTTATTCTTAATAATCGTGACTGCCTGATAATGTGCACAGCTACCACTAAAAGGTGCGAAGAGTTCGTATACGTCTGTGGCTGATTGCCTCCACGCCACATACTCATCTTGCACGCCACTAAAGTCTGGGATAGATTTGATAATGTCAAGCGGGATGTCGCACCTCACCGCTGGGTCTACTGAAATCCGTTGGTACGTTTCTACGTGTGGCGCCTCCATACGTAATTCATTTAATTGTTGTTTTTTAGGAACACCTTTTCCCCTACCTCGAATATCCTGTTTTGTCGGGAAGCGTTATTTCTTTCTAAATGAGCTTGCTGAGCGTTTATTAACCTGTTCTTGATGTTTTCTTTAAACTCTTCAATCGAAGCGTAAATTGCGTCTATAGGCTTTATTCCAGTAACCGAATGAATAGTCCTATTATATTCTACAGTCGCTTGCATAATACTCTCAATTGTATCTTCAAACTTCTTTTCCAACTTTAGGCACCTTGCGATCTCTAGTAAAGTGCTGTGGAGGCGTTCCACTTGCCCATTTGACGAACTATGCAGTGGAGGTGCGTTGACAACGTCGATACCAAACTGATTTTTTAAGAGCGACCTAATAGTTTCAGAGTTAAACGCTGCTTCATTGTCACAGTAGATTACTTTGGTTTTGGGAAAGACGTTTACAACCTGAACAATAGGGATCTTAATATCCGTTATTGACCGAGATACTATTGGCTGAGTAATAGCAAATTTAGAAAACTTATCGATGCATGTCAAAAATAGCTTTTTATCAGTAGAAAAGACATCGATGTGGAGAATCTCACCAGCATAAGATGGTATTGGGGTTACACCTAGCTCCTGTTTTTTAGGATGTCTGTCGTATTTGGCTCTATTGCAGACATTACAGTTCACTATTACCTCTGTGACCAGCTTAGCCATTTTTGGGAAATAGTAATCGCCAAGAATTTGCTTAACATTTTCTTGTGCCGCTCTATGAGCGCGACTGTGTTCGGCTATAACTATCTCTTTTTGTTCGGCCCTGTCAGTTATATCGGTCACCATTGTCTTACAGTACCAAAATTTTGTTCCCGGAAAGGTTTTTACGAGCTCATGCTGTAAATAAGCCAAAATGTGCAGATTGCAACGAATCGCGTTTACGAGGTTTGGCTGAACCACCTTTTTTGCCTCTTGAAGTGCTTCATCATCATGAGTGAAATGTATGTGATGTCGCACCTTTTCGCGAAAGAGTACAAACGTGCGCTTCAAAGGAAACTGCGCTTCCTCCAGAATTATTTGGTTTCTGAAGCAATTGAGCGGCTTATCTGTAGTCTCGATGGTATAGGTCTGAGACACTTCGCTATATACAGTAGCGGCATCAGATTGAACCTCATTTTGTAAGGCATTCAGGTTTTGCCGAGACAAGGCATCAGCTACGAAATTTTCCTTTCCTGGCTTATAGAAAACTTTGGCATTATGCTCATCAATAAAAGCTTTCCATCGCTTAATTTTTGCGTTCGTGTTTCTATCTGAGACCGCAAAGGTAAGCGGTTGATGGTCGGTGAAAATGTTTATATCCTTGATGCCGTACAAAAAATTCTGCAATTTCCCCAACGCCCACACGATTGCCAAAAGTTCTCTTTCATTAGTAGCGTAGTGTGACTCGCTTTGTTTAAGAGTTCGGTAAATCATAGTGATCAGCCTACCTCCTTGGGATAAAACAGCACCAATACCATTTGCAGAAGCGTCAGTGGTAAGGTCAAAAGGCCGTTTAAATTCGGGGTACATATGAATTACATCCTCCGACGCTAAAATGTTTCTCAAGCGCTCGAATGCGCCACGGTGTATTTCATTAAATTCAATTTTGACGTTTTTCGAGACATGTTTGCTAACCGTACCGTTTTCGCCTTTAAGCAAGTCTGTCAATGGCCTTGCGATTGATGCGAAATCTTTGACGAATCTCCTATAATAGCTAGCGAGGCCAAGAAAAGATCTAAGGCTAAAGAGATTTTTTGGTTCGGGGAACTCTTGTATGCACCTAACCTTTTCGGGGTCTGACTTTGTGCCTGCCCTAGTTACTATAAGGCCCAAATATTCGACGCTTTCTTTAAAAAATGTTGTCTTCTCGCGTGATACTCGCATGTTAGCGTCACACAGGCATTTTAATACCGTGTCTATGTGCTTAACGTGATCGAGCTCATCCTCAGAGAAAATGATAACGTCATCCACATAGACGTAGCAGATTTTTCCTATCTGGTCCCTTAAAACGTCATCTATTGCTCTCTGAAAGATGCTTCCCGCATTCTTTAAGCCGAAGGGTAGACGACAATACTCATACTTCCCGCCGTTAACTGAAAAGGATGTCTTCTCACGGTCCTGTTCCGCAAGGTAAATTTGATGGTACCCTGACCTTAAGTCTAGGGTGGTGAAAAACTTGGCCTTTCCCAGATTTGCAAGAATCATGGGGATACTTGGCATTGGGTAGCGATCAGCAATGGTTCGCTCATTTAATTTGCGAAAATCAATTACCAGCCGCTTATTCCTGTTGCCACTAGCATCAATTCCTTTTTGGTCTACAACCCATACAGGGCTGTTATATGGGGATCTTGATGGCCTAATGATGCCATCTTTCAGCAATTGCTTAATTTCGTTATTCACGAAGTGCGCTACTCCCATAGGGTAAGGGTATAATTTTGAATAAATTGGCTGGCTGTCTTCTGTGCGAATCGTAGCTACTATCGATGCGTTAAAAGGCAGTGCCTCATTGGGGCTCGAAAAACTTTGATTCTGTTAAGAATTACGCATCTGAACTCCTTACGCACGGTGTCTGGCACAACTATGTCATCGACATGGGTAAAATTGACATTGTCGCAGCTCTGATACTGTAACTTTTCTGCTACATCCCCATATACTATTAAATCTTGCTTCAAATCCAGCGTTGCCCCCACCTGTGTTAACAGATCAAGGCCTATTATCCCATCAAACGCTGTTAACGAATTTAATAAAAAGAAAGGAGTTTTAACTCCAAAAATATGCATCTGACACTTTTGCCGGATGGCGTTAGAACCGTGTATTGAACTAACGGTAAATGAAGAGTCGACTTGAACTATGCCTTTAAGACCACTTATAGGCTTAATATAGTTTTTCGCCGCTCCAGTGTCAATCAGTATTCTTAATTTCCTCCCAGCCAGTTGCCTCTCGACAAAAGGCAACCGGGAGCGTGCACTAAAAAATTAAGTGAGTCACGTTCACAATCCGACTCAAATTCGTCAACAAGAGCTGCAGCTGCCGCTGAAGCCACCTCCCCGTACTTCTGGGTGTCCTGCTCTTGGGCTTGTTGATTGATAATATTCAATCTCTGACGCCTTTGACCAGTCATACGCTCGGAGGAGTCTCGTCTCTTGTAGGTTTGTACAGTATTAGACTGAGGTTTCCCGAAATCAGTGCGCTGCCTAAATTTGGAGGACAAGTCTATGTCCATTGGCTCTGGGCTTTGAACTTGGGTAACCACAACATTTTTTTCTTGTTCATCGCTGCCTTGCTGCTGTTTCTTGACAAAATGAGGGTTTCTTTCATAGCCATGAACCCGTTCGTCCCTGAAGTTTTTGCCATGCCTAGCCTGTGAACGACTTTTTCAATCCCTTGAGCCTTTTCCTCTATAGCTTTGGCGTACGAAGCCGAAAATACGCTACGCTCAATACTGGCTTCTGCTTCTCTAGCCAATGCCAAAGCGGTTGGCAAGTCTTTTGGCTGAGCTGGAAATACTACCGATTTTAAAGACTTTTTTTAATCCTGATATAAACGCGTGCAGCGCATCGACTCTGACCTCTTGGTTGAGCAATGCTGCTGCCTGAGGCTCGTGGAACATAACGATCTTATTGGTTACGAGAGTCAACTTCCTTTCCACCTCATCATAGTACTGCATTAGGCTCGAATCGCCTTGCCTTACCATGTCTAATCCCTGCCGCAGAAGACGCAAGGAAGTCTTATCTGCATACGTGCAGTCCAATCTGGCTATAATAGCATCGAAATTGAGCACGGTGTTGTGTGACACCAACAATGCTGTTGCCGGACCCTTAATTTTATTCTTAATAATCGTGACTGCCTGATAATGTGCACAGCTACCACTAAAAGGTGCGAAGAGTTCGTATGCGTCTGTGGCTGATTGCCTCCACGCCACATACTCATCTTGCACGCCACTAAAGTCTGGGATAGATTTGATAATGTCAAGCGGGATGTCGCACCTCACCGCTGGGTCTACTGAAATCCGTTGGTACGTTTCTACGTGTGGCGCCTCCATACGTAATTCATTTAATTGCCTTTGCATTTCATTTAAGCGCACCTGAAAGATTGCCTCTTGATCGGCTAAGGCATTGGCCAAAAGCGCTTTCACCTCGTTAGCGTTCATGTTGGCTTTTTTTTCCAAATACTTATTAACTTCCAATTCAATACTATCGTCACTTTCGTACTCGCTCCTAACCTCTCTATACGAATCAACCCAGCTCATGAAAATCACTGTTTCTTTAACACAAAAAAAAGAACGAAGCAAATTAAAGATAAGGGGAAAGAGCGGCGAATTGCAAGAGCTTTTCGAACTGCCTCGAAGACACTGTAAGTTTCCACGCTGCTGCTTTTAAAAAAAAATGTGATCCACGCATGCGTACGACGATTTGTGCTTTTATGTGACCTTTATTGAAAATTTGAGCGAGTAAAAGTTTTGTTTCAGAAGAAATCACTTACAATTTCTTCTCTAGGTGTGGGTAATAAGTGTTGGGCGCCAGTAAAGCTTCTACATATAAGGTGCTGCCAGGGGACCTTTTCGTCACGGCTGCTGTCCGACTCCAGTCAGGGTATGGACCAACTTGCCAGCTCCTGCAAGGGAGTTGCCGGGGTATCCACTGTCGAAGCCGCTCCAGTTGTGGAGCAAGGAAATGAAGATTAGGCTGGGTATCTGGGTACCAGTTACTAGCCTTGTGGCTTAGCAACAATAAATAAGAATATCAGCTATAGCTGGTGTAGAAGTTTATTTCAAGCTTCTGCTTGCTTTACGTGCCAAGTACAACTAAAACTAGGTTACAAAAATAAGTATACTTAAACTATGCTATGAAGTGAGATTATGCTAAGAGAGAGAGAGAGATAAAGAAATGAGCATAAGCTACCAAGTGTAGTCGGCCAGCCGACTTAGCATACGTGATAATGCTGCTCTCGCATTGGGAGCGAGCGACAGTATATCACAGCAGTTCACCTGCTAGCTCAGCGCGAGGGTAACTTGTTTACTTGTACTCACTGCTGTCCATCCTGGAGCTTGTGAAATGTAAATTAAGAATTCCAATCTTATTAAAAGCGCCCCAAACCATGACTGATCCGCCCCCGAAATTTCTCCTTGAAAAAATCAAGGGGCTCCTTTCTCAAATCTCGCCAAAAAATTTTAAATCCATCTGGCCCATCGAGATTAAATTTTTTTTAATCCAAAAAAATTACCTTGTATGAAAAAAAAATGATAATCCCACTTAGTACCTAAATTGCAAAACTAGTACGAGCCATTGTATGACGCTAAGTAATTTGAAGGGTTTGTTTTTTAGAGTCCTACACACAGTGATTTGAGCAAATTTTCGACTGCTGAGAGCAGCTAGCTGGGAGCACAACGCGTTAGAATTACTGGATTTATGTAATATACGCCTTTTTTAGCAGTCAGAAAGTATTGCTTTTCGACCAGTACATCGTTTTTAACCATAATTGTCTGGATTCTAGAGAAAATTTGTTGTAACGGTTCGACTTCTACCAATATTTCTAGAAATTTGGCTCACATTCAAGCCGAGCCGAGAATGTGTCTTATGATTGTGTTAAGGCACAAACTAGGATAATTTCGTTGTCTTGGTTGGAAATGTAACGGTTCAATTCCAAGCTAGGCCAAAAATAAAAAGTAAAGGTATGTTATCGACAAGGACTGCATTCACTTTCGTCATAAATTTTTGTTAAGCCTCTAGTTTAAGGAATCAACAATTTTTCAGGATTTCAATAAGCATTTTGCAGATGTCTTATAATTGTGATATGAACTGTATTTAAAATTTGATGTACATCTTGGCAAGTTAAGCGGATGGTAGTTGCGGGCTGGTCTAAAACGCACATTAAAGTGACAAGAGGTATATATAAGTTAACACAGGCAGTTCCCAAGAGAAGAAACCGCCGAGTTGCAGTCCATATTCGATGGCCTGCACGCGCAGCGAGGAAACCCCTGACCGCGGCTGCAAGAGCCCGGAGTTAAAACGGAGCACTCGCGGAGCGAGTGATCGCCACGGGCCGTGACAAAACGCTGACCCGGCATGTTGGTGACGGCAGCGCAACCAGGCAAAGGCCTCAAGCTGCAGTTGGATAGGTTCTTTTGTTTAGTCAAAAATTGTACTTCAGAGAATTAACTCAGTATAAAAATACCTATGCCCCTACGGGCGTAAGGAAATAAATAGAAATATAAATAAATTCTTCACGAGTCTCATAATTCTCGACCAACTCAACGACTCAGGCGTTCAAAGTGCAAGAAATTGCAAGTGAAAGTAAAATTAAAATCAACGACTCACGCTATCTAGTGCAATAAAGTGCAAGTTTAAATATAATTAAAAGTGCGGCCGAGAACTGGCACTAGAAAAAAACAAAAATCAATAATCAAACCATAAATTTTCTTAAAACTTTTAACAAAATGGAGGAAAACCGAAAAAAAAATCCATTTTAACAAAGTGAAAGAAACCCAAAATCTTTTTTTTTTTTTTTTTTGTTTTTGTTAACTTTGCTTTATTTATTGAGTCTTCTCTTAGGTTTGAGACTCACAATAAGTTTTCGAATCTCAAAAGTTAAACATTAACTAACAGTGGACTGTAATTTTGGTTGCGCGTCTCTCAAGTTGTTCGCTGGGTAGTCGAGATCTTGTACATTAGGCCTTCTAGCCAAACTCTATCAAACGCTTGAGAGACGTCCAGAAATATGGCGGTGCATACGTTTTTCGAACGCGTTTCGAATTTCTGATGTTATTCGGTTGACCTGCTCAATCGTTCCGTGTTTTTCTTGAAATCCGAATTGGTGTGATGGAATTCCATTCTGGATTCGTAGATATGTGTTTATCCGAGTCAATATGCATTTTTCAAAGAGTTTAGATAAGCATGATAGTAGGCTTATAGGTCTGTACGATGTGGGGATTGTGGGGTCTTTTCCTGGCTTCGAAATCATGATAATAATTGACTTTTTCCATATTTTTGGAAAGTGGCCATGTTTAGCGATGGCATTGAAGAGATGTGTAATGGTGCGAACGGCACAATATGGAAGCTCCGTGATCATTTTAGGGGTAATGAGGTCGCAGCCTGGAGAATTTTTCGGGTTCATGTGGTTTTTGATGATGCTAACGATTTCCAAAGGGCGAAACTCAATTGGCTCATGGTGAAGCTGGGTGTCATATGCAAAAGTCGGCAGAGTGAATGCATTGGTGGCAGGATTTGCTTGAAAAAAAGGTGGTCGGCGAAGGGGTTTCTAATAGGCATCACGGTTTCTTTCGATGAGCTAAGAGATGGGTGGGCTCTCCATAGTGAGTGTTTTGAGCAAGTTGATGACAGTTGCTCTACATAACGGCGCTGGGCATATGATTCTTCTTGTTTAGAGCTTTAGTTAGTTGCCGTGAGGCGTATTTCAAGTTCTGCCTAGCAGATGGCGATCTATAGAATTGCCACTCCCGACGTAAGCGCCGCTTTTCTAGGACAAGCTGTTCGATTTGTAGATTTGTCTTCTTTTGCTTGCATTGAATATTTGAGGTTTGGGGTGTGGAAACTCGAGCCGCAGTGACGAGTACGGACTCCAGTGTAGTTACAAAGCTGTCTATGTCAGCTTCGTCGTTGAGGCGAGGACATAGCTCAATATGTGAGCTAATATATTTTCTAAACTTGAGCCAGTTGGTTTTTTGTGAGGTCAGGTTAAACTGGTGTTCTAATGTTCCTGGTTGTTGGAGAAGATGAAATAAGACCGGCGAGTGATCAGATGAAAGATCCGAAAGGCATTCGGCGCTTATAAGATTTTTGGGAATATTTTTGCTTATCGCGAAGTCAATAAGATCGGGTAGTTTCTTTGGGTCTGTCGGCCAGTATGTTGTTGTATGTTGGAAGAGACATAGTCAAGCTTGTTGTTGGATTTTATGATTGCATTGTAAAGCTGCTTCCCTTTTGGAGTCACGAGGCGAGATCCCCAGTGTGCGTGTTTGGCATTGTAGTCTCCTGCTGCTATAAAATGGTCACCTAGTGTGTTGAAGAACTGCAAAAACTCATATTCGGTTATATTGAAACGAGGGGGGCAGTATACGGCGGCTAGAGTTAGTTGGTTGCCGGTAATCAGTTGTATGCTTATAGATGTGGCCTGTAGATAGTTTTTAGCAGTTTTGTTATAATAGTGGTGCTTAATACGACTTCTGATTAGAATGCCAGTCCCACCATGTGCTTTACCGTCCGGATGATTTGTTCCATAGAATGAGTAGCCTCTTATTTGAAAATTGTATCTGTTTGTAAGGTGTGTTTCTGAAAGTAGCATTACATCGATGTGATTGTCGAGTAGAAATTGAGTTAACTCAAGTTTGTGCTGTGAGACGCCGTTAGCGTTCCATGTAGAAATTCGTAGGGACGTCATTATTTTGATTGTTGTGAGACCAGCATTTGAATCAGAAGATTTTGGTTTCGCATTAAATCTTGCATAGTTGTGCGCATAAACGACATAAACTCCATTAGGCTTTGTTGCAGGCTAACTATCATTGCTTCAAAGTTGCTTTGTGTCTGCTCCGTTGGTTGACGTTGTTGAGTCATGTTGTGTTCTTGACATGCTGCTTGTGGAAATGAAGTTTTAGATACAGGAGGAGCCAGTCCTAATTTTAGAGCGCTTGCAAATGTCACATTTTTGTTGAGGGTTACGGGTCCTAGTGAGGAGCTGGGTGCAGTCGAAAAGAAGACTTCAGGGTTTGATTTTGATGCTGTGAGCTGTGCGTTGTGGGAGCGGGCAGTGGTTCCTCGTTGATGGATGCGACTTTTTAGCTCCTTGTATATTGGGCAACCTCTGTAGTTGGCTGTATGATTGCCGCCACAGTTGCCGCACTTTTTTACATTGGAGTCGTTTTTGCTCGCTGGACAGAGTGCTGAGTCATGAAGGTCTCCACAAACTACACACACTGGGCGTAGTGTGCAGTATGATTTTGTATGGCCATATTCTTGGCAGTTCGTACATTGTACCGGCCCATTGCGCTTATGTGGTTGCTCTACTGTGATTCTACGGTGGAGAAGGAATTGAAGTTTGTATATGGGGTGCACTTCGTTTCTATTAAGGGGCTTAGTTTCCGGTTCGAGCTCTATCTTGAAGAGTGGGTGCGGTTTCCTATCCCTGTTCAAAATATTGAAGACTGTCTTAGTGTTAAAACCTTTGTCTTGTAGTGCATTTTTTACTTCTTCAGGTGTTACATCGGATTCAATTCCTTTAAGTACAACTTGCAGACCCTTGCTGCTTTTAAGTTGGTACGTGTAGAAGTTCTTTTTCTTGTCATTAAGATATTTAGACAACACTCGGTAATTGTCTTCGTTCTTCGTTTGAACTTTTGTTTCGTGTATGCTGCCCTTCACAAGGGGAATTATATGGAAGTTATCTTTTCCAATAAGCTCAATTATTTTGTTAAAAAGTGCATTGCAGCTTTTCTCCCGGATGTATATTGGGGGGGGCTTCGGTTTCTTCTTCTCAGCTTCGGTAGCTTCGTCAACCTCTTCGTCAGTAGCGTCTTCCAAAATTTTAAGTCTGTTTGTATTAATGGGCGTTTCAGTCTCAGCTGAATTATAATTGGCACGGGTTATTTTTCGCTTAGAATTTAGGGGGCTCAGCTTTCTTTTGATTTGGATGTAGCGATCCATACCAGTCTGCACAGCCGGCCTTTTATTTTCGTTGCTTATTGTGTATTTTTCGGGCAGCGCAGCGAACGCCGTTTTTGTGTTGGCTACGGGTTTGTTTATCGATGGCGAAGTTTCTGATGATGATAATAAACGGTTGGTCGATACCGTTGCTGCTGTTGTTGTTGTTGTTGTTGTTGTTACCGTTGCAGTGGTTAAAGACACTGCTGTGCTACTTATTGCTGATAAGCGTAGGTCAGTGCATACTTGCATTGGAGTTCACTCGGCACTTTTTGGCTTTAGAGACATCGATGGTAGCGCGGGAGAACAAGAGCGCGCTCTCTCGCTCGTTACGTTCAAGAGGTAAGTCGAACTGGGGGTGATTGACCGCGTATTGTCTGGGTTTGCATAATTTTCGGTTGCAGTAAACGAGAAATATGCATTATTTCTGATCGATGAGAGCCGTCTCTCGTTTTGCTCGCGCTGACCTTGCATGCGGATATCGTTTTGACTCATTGTCTTCACTTTAATTATAGTCTGCGTATATTAATTAATTAATTAATTAATATGTGTGTTTGCGATTACATCGCAAGAAGCGTCTTTTCGCGTTGTAGTAGGTTGGTTAGAAACCAATCTACCTATTTGTGCCCGAGGGTCTTTGCGGAATTTGAATTTTTTCGATTTACACTTTTCCAATTATCACTTTTTGAAAGCTTGCACAAACTAAGCACGGTCAGACAACACGTCCGATCGCGGCGACAGTCTGTGTGGAGCTCAAAATCTTAAAATTCATTTTAACAAAGTGGAAGAAACCCCAAATCTGAAACGGGAATTGTAAAAATTCCTCCCGAAGAAAACATCAGCAGCGGCAGCGACAAGAGCAGCAGCAGCGACAGCAGCAGCGACAACAGCAGCGACCACAGGAGCGGCAGTACCAGTGACTACAAAAGCCGTCGGAAAAACACAGAACTCGAAGACGAATTTAATATAGGAACATGTGAGTAGGCTTTTTGTCCTAAGTGTTCGCTAATGCAAATATTTCAAAAATGAATTACTTCGACACTTAAAATCAAGTAAATTTCAAATTTTCCTGTATTAAATTGTGCAAAATAAATTAAACCAATTATATTTGTAGTAATACAAAATTTTCATTTATTATTATTTCTTATTTCCGTCACAAAGAATACAACAAAATATTCAATAAAACTTGTTATTGACTAATAAAATGTTCATTTTGATATTTAGATTTTGTTGCAAAAAGTCATAGGTGCTAAAAAATTTGTTAGCAAGCTCTCGATTCAATATTGTGGCACCCATAATTTTTTTTATATACTGACTCACGTATAGGAATAACGACAACGTCTCATCAGACGAAGAAGTTCTAGAAGAATACAGAAAACTTTTGAAGACAAGAGTAGAAAGGCAGAAATCATAACAGAATCAATCTGAAAGAGATTGTCACCCATCGACCAGCAGGGTACCACACATCCGAGACAGTGTTCTTGACTTTGAAAACGCACGAACCCAGAACGCAAAAGAAATGCAGGCTGAACAAATTACGAGGATGGATGCTGCCATAGCCTGCGCGCTCCAAAGGCAACAGGAGTTATTCGATGAAAAGTTAGCAAAAATCATGGGGGAGTTATGCTCACTTAAGGATAAAACTCCAGAACTTCAGACATTCCTAGAAATAGAGATAAAACCGGGGAAAGAATCTATCGAACCCCTGGACATGGTAAAATCTGTCCCGGAATTCGACGGGAAACAGGAAAACTATGTTTCCTATAGGCAGGCTGATACTGCAACGTATAGGGTATTTGAGCCTTACAAAGGCTGTAGGAATACTTAAAGACTTAGTCTCATTTAACACAGTGTTTAACTTTCATGTCATACTGGCAAGGTTGGATTTTACGTATGCGGACAGAACTTCGGCACACGTAATTAAGCAAGAGTTAAGTCTATCAAGACAGGGAGAACAGCCCCTTCTTAAGCACTATGACGAAATGGAACGGAAGCTAACGCTTCTTACCAACAAAACAATCATGACTCACGACGCAGCCGCGGCGGCAGTCCTAAACGAACAGCACAGAGATGACGCTTTACATGCGTTCATATCTGGCTTAAAAAGGTCATTAAAAATAGCCGTTTTCCGGAGCAAACAAAAGACATACCACTAGCCTTGGCATTAGCTCAAGAAGCTGAAGCAAGTAATGATAGAAGCGCTTTCGCAGCCACTTTGGCCCGCCATAGCGAGAAAAAATATTTAGGCCGAACAACTAGCGACAAACAGGGTGGAAAAGCTATGTACAGAACCAAAGCCAGTGAACGATAAAAAAAGAACCCTCACTTTGTCAGGTGCTTAAACAAAGACCATATAATAGCGCAGGTAATAGCCAACCAGCGCCAGAACCAATGGAGGTCGACACCTCCTCCAGGTTCAAACAGCCCACGGCGTGGCAAAGGGGCTCGACACGATCTCAACAAAAAATAATTTTCATGCCGGAAGAAAAAAACGACGATGAGGAATAAGACTTCGTTGCGCAAGCAAGCACCATGGAAATAAAGGACGAGCTAGCTGGAGAAGACTTCTGCATTTTTTGTAGTATAAAATCGCTGCTTCCATTGATTACACGTACGGTAGCAGGAAGAGAAATAAAACTATTAATCGACACAGACACCTCTAAACATTACATTACTCCACTCCCGGACAGAAGTTCAACAACTTCTTGCGAACGGCGTAATAAGGCCATCGAAGTCCCCACATAATAACCCTAGATATGCTATGCGTATGTCGATATGCTATGCGTATGTCGATGATGTAATAATATTTTCCAAAACAAAAGAGGACTATGTTAGGGACGTGGATTGGGCCTTAACAAAACTCTTAGAGGCGGGCATGAGAGTGTCCCAAGAGAAGTTAAAGTTCTTTAAAAAAAAGCGACGAATACTTGGGATTCATAGTGTCTCAAACAGGCCTACGAACTTCACCTGGGAGGGTCAAAGCAATAAAACAATTTGACATAGATATAACATAGGAACAGAGAGAAACGTTAGACAGACTGAGAGAGATCTTGGCATCAGAAGACGTTCTGCTGTCCTAACCGGACTTCAAAAGTCCATTTGACTTGACGAATGATGGAAGTGGTACTATCGCAAGATGGCCGCCCCATCACTATGATATCACGTGCCCTGCGGAACAACGAAAATAATTATGCAACCAACGAGCGAGAGCTCCCCGCTATAGTTTGGGTACTGAAAACCTCCGGAGTTACTTATACGGAGTAAAAGGCTTGCAGGTCTTAACCAACCATTAGCCACTTACCTTTGCCGTCTCGGACAAAAACCCTAACGCGAAACTAAAACTCTGGAAGGGGATTATCGACAATCACGGCACAAAATTAGTTTATAAACCTGGCAAGGAAAACCTTGTGGCAGACGCGCTGTCTCGCCAGAGCATAAACGTCTTGGAAGACGAAATATAATCAGATGTAGCAACCATACACTGCGAACAGTCGCCAACATACACCATAGACACGACGGACAACACAGTAAACTGTTTCCGGAATCAAATAGTAATTGAGGAAGGAAACAGCTCCTCTGTTGACACATTCAGCTTGTTTAAAAGCAAGGTGCGACATGTAATACAAATTTCTAACCGGGAAAATCTGCTTAACACTTTACAAGATTTAGTCAATGCTGAGGTGGTAAACGCAATATATTGCTCCCTACCGATCTTGGCATTTATCCAACACCGACTAGTTGAATTGTTCCCCAGCTCTTCATTCAAATATACGAAAAGCTTCGTGCAGGACATAACGGATACAACCGAGCAAAATGAAATTGTCATGGCAGAACACAATAGGGCTCACCGAGCAGCACAAGAAAACGTAAAGCAAGTCTTGAGGGATTATTTTTCTTTTCCAAAAAGTTTGGGTTAGCAACAGGAACAACCTTGAATTGCAAGACCTGTTCAATTGCAAAATACAAACGCCATCCATCTAAGCAAGTGGTAGCAGAAACATCGATACCTTCTTTTGTGCGGGAAAAATTTCCAAATCGACATTTTTTCAACCCTTTGATAAATTTTCAAATTTCGCCACGGTGCAGGCCATCGCATAAAAGGTCATAGTGGACGTAAATCCCCCCTTTTTTACAAATAATAATTTTCTTTCCAAATATCAAAACAATTTATTGTGATAACGAAAGATTGTTCAACTCCGAAACAATTAAATCAATTCTCCTGAATCATTTCAAATACAAAGATAAACAAAGATAGGACCCAAAAGGCCTATCAAGCTGGTGAAAAAATTTTCTTCAAGGCAAACAAACGCATAGGAAACAAGCTCTCGCCACTATGTTCGGAAAAAATCATTGAAGCAGACCACAAGGACAATCTACGCTAACAATCTTCGCGAGATTACTAAACCCCTTTTTCTATTATTTTTTTATTTTTTTCTAGGTTAGGAAAATTCATTTTAGTTTATGTACGGCTGTCAAGACGGACGCGACAGTAAAACTTAATGACTACACGAACGCAGACTACATCCCGATAGAAGACAACGAAATTATCATCTGGGAGTCCTAGGAATACCTACAGCACTCAACGAACGTGACGACTTAGACGGAAATAATAACGAAGACATTTACAGATGACCACAGGACACCAGTCATAATGACGGATCTTACAAATATTCGCAAGTTGGTGACTACCTCAAAAATACACCATACGGCCGCTAAGAGTATTAACTAAATCGGGACAGCACTTATTGCCGGCACACCCGACATTACCGATTGGGAGCAAATAAAATTCAATAAAGAACAATTAATGAGAACAAATGAAGGACAAGCAGAATTAAATATCAAATTTTTGGAATGTCTTAATGAACTCACTGAATTGAATTAATGAATCATTGAATTTAATGAATCAAATCCATAAAATCGAAATAGATAAAGAAACCAACCTTTTGGAAATTATTCTAGCAAAAAAAAAGAATTTCAATCCCGGATCTAAAAAACATTTTAGTGGGCTTAACCCTAGCAAAATTTAACATAGTAAGTAAATTTATATAGTAAGGACAGACAGCTGTTTGACGTTAGTTTTATAGAATGATTAGAGGTATAGTAGTATTAGTGTTTTTCAAAATTCTGAAATTCTACATTTCTCCTTAAATTCCCTAGCCCTAAGTTTATATGTAAGAAGATAACAGACTATCCAGTTCAGCACCAGAAAAAAAAGAAGAAAATCCCGAACTTTGAAGGTGGAAACCTTGTCGCTGCCCAGCGCGAAACCTTAACATCGGTCTCTGCAAAACGAAGGTCGGCGCCACCTTTTGCACCTGCGCCCAGCAAATAGTTTCCGGGGCTATTGCTCACTGCCCCACGCTCCCAGGTGACCTGTATCCGGTTACCATTGTGGATCATGGCACCCTCATCGTGAACGATACCAACGTGACCATAACCGACGAACCAGGGCGAAATCAAAAAATATCTGGAACCTACCTGGTAATCTATTCTGACAAGGTAGCCCTCAACAGAACTTGGTTCGTAAGTCAATTCGGAAATTCAATGAGAAAACCTGTTGTGTCAGCCATGGCCAAAGTCAACTTCACGGCCCACCAGAACCGGCTGAGCCTCCCATTTCTTCACGAGCTGAGTCTGAGCACCACATCGGGACTCTCAGAGAAGAATATTTGTGTTCGCTTTGTAATAAAGCCCATCCACACAATACTGCATTTAAATACTCAAAAGAAAGAAAAAGTCAATACTTGTGTTTCGGCAACTCAAGCATTACTTGCAACAGTGATTGATTGACAGTTGATCCAAAGCACTATTATTATAGCAGAAGAGGCAGCACAAATACTAAAGTTGCAATAAATAAAATCTAAATCACAGATTAGTGGGATATCTTCCGAAGGTACATGTGTTTCAAAATATAAAACAAAAATTGTAACAATATCCCCGAACTCTAAAAAACCATTGGTCACCGAGGCAATGGCCAAAATTAATAAAAGCTCTTCCGATTAGAAAAATAAATACAGATAAAGCAAAATGGCGAAATTTTTCATCAGCTGACCCGGAATTTAATAAGCCAGGCCGATTTGATGTAATTATTAGAAGAGACTTATATACACATATGTTAAGGAAAGGTATTGTGAAAATGAATGTCCAGTTAGGTCAAAATACACATTTTGGCTGGATTATTTCTGGTTCTATTAAGTCTAAGAAAACTCATTTAACAGTTGCAACTACAATTGAAGTACAAGATTAAGAACGATCCTGGGATTTAGAAAATTATGATAAAAATTTACATTGAAACTGAAATTTTTTAGACCAGTTGCATCCCAACTCGGAAAAGAAGGAATTGAGTCGCATTTTGTTTCCAAGCAGGACCCCACTTTGGAGGTATCTGGGAGGCCGGCGTAAAATCTATGAATGTGCCTTATATAGAAAAGGGACAAGTAGTTCGAATAAAGGCTGCCGAAAATAAAGAAGAAGAACCCAATTTAAAAAGGCTAACTAGGCTCTTTAAGGTTTGTTAGAATTAGAATTTAATGCGAAAATTCAAGAATAGAATTAGTCAATTTGCCAGAGGAAGGAATTTTAACTCTAAGGTCGGATTGCACAGCCGGCACAGACGATACGATTTTAGAAGCACAATTAAATATGAAAACAGAGAGCCAAGATGTGGTATCATCAGCGTATATAGGTAATATCACGGATATAAGTAAACAAATTACCCTCGCGCTGAGCTAGCAGGTGAATTGCTGTGATATACTGTCGCTCGCTCCCAATGTGAGAGCAGCATTATCACGTATGCTAAGTCGGCTGGCCGACTACACTTGGTAGCTTATGCTCATTTCTTTATATCTCTCTCTCTCTCTCTCTCTCTCTCTCTCTCTTAGCATAATCTCCCTTCATAGCATAGTTTAAGTATACATATTTTTGTAACCTAGTTTTAGTTGTACTTGGCACGTAAAGCAAGCAGAAGCTTGAAATAAACTTCTACACCAGCTATAGCTGATCTTAATATTTATTTTTGCTAAGCCACAAGGCTAGTAACTTGTACCCAGATACCCAACCTAATCTTAATTTTCTGCTCCACAACTGGAGCGGCTTCGACAGTGGATACCCCGGCAATTCCCTTGCAGGAGCTGGCAAGTTGGTCCATACCCTGACTGGAGTCGGACAGCAGCCGTTACGAAAAGGTCCCCTGGCAGCACCTTATATGTAGAAGCTTTACTGGCGCCCAACACGTATTACCCACACCTAGAGAAGAAATTGTAAGTGATTTGTTCTGAAACAAAACTTTAAATCGCTCAAATTTTCAATAAAGGCCACGTAAAAGCACAAATCGTCGTACGCATGCGTGGATCACATTTTTTTTGTTTAAAGCAGCAGCGTGGAAACGTACAGTTTAGTGTCTTCGAGGCAGTTCGAAAAGCTCTTGCAATTCGCCGCTCTTTCCCCTTATCTTTAATTTGCTTCGTACTCTTTTTTTATGTTAAAGAAGCAGTGATTTTCATGAGCTGGGTTGATTCGTATAGAGAGGTTAGGAGCGAGTACGAAAGTGACGATAGTGTTGAATTGGAAGTTAATAAATATTTGGAAAAAAAAGCCAACATGAACGCTAACGAGGTGAAAGCGCTTTTGGCCAATGCCTTAGCCGATCAAGAGGCAATCTTTCAGGCGCGTTTAAATGAAATGCAAAGGCAATTAAATGAATTACGTATGGAGGCGCCACACGTTGAAACGTACCAACGGATTTCAGTAGACCCAGCGGTGAGGTGCGACATCCCGCTTGACATTATCAAATCTATCCCGGACTTTAGTGGCGTGCAAGATGAGTATGTGGCGTGGAGGCAATCAGCCACAGACGCATACGAACTCTTCGCACCTTTTAGTGGTAGCTGTGCACATTATCAGGCAGTCACGATTATTAGGAATAAAATTAAGGGTCCGGCAAGAGCATTGTTGGTGTCACACAACACCGTGCTCAATTTCGATGCTATTATAGCCAGATTGGACTGCACGTATGCAGATAAGACTTCCTTGCGTCTTCTGTGGCAGGGATTAGACATGGTAAGACAAGGCGATTCAAGCCTAATGCAGTACTATGATGAGGTGGAAAGGAAGTTGACTCTCGTAACCAATAAAATCGTTATGTCCCACGAGCCTCAGGCAGCAGCATTGCTCAACCAAGGGGTCAGAGTCGATGCGCTGCACGCGTTTATATCAGGATTAAAAAAGTCTTTAAAATCGGTAGTATTTCCAGCTCAGCCAAAAGACTTGCCAACCGCTTTGGCATTGGCTAGAGAAGCAGAAGCCAGTATTGAGCGTAGCGTATTTTCGGCTTCGTACGCCAAAGCTGAGGAAAAGGCTCAAGGAATTGAAAAAAGTCGTTCACAGGCTAGGCATGGCAAAAACTTCAGGGACGAACGGGGTCATGGCCATGAAAGAAACCCTCATTTTGTCAAGAAACAGCAGCAAGGCAGCGATGAACAAGAAAAAAATGTTGTGGTTACCCAAGCTCAAAGCCCAGAGCCAATGGACATAGCCTTGTCCTCCAAATTTAGGCTGCGCACTCATTTCGGGAAACCTCAGTCTAATACTGTTCAAACCTACAAGAGATGAAACTCCTCCGAGCGTATGACTGGTCAAAGGCGTCAAAGATTGAATAATATCAATCAACAAGCCCAAGAGCATGACACCCAGATGTACGGGGAGGTGGCTTCAGCGGCAGCTGCAGCTATTGTTGACGACCTTGAGTCGGATAGTGAATGTGACTCACTTAATTTTTTAGTGCACGCTCCCGGTTGCCTTTTGTCGAGAGGCAACTGGCTGGGAGGAAATTAGGAATTCTGATTGACACTGGAGCGGCGAAAAACTATATTAAGCCTATAAGTAGCCTTAAAGGTATAGTTCAAGTCGACTCTTCATTTACCGCTAGTTCAATACACGGCTCTAACGCCATCCGGCAAAAGTGTCAGATGCATATTTTTGGAGTTAAAACTCCTTTCTTTTTATTAAATTCGTTAACAGCGTTTGATGGGATAATAGGCCTTGATCTGTTAACACAGGTGGGGGCAACGCTGGATTTGAAGCAAGATTTAATAGTATATGGGGATGTACAAGAAAAGTTACAGTATCAGAGCTGCGACAATGTCAATTTTACCCATGTCGATGACATAGTTGTGCCAGACACCGGGCGTAAGGAGTTCAGAAGCGTAATTCTTAACAGAATCAAAGTTTTTTCGAGCCCCAATGAGGCACTGCCTTGTAACACATCGTTGTAGCTACGATTCGCACAGAAGACAGCCAGCCAATTTATTCAAAATTATGCCCTTACCCTATGGGAGTAGCGCACTTCGTAAATAACGAAATTAAGCAATTGCTGAAAGATGGCATCATTAGGCCATCAAGATCCCCATATAACAGCCCTGTATGGGTTGTAGACCTAAAAGGAACTGATGCTAGTGGCAACAGGAATAAGCGGCTGGTAATTGATTTTCGCAAATTAAATGAGCGAACCATTGCTGATCGCTACCCAATGCCAAGTATCCCCATGATTCTTGCAAATCTGGGAAAGGCCAAGTTTTTCACCACCCTAGACTTAAGGTCAGGGTACCATCAAATTTACCTTGCGGAACAGGACCGTGAGAAGACATCCTTTTCAGTTAACGGCGGGAAGTATGAGTATTGTCGTCTACCCTTCGGCTTAAAGAATGCGGGAAGCATCTTTCAGAGAGCAATAGATGACGTTTTAAGGGACCAGATAGGAAAAATCTGCTACGTCTATGTGGATGACGTTATCATTTTCTCTGAGGATGAGCTCGATCACGTTAAGCACATAGACACGGTATTAAAACGCCTGTGTGACGCTAACATGCGAGTATCACGCGAGAAGACAACATTTTTTAAAGAAAGCGTCGAATATTTGGGCCTTATAGTAACTAGGGCAGGCACAAAGTCAGACCCCGAAAAGGTTAGGTGCATACAAGAGTTCCCCGAACCAAAAAATCTCTTTAGCCTTAGATCTTTTCTTGGCCTCGCTAGCTATTATAGGAGATTCGTCAAAGATTTCGCATCAATCGCAAGACCATTGACAGACTTGCTTAAAGGCGAAAACGGTACGGTTAGCAAACATGTCTCGAAAAACGTCAAAATTGAATTTAATGAAATACACCGTGGCGCATTCGAGCGCTTGAGAAACATTTTAGCGTCG
The DNA here is from genome assembly GCF_018152505.1 of Drosophila elegans. Taxonomy (NCBI): domain Eukaryota; kingdom Metazoa; phylum Arthropoda; class Insecta; order Diptera; family Drosophilidae; genus Drosophila; species Drosophila elegans. The sequence goes on along the minus strand of NW_024545887.1, from coordinate 854,512 downwards.
GAGGATGTAATTCATATGTACCCCGAATTTAAACGGCCTTTTGACCTTACCACTGACGCTTCTGCAAATGGTATTGGTGCTGTTTTATCCCAAGGAGGTAGGCCGATCACTATGATTTACCGAACTCTTAAACAAAGCGAGTCACACTACGCTACTAATGAAAGAGAACTTTTGGCAATCGTGTGGGCGTTGGGGAAATTGCAGAATTTTTTGTACGGCATCAAGGATATAAACATTTTCACCGACCATCAACCGCTTACCTTTGCGGTCTCAGATAGAAACACGAACGCAAAAATTAAGCGATGGAAAGCTTTTATTGATGAGCATAATGCCAAAGTTTTCTATAAGCCAGGAAAGGAAAATTTCGTAGCTGATGCCTTGTCTCGGCAAAACCTGAATGCCTTACAAAATGAGGTTCAATCTGATGCCGCTACTGTATATAGCGAAGTGTCTCAGACCTATACCATCGAGACTACAGATAAGCCGCTCAATTGCTTCAGAAACCAAATAATTCTGGAGGAAGCGCAGTTTCCTTTGAAGCGCACGTTTGTACTCTTTCGCGAAAAGGTGCGACATCACATACATTTCACTCATGATGATGAAGCACTTCAAGAGGCAAAAAAGGTGGTTCAGCCAAACCTCGTAAACGCGATTCGTTGCAATCTGCACATTTTGGCTTATTTACAGCATGAGCTCGTAAAAACCTTTCCGGGAACAAAATTTTGGTACTGTAAGACAATGGTGACCGATATAACTGACAGGGCCGAACAAAAAGAGATAGTTATAGCCGAACACAGTCGCGCTCATAGAGCGGCACAAGAAAATGTTAAGCAAATTCTTGGCGATTACTATTTCCCAAAAATGGCTAAGCTGGTCACAGAGGTAATAGTGAACTGTAATGTCTGCAATAGAGCCAAATACGACAGACATCCTAAAAAACAGGAGCTAGGTGTAACCCCAATACCATCTTATGCTGGTGAGATTCTCCACATCGATGTCTTTTCTACTGATAAAAAGCTATTTTTGACATGCATCGATCAGTTTGGTATCGACGTTGTCAACGCACCTCCACTGCATAGTTCGTCAAATGGACAAGTGGAACGCCTCCACAGCACTTTACTAGAGATCGCAAGGTGCCTGAAGTTGGAAAATAAGTTTGAAGATACAATTGAGAGTATTATGCAAGGACTATTCATTCGGTTACTACTAGTTTAAAGAATACATCAAGAACAGGTTAATAAACGCTCAGCAAGCTCAACTAGAAAGAAATAACCCTTCCCGATAAAACAGGATATTCGAGGTAGGGGAAAAGCTGTTCCTAAAGAACAACAAGAGATTAGGCACACACAACACATTTACGTCTGTTCTTATAAAGGGGAGGGTGGTCCACAAGGACAATTTAAGATAATCGCATATCGATTGAAAGTTAGGATAAATTAGTAAACTTGAACACAGAAACACTGAATGAAGCTTATGAAAGAATTTAAGGGAAAAGGAGGAATGGCATACTCGATGCAAATGACTCTTACGTGAAACGCTGTTGGCCAAGAATTGAATGCGGTTTCTAATGATTACTCTCACAGAATCAAATGCTTATTTTTAGCCAAAGCGATTTAAAGTTATAATTTACAGAACATTTCACAGTAATTTTTTAGTCTGTCCGTTAAAGGGTGCAAATCTGCTGGTGGCACATAAGAGCGCCGTGTTGCAACAAATAGGCGACACTGTAGCTGAATGCGTCAACGGAACTCTGCCCGTAAGAGACTGGCGAACCACTAATTGCATACTTAGCTATATCGCAAAACGTTTCCACTCGTCGACTGTATGCCGGAGTTTGATCGAATCCTACATGTATCCAAATAATATCACATCGATTACAATGGTGAAGAGAGTGCGATCTGCCTTTCAATATCTTTAAACGATCGGCAATAGCTATCAACACCGAGATATTTATGTCTTCGTGAAGTGTCTGCATAAATTTAAGGATCTGTCGTCTCTCCATTAACAATATCATTGCACATGACTCGGCATTACGTCTACGCAGCAAGGATGCCCACGAATGAAATAAAAGGTCCTCCAAGGCGTCGAATATAAATACTGACGAAAGTTGACGAGTCATATAAGAATCAGTTGTGGCTATTGCAGTGGCTCCTGGTCTTCAAAGGCTCAAACCTCCTTTACCCATGAATAAGAAGGCAACGAACTGCAACGGAGATCCAGATGGTCGATAATGGTTGTCATTGCCCGGGACGGTCAAACTTAAGGGGGGAATAGTAAACAAGTTACCCTCGCGCTGAGCTAGCAGGTGAATTGCTGTGATATACTGTCGCTCGCCCCCAATGCGAGAGCAGCATTATCACGTATGCTAAGTCGGCTGGCCGACTACACTTGGTAGCTTAGGCTCATTTCTTTATCTCTCTCTCTCTTAGCATAATCTCCCTTCATAGCATAGTTTAAGTATACTTATTTTTGTAACCTAGTTTTAGTTGTACTTGGCACGTAAAGCAAGCAGAAGCTTGAAATAAACTTCTACACCAGCTATAGCTGATGTAGCTCCCTTGCAGGAGCTGGCAAGTTGGTCCATACCCTGACTGGAGTCGGGGAGAGCCACTCTATAAACCATAGTGTAGAAATTGATAGACTATCAAAGAAATTAGCACATTTAAAAGAAACGTATATAGAATTGAAGAGATTAAGTGTTATATATCTGGTTATACTTTTTTAATTATATGTATGTTAACCGCTGGAATTTTAATTATATCAGGTGTACAAGTAGAAAACCGCCGTTTTCCACTGGGTGGCGCCACCTTTGGAAATCGGTGAGGGAATTCCGATCAGAAGCATCACATGGCAAGCTTAAGTATCGGTCAACAACTCCACATCATCTCGCTCGTCTATTCTCATTGTCCATTTTTTTGTTGGTGCGCGAAGATGTCGAAATTTGAACCGAATAAGCGTCATTTGCGGGAGATTTTGCTTTTCGCGTTTCATTCGAAAAAATTTGCTGCTGAAGCGCGTCGAATGATTGTAGAAACATATAGTGAGTCGTGTATCAGTGAAAAAACGTGCCGAGAATGGTTCGTGAGATTCAAAAATGGTGATTATGACGTGGAAGACAAGGATCGGCCGGGTCCCGTGAAAAAGTTTGAAGATGCAGCTTTGGAGACTCTGTTGGATGAAGGTTCTTGTCAGACATAACAAGAACTCGCGGATTCTTTGGGTGTGACTCAACAATTCATTTCCCTTCGCCTAAAAAGCTTGGGAATGGTTCAAAAGCAGGGAACTTGGGTACCTTACGAGTTGCGGCCGAGGGACATTGAGAGACGTCTCTTCACGAGCGAGCAACTGCTGCAATGTCAAAAAAGAAAAAATTTCTTGCATCGTCTCGTTACCAATGATACAAGTGGATTCTTTACGACAATCCTAAGCGGAAAAAATCGTGGGGGCTTCCAGGGCTGCAAAGCCAAACATTCATGGCTCGAAGCTGCTGCTGTGTATTTGGTGGGACCAACTCGGCGTAGTGTACTACGAACTTTTGAAACCAGGCGAATCCATCACAGGAGCTCTCTACCGGAGCCAACTGATGCGTATGAGCCGAGCGCTGAAGGAAAAAGTGCCACAATACAAGGAAAGGCACGATAAAATGATAATCCTACACCACAACGCCCGGCCTCATGTTTTCAAGGTCGTAAAAACTTACCTGGAAACACAGAAATGGGACATCCTACCCCACCCGCCCCACTCTCCAGACATCGCTCCTTCCGATTTTCACTTGTTTCGATCGATGACTCATGGTCTAGCTGAACAGCACTTCCAGTCTTACGAGGGGGTCAAAAATTGGCTGGATACATGGATCGCGTACAAAGACGAACAATTTTTTCGACGCGGAATTCACATGCTGCCAGAAAGATGGGAGAAAGTTTTAACCAGCGATGGAAAATATTTTGAATAATCAGTATGTAGCTATTTTTACGCAATAAAGTCTCAAACTATTAAAAAAAAACGGCTTATAAAAAGAAGTATACATAGAACACACGGTATAAATTGTGCAGCGGTTCGTCAACATACCGCCCGGCCCTGAAACTCGGTTTCAGGATCCGGTAGTGAAACGATTCTGGTGATCGGACGACCTACTACTCCTGATGAAGTTTTTAATTTAACTGAATGCACCAAGCCATCAGCTCCAGGATAACTTTCAATAACTTTCCTTGATAATATCCATGCTGCTGGCGGTGCGTTTGAGTCCTTGATCAAAACCATGTCTCCGCATTCCACTTTAGCATATTTGGTGTTACATTTTGGTGAGTAATCCAATCTATTGGCGAGACTAGTCTACAACCACATACAGGCCACATCCCTACGAATCAAAATAGCCAGCAGTCCAGTCACCCTAGCGGCTGTGTATTGTCCCCCACGATTTAATATTTCAGAGAGTGAATTTTTAGGCTTTTACAACTTAGCGGTAACTGTTTTATAGCTACCGGTGATTATATTGCGAAACACCACTACTTATTAACCCCAAAGGACGCCAATTATACAACGCTATTATCAAGCCCGGTAATAAGCTAGATTTTGTGTCACCAGGTACTCCCACATAGTGCCCAGCTGATCCGAACAAAAAACCAGACATTATCGATTTTTCTGTAACTAGGAGAGTGCCGTCCAGGCTGATACATGTTGAAACCCTGGCGGAACTGTCATCTGACCACTCGCCTGTTTTACTCTGTCTATCTGAACATCCACAGTTTGTAGAACGACCACAATTTCTGACATCCAATACAACAAACTGGCTAAAGTATAAAAAATATATAAGCTCACACTTTGAAATCGAACCTAAAATCGCATGTGAAGGTGATATTGAAGACTCACTTAAACATATAACGGATGTAATGTCCTCTGCTGCCAAACACTCAACACCCGAACTTTCAGCCTCATCCCCCCCAAATACTACACGTACAACTACACAGATCCAGTCGCTTCTTCAAGAAAAGCGGCGACTTCGCCGAGACTGGCAGGCACACCGCTCCCCAGCCACTAAACAAACGTTTAAAGATGCTTATCGGAAGTTGTCTAAAGCTTTACTAACTGAAAAGAATCAGACTCAACGTGCCAATATAACGCAACTTTCGCCCACCAGCAACAAATTTCCACTCTGGAGAGCGCACCCAAACATTCAACCACCAATAGAACCAGATTTTCCAATTCGATCACCAACAAGTGGGTGGGCCCGTAGTGACGAGGAAAAGGCCAACATATTCGCCTCTTACTTAAAAAATGTCTTCCAACCTCATTCGCCGACAAACCAATTCACTTTACCAAACATCTCACCAGCGGAGCCTTCCTCCACAATAATTCTTGAAACAAGCACAATCATAAAAGTCATTGCAGAACAGATGAATCCAAAAAAAGCCCATGGCCATGATTTAATTTCGCCTAAAATGATAATTGAATTGCCTCTATGCGCAGTCAAAAGCATATTCAACTCAATTCTTAAATGGGGATATTTTCTCACACAATGTCTGTTATTACAATGATACCAAAACCAGGCAAAGACAAGTCCCAACCTTCGTCCTACAGGCCCATTAGCCTCCTTCCGTGCATATCAAAGCTATTTGAAAAACTGTTTCTGTGCCACCTCAGAATACACCTCCAAAATGACAGAGCGATCCCCCTACATCCGTTCGGCTTCAGGGAAAAGCACGGAACTACCGAACAGGTAAATCGCATAACCGCGAGAGGTCACTTGCGGTTGCAAGGGTATCCGGAGGCTCGCGGTTCAGGGTCAGCATCCCGAGACATGTCAGGCGCATCATGAACATAGTGTAGCTGGAAAAATAAAGAGGCGTTGGTCAGGGAAAAGTCTCCAAAAAAAGTTTCCACGCGGGGAACTGTCTGGGGAAGAAGATGCAGTTCTGGGAAAGCTTAAGTCTTTCGGGGAACTGACTGGGGAACAGGTTAACGCAGCACAGCCATGGGAAAGTCAAAGGTCTTTCAGGGCGCTGTCTAGTGGAATTTTCGGGGAACTGTCTGGGGATCTCGAGGAGTACGTGTTTGGCAGGGCATTTGACTTAATGAACATCAGGGTCACTTTCATCACGTTTCCGAAGAATGGGGAAAATGGGAGGAGTCTTAAAACTCCCCACAAATCCCAATGCAGCTGAATAGCAACAGCCAAGGAGCCGAGAATGCCGGAGAAGTCAAGGGAAACAAGGTCAAACTGTAAACAATGGACCTTGGATCCGGGCAATTGGATTGGAGAGACCACTGAAAAACAAAACAAAATAAACACAAAAACACCAAGCCTTTCCTTTATTTGCTCTTCTGCTAACTCTCAATGTGTTCAGTCGGCTTGCTCCTTATAAGTTGTTGTTGAATGAGCATAAAAAGAACAACTCAATTGAGAACAGTCAACCGAAAATCGAAACGAAGAAAAACGAAGTGTCCTGCTCAGAGCGAAAGCAAACGTACAAGATTTGTTTTGTTCTTTTAGTGCGTAAACCGTAAGGCGAAAAACGGTTGACAGTTATTTACGGTCTTTTGTTTTAGGTCAACAGAGAAATTAAGTGATCTGCTCAGAGCGAAAGAAAAGATTTGTTTGGTTGTTTTAGTGCAAACACCGTAAAGCAAAAAACTGTTGATAGTTCTTTGCGATCTTTTGTTTTAGGTCAACGGTCTAAAATTAAAGAGGAAGTACCTAGGTCCGTATAAGGTAGTCAAAGCTGGTAATGATGGAAGACATAACCTAGAAATGGTAGAAGACGGTGAAGGAACGTATAAAACTAGCTTTGTTGCTGAGTTCATGTAGGCATTCAGGGCGAATCCAGCGTCAGGAGGGCCGATTGTTCCATTATTTTTCTCTCTCTGTACTCAATAGTTTAGAGATTGTATTTGATGGTTTTAAGATTGTACTCGATACCGAATGCCATAGTAAAAAAAGAGTGGCAACAAACTGTCATCAGAATCACGCAGTGAACAAGTTTTCTTGTGTGTTTCTTTCTCATAATGATCATATGCACAACTCGATTCATGGGCAAATTGATATTGGTGTGTCAGTCAGTTTCAATCAAATTACCATGCCAATAAAAAAAAATCAAAGGCACAAAACTTAACACAACACTTGCATAAATTTGTTAATAGAGCTTTAAGTTGGTGAAATTTTTAGACGAAAGAAGATAATGAATATGAACTACCCAGAGTATGTTAAAACAAAAAAAAAAACTAAAATAAAACTAAAACTAAAATCCAAATAACATAAAATTTGATTGGTAGTCGATTCCTGGGTTTTGTTCAATGGTCAAAATGGTACAGAATAGGCACTTTCGTTCAAAATATTCAAAAAATATTTTTCTTTGCGTTAGAACTTTCCATAATCCCTTATTTATATATAGCGTACGAGGATTGGCTTAGAAAAGCTAAATTTATCAAAATCAAGTCTGCTGAACTAAATACTATATATAAAATTAGGTTTGGGGTTTGATGGTGTAAACTTTATCCATGCAAATATCAAATAATTTATTTTAAATAAGTAATGGCCTCGTTCATCAGAGCCATTTTCTCAATCTATACGATTTTACATAAGTTGGACTAAGATAGATACATGAAAATTCCAATAGGCAATTAACGAACAAATTGAATGGATATTGACAAAACCGATAACAAACATTTAACCATTACTATATCTAAAATAATATAACAACGGAAGGACAGACGAACATGGCTAGATCGACACTTATAGTGATGCTGATCAATAATAAATATACTTTATAGGGTATATGGGGTAATAAAATTACCCACTGCAAGGGTATACAAATATAGGTTGCATTTTGTTAAGCGATACAATATTTTCAATTATATTGCGTACTTACTGTAAAATAATTTGGACAGGATATTACCAATATTATATTAATTATATTACCAATTATATATTTTTTTCTTACCGTGTGAAATAAGTATTCTCTACAAACAAGTTATCATCAAATCCTTTTTGCTGAGGTTGCTGGTTGTATAAATTCCGTTCCGTATTTTGAAGCATTGAATCAACTGGCGTTGATGCTAAATTTTTGTGTCCTAATTTGTCCTTGCCTCCCGAGTTGCGCATAGATGAGTATCTGTTCATCCTTCCACTTAAGGATATTTTCTGACTTTTATTAGAGTGACAATCTCTATTTCTTTTTGTTGTTACACATATTGAACGAGTTGACTTTGAAGTGTTGCTCAATTTTGGAATACCAGATGAAAACGACGACCCTGAACTAAAGTCTTTAGTCATGTATTTAAATTGACCATTTTGATTATTTGGTGTAATCAATTGAGCCATTGTTCTTTGATCATGAACCATAAAATTATCATTTTCGCATATACGGTTAAGGGAGGTTGGGCTTTTATCAGTAGCTATTTCGTTAAGCTTAGAATTATTACTTATCCCAGGCTGGTTTGTTGTGAAATTTTTTATACTGTCGCTATTTTGAGTACTTGTCTTCGCAATGCCATTTTCTCTTAACGCACCATAGGATGTAAAATTATTTTCGTCTTGCGGTGTTGATTGCTTGCTATTACTGTTACATGTATTTAAAGTTGTAGTCGAGCTATTTAAAAATGAGGTCGACCTTGTAAGACCCCCTGAATCCGAATTTTGAAAAGCTTTAGGTTCATGAAGAGCATATGAGTTTTTAAATAGGTAGTCGTCGCAATTATTTATATTTTTCCCAGCTAAATACCTTTCTATTTGTTCTTGGGCTTTTTCTTTTGTTAATACATAATTATGATTCGAAAAGTTTATAAGACCATTAAGTGGGATTTTTAGCAAATGCTTATACTGTTCAAATGTAGAAACCACGGCACTAGAGGCATTTCCGGAAATTCCTACTGCTGTACTAAGATTTGATGCTGCAAGTATGTTGGCTTTTAAATACGAGTCCATTTCTGATAATTGATGTGACGAATAGTTTTGGAAGTAATGCAGGCTGTCAAAATAGTTCTGGCTGTGACCATAATCAAAATGAGGTAGTAAAGAAGCTGATTGAATACTGTAGTTTAGTAACGACTGCATCTGAAAGAGATAAATAAAATAAGTTAAATCATACTCGTATATTTGTGAGTAATGTTTTTAAGTTATATTTTAAATTCATAATTAGCTGAAAATAAAACTGTTGGCGCCTTAATCATTTTTTGGAATTAATAACGGTATTTAATATTAATTGTATCATGAAATAACGAGGTATCAGATAGTGTTAGTACAGGGTGGCTTACGAAAGATTTGCGTTTTAAAATCGCTATAAAAAAATAACGAGTATATAGATATATTTCAAAAAACTTTTTTTATTGGATAGCTTTAACATTGCGGTTTATGCGGCTGGCTTTACAGTAGCCCATTCGGTCGACCCAATTTTTAAACACATTTTCGATGGTATGGCCCTCAATGGCCCTGATGGGTGGTTGGCGTAACACTTATCCTAGACGGCATCCCACAAAAAATATTCCAACGGGGTCAAATCGCAGCTGCGAGGCGGCCAGTTGACATCGCCGTTTCGGCTGATTATGCGGTTTTCGAACGTACCGCGCAAAATATCGATTGTGACGTTGACTGTGTGGCACGTAGCGCCGTCCTGCTGGAACCATATGTCGTCTTTGTCTTTCTCTTCCATTCGGGGAAAGAAAAAGTCTTCCAACATGCCGCGATAGCGGGCAACGGTTACGGCGGGTCCTTCCTCGTTTTCAAAGAAAAACGGCACAATGATGCCACCCGACCACATACCGCACCAAACAGTCACTCGTTGTGGATTAATTGGCTTCTGAAAGACAACGTGTGGATTTTCTGAACCCCAAATGCGACAGTTCTGCTTATTAACATAATTACCGAGGTGGAAATCGTTCTCATCAGAAAACACGATTTTTCAGTAAACATGTGTTTAAAAATTGACCGATTTGGCTACTGTAAAGCCATCCGAGACAGCCTAATGAACCAAGTGGTGTTTCATACATAAACGCAAATCTTTCGTGGGTCGTTAATGGGATAACATATTATGCTATTCTGTAATAAAAGTTAATTAAAAAATTAAGCTTATCTCGCAGGTGATCGTAAATTGATTTATAAAATGTGTTGAATGTGGGGCAAAAAGAATGGTTTTAATTAAATGGGGTAAGTAGATTAAGTGTGATCAATGGTGTAAAACATGTTGTTGATAAAAAGGCGCAAAAAAGTGCGGGGGTCAAATAGGAACTTAAATTAATTAAATGGTGGAGTTGAACATGGTGTGATGAACAGGTTGTTAATGGCAAGCGAGCCTTTTAGTGGATCAAGGGTTGTTTAGCTTAATTTGTTTCACACGTATAAGTGGTCAGACTGCTGACAGGTGATCGTAAATAAGATTTAAAGAATGTGGCGATGAGAGGGTGAAAATGATTGGTGTATTAGAGATACGAATGTGACGGGTTGTTTAACACGTGCACGTGGTAACTTTATTAACATACTTGATCTCACAGCTAACCGCAGAGATATAACGGGCACACAACAGGAACGCCCACCCCCTCGAATAGTGGACCCTTTGCTTGACACTGAAATAATGATCTAAAAAACAAAATCGCTGAAAACAATCTCCCACCCCCTTCAATAGGGGACCCTTTGTCTGACGCTGAAATGTTGATATTAAAATCAACAAGAATGGAAGCAAACTTCGCCAAGCCGAAGTTAATATACCCTTGCAGCTATTGCAAAAATTAAATATTCTTGAAAACATTAAAATTATCATTTAGTTGCGAGTATGTCTAAAAACACTGAAGCTATGATGATTTGCAGCTTAATTAGCCGTTGGTTCCTATGGCAGCTATATGATATCGTTTTTCGATCTTAATAAAATTTAAAACGTAATTCGGAACAGTGAAATTATTAAGTCAAAATGAATTTTTAAAAAAATTTACAAAAAAGAAAAGTTACATTTAAAAAAAGAAATTTTTGAAATTTAAACCGTTTTTCTGCAATATTTAATCATTACTATGTATATGCCGGAGAACTACAAAAAAAAGTAAGTTGTAATTTTTAAAATTTATTTTCCGATTGTTCCTATGGGAGCTATATGCTGTAGTCGTCCGATCCGGCTCGATCCGACTTATATACTACCTGCAATAGAAAGACAACTTTTGGGAAAGTTTCACGCAGATAGCTTTAAAACTGAGGGACTAGTTTGCGTAGAAACGGATGGACAGATGGACGGACAGACGGACGGACAGATAGACGGACAGGCAGACGGACAGACACAGACGGACATACAGACGGACATGGCTAGACCGACTCTCCTAATGACGCTGATCAAGAATATATATACTTTATAGGGTCGGAAATGTCTCCTTCACTGCGTTGCAAACTTCTGACTGAAATTAAAATACACTCTGCAAGAGTATAAAAAAATAATTTTAAATTGTGGTAACTCTTGTGTTTTAGTGTTTCAGAAGCCTCGCTCAGTCGATAAAAAAGTTTTTCTCTCGCACACTCCCGCTTTTGCATTTACACGCGTTTCTTTTAAGATTGTGGTTTTGTGTTTATCTTTTTGTGTTTTTATTTGATCCTAGTGTCATTATTTTTTATATTTAGTTCTTTGTTTTTTAGAAGCCACTAGTTCGTTTTATTGAATTAGTTTTTCCGCTCTCCAAAGCTTGTTTTTCTCACCAAAGCCAGTCGAAAAAGTCCCTGATTCCTCTTCAAATCCTAACCTTCATTTATGTGACCATCTATCGTTGAAATCACTTATCGATTATTAAATATATATATATACACAATTCACACTTTAAGCAAATATTTTGTTATGATATTGACTAGATGTTTATATTCGGGCAACCTGACATTTTATTTAGTTTATTTTAATTTATTTTGCATCCTAGCACTACGAGTAATTAAACTCTTTGTTTATGGTGTGCGATTGATTCCAGAGACGAGCAGAATTTACAAAAAAGTGATTTGCTGTGCTGGACAACTTGGTTTACAATAAGATTATTCTTTGCTGTTCTTTGAAATGCACTAAAGCTCAACTGGATAATTTTGTGGAGCATTGTCAGAGCTCTACGCTTTATTACAGATCACGGGGTCTCAGCTCAAATACATATCGAGCGATGTTTTTAAATGCTACATTCATTTCATTCATGTGTATTAGGGCATATATGGATTCATTTCGAGTTTGTGACCGTTTTATTCTATCGCTAGCTTCCTCTCTCATTTCTAAGGCAACGCGGCTTTTCGGAACTAAATTTATTTTCAAGATATTCAGTAAGATCATCCACAACTGGATCACGCTGACATCGATATTTCTTGCTTCGAGGAATGCAGAAAATTCAAAGGACGTGAAGCAAGTACCCCTGTTCGATATGATTCTACCGGGACGACTGTAATATTCAAAGTATTTTTCTAAGGAAGAGTTCACAGGGTATATTTTTACAAAGTTTGTAAATGCATCAATGAATACTAGTAAGTGTTTTCTCTTTGAATTTATAGAAGGTAGGGGACGGTAGGGGTGATCTATATGAATTGTATCAAAGGGAACCGGCATTTTAAGTATGGAGAGGTATCACGAGTACTCTTCGGAACAGATTGTAGAATACACGGCAAACAGTTCTTTATAAACAAATCGACTTTACTTTTATTGCTGGAAACCAATATTTTCTTTTAACTTACACATTTATCACAAGAAAAATGACCCAATTTCTCATGGCATTTTCTTATTAATTCCTCTTGCGTTCGGTTCGAGGCCTACATTTACAATTTCTTATTATCACTCGACGTATACACTACACCATCCATTAAAACAAAACTTTCTACCTCACTCTTCTCCAATTTCTGTACCTCACCTGCTCCGTCTGCAAAAGCAAATCAATTTCGCAACAATTCCAACAAGTTTACAACTTCGGGAAATACTTTCACGGATTCGATCGGATTTTCAGGTAAACAAGGTATTTTAGGTTCAATAGGGTTTTCAGGTTCAGTCGGGTTTTCAAGCTCACAAGGAACATCAGGTACCCAAGGACTTTTAATCATAGTCGGTGTCACACACGGAGCGGAAACTCCTTTAAGCACGTCATCAGCTAACAACTCCGTTTGCCTACTCAGCGCATCGACATGCGACATGGGCTATCGAATAATTAAAACTTTCTAACTCAAGGAACCAACGTGCAATACGGGGATTGATGAATGTTTTAGTCAAGGTTTGAACGAAGGAACTCCAATATTTTGTTAAATCGCAGATTAAGGTTACTGCGTATTCATTTCCTTGTTCAGATTTTGGTAATGGACTATTGTATCCACAATTACTCTATCAAATGGCATTTCTGGGGTTTCAGTTATAGTTAATGGGGTCTTTGTGTGTTTAGTCGTTTTGGCATTTAGGACATTTCCTTATGTACTCTTTTTATATCTTTAGACATATTTTTCCAATAAAAGTGTCTCTGGTCCTTGGCCAAGGTTTTTGTAATGCCTGTATGACCTCCTTGTATTGGATCATCATGTAATGTAGACAATATAGCTTCTTTATCTTTATTATTCGTTATTAGGGTCACTGGGTTGAGTAGCGCTACTCTCAATGATTTCAGTGTCTTATTGCCCATTTTCTTAAAATTTTCAATTGAAACGTGTTCAAAGATATTTACCCACCGTGCCACTTTTAGTTGTATGATTTTGTTAATATCGACCTGCTTTTCAAGTCTTTAAAATAATTAACCTAAATCAATGGTTCCATAGTATACAAATCGCTAACAACTTTTTATGCTGTTATTTTCTGTCCATGTTTAAATAAACAGAAATTATTATTTACATGCAAGTTCACTACTTTACGTACTTCGTCATTGTTTATGACTTTGTAAGCACTGGGCTTAGAAGCTTTTTCTTTTAATTGCTCATGCAATTCTAATTTGTATTTTCTTACGCAGTTTTTTTGTCTACTTTGATTTCTGGTATTGACTTTCAGTATTTGTATATTTAGGTTGTTTAATTCATCGATGCTTATACTTGATAAGGCACCTGCCGCACAATTATTTTTTCCCTTAAGGTATTGTGCTGTGAATTGGTATTCTTCTAAGTTTAGTCTCATTCTTGTTAAATTGGAAGTTGTGTTTTTCATGGAAAATCAATATGTTAATGGTTTATGATCTGTTTTTATAGTAAAGGGTTTGCCATATGGTCTAAAATGATTAACTGCCCAGTTTATCGATGTTAATTCCTGTTCGGTTGTTGATTTATTACTTTCGCCTTTTGTAAATGTTCGTGAGGCGTATGCTACCGGGAGGTCTTTCCCATCATAAAGTTGGGTTAAGACTGCTCCGCATGCTTGTTTACTAGCATCTGTTGTTATAAAAAATTCTTAATTAATTAATTAAGACTTTTTGAGATATTCAAAGGCTTCTTAACATTCAGGAGTCAAATTAAATTTTACATTTTTTTTGCAATGGTGAGTTAGGTATCTTGAATAATGAGGGAAATTAGGTATGAAACGTCTGTAGTAATTACGGAAAGCTACGAATCTTCGTGATTCATCTGCATTGGACGGAAAGGGATATTCTGTTATTACTTCATATTTTTATCATCGGGTAGAATACCTTTATTTGTGCATTTGTGACCTAAGAATGTGACTTCGTGTATAAAGAATGAACATTTTTCTGGATTTAACTTGAGATTATGTTTTCGACAAAGGTTAAATACGATTGTTAAGTTTTTGATCATATGGTTTTCGGAACAACCTACTACTAAGTCGTCCATGTAAAGGAAAGCTTAGGATGGTTCTAATCCCGAAAAGGCTAGTGTCATCATTCTTTGAAATGAATTAGGGGCTATTTTTACTCCATAATCTTTTGAATCGGTATGAGCTAAAATGTTTTCCCCACCAGTGGTAAGAAACTCGGAATTATAAACCAGCTCCTGAAATTCTGTATGTAAGTTTACACAGGCAGTTCCCAGTTCCCAAGAGAAGAAACTGCCGAGTTGCAGACCATATCCGGTGGCCTGCACGCGCAGCGAAGAAACCGCTGAACGCGCGTTCCGGGTGCAAGTGCCCGGAGTCAGAACAGAGCACTCGGGGAGCGAGTGATCGCCACGGGCAGGGACAAAACGCTGACCCGGCACCTTGGCGACAGGGCTGCAGCCAGGCAAAGGCCTCAAGCTGCAGTTGGATAGGTTCTTTAGTTTAGTCAAAAATTTTACTCCAGAGAATTAACTCTGTATAAAATACCTATGACCTTACGGGCGTATGGAAATAAATAAAAATATAAAATAAATACCTAATGGTTTTATAATTGTCGCCCAACTCAACGACACTCACGCGATCCAAGTGCAAGAAATTGCAAGTGAAAGTAAAAAGTAAAATTAAAATCAACGACTCATGCGATCCAGTGCAATAAGTGCAAGTGAAAATATAAAGTGCGGTCAAGAACTGGCACTAAAAAAATAAATACGAAAATCAAACCATAATATTTCCCAAAACTTTTAACAAAGTGAAGGAAAACTGAAAAAAAATTACTCTTAACAAGTGGAAAAAACCCAAAGTCTGCAACCCAAAATCTAAACAAGTGGAAGAAATCTAAAATCTGCAACCCAAAATGTAAGTGGAAGAAACCCAAAATCTGCAATCCAAAATCTAAAAAATTCCTCTTAACAAGTGGAAAAAACCCGAAGTCTGCAACGGGAATTGCAAAAAATTACTCCCTAAGAAGACAACAGCAGCGGCAGCGATAACGGCAGCAGCAGCGACAGCGGCGGCAGCGACAACAGCAGCGGCAGCGACAACGGCTGCGGCAGTACCAGTGGCGGCAAAAGCCGTCGGCAAAACATAGAACTCGAAGACGAAATAAATATAAGAACATGTGAGTAGGCTTTTTGTCCTTAGTGTTCGCTAAAGCAAATATTTCAAAAATAAATTTCATTGACACTTAAAACGAATAAATTTCAAATTTTCCTATAATAAAATAAATCAATTATATTTTTTGGAGAATTTTTAGCAATAACAATTTTTATTTTTGATGCCTAATTTCCGTCACAAAAAATACAAAACATTTTTTTAATAAAACGTTCTTTTTGATATTTAAATTTTGTTGCAAAAAATAATAGGTGCAAAAATATTTTTTTAACAAACCCTTGATTGAATTTGGTGGCACCCAATATATTTTTTTTATTCTGACTCTTGTATAGAAATAGCGACTACGTCTCATCAGACGAAGAAGTTCTAGAAGAATACAAAAAACTTTTGAAGACAAGAGTTGAAAGGCAGAAATCAGAACAGAAAGAGATTGTCACCCATCGACCAGCAGGGTACCACACATCCGAGACAGTGTTCTTGACTTTGAAAACGCACGAACCCAGAACACAGAAGAAATGCAGGCTTAACCAATTTGCGAGCATGGAAGCTGCCATAGCCTGCACGCTCCAAAGGCAACAGGAGTTATTCGATGAAAAATTAGCTAAAATTATGGGGGAGTTATGCTCATTAAAGGATAAAACTCCGAAAATTCAGACTTTTCTGGAAATAGAAATAGAACCGGGAAAAGAATGTAAAGAAGAGAATGTAAAATCTGTACCGGAATTCGACGGGAATCAGGAAAACTATGTTTCCTGGAGGCAGGCTGCTACTGCAGCATATAGGGTATTTGAGCCATACAAAGGCAGCTGCCGACATTACCAGGCTGTAGAAATACTTAAAAATAAGGTACGAGGCGCGGCAGCGGATGTATAAGCCTCATTTAACACAGTGTTAAATTTTCATGCCATACTGGCAAGGTTGGATTTAACGTATGCGGACAAAACTCCATTACGCGAAACTAAAACGCTGGAAGGGGATAATCGACGATCACGGCGCGAAATTAGTTTATAAACCTGGCAAAGTTAGTTTATAAAACCTTGAACATAAACGTCTTAGAAGACGAAATTGAATCAGATGTAACAACCATACGCAGCGAACAATCACTGACATACACCATAGACACGACAGACAACCCAGTAAACTGTTTCCGGAAGCAAATAGTAATTGAGGAAGGAAACAGCTCCTCTCTAATAAAAATTTCTTACCGAGAAAATCTGCTTAACACTTTACAAGATTTAGGTAATGCTGAGGTGGTAAACGCAATATATTGCTCCCTACCGATCTTGGCATTTATTCAACATCGACTAGTCGAATTGTTCCCCAGCAAATATATGAAAAGCTTCGTGCAGGACATAACGGATACAACTGAGCAAAGGGAAATTGTCATAGCAGAACACAACAGGGCTCACCGAGCAGCACAAGAAAATGTAAAGCAAATCTTGAGGGACTTTTTTTTCCCTAAAATGCTTCGGTTAGCAACAGAAACAACTTTGAATTTTAAGACCTGTTCAATGGCAAAATACAAACGCCATCCATCTAAGCAAGTGGTAGCAGAAACACCGATACCTTCTTTTGTGGGGGAAATTCTGCACATCTACATTTTTTCAACAGATGGAACCTTTTTTCTAACATGCATCGATACATTTTCAAAATTCGCCACGGTGCAGGCTATCGCATCGAGGGCCATAGTGGACGTAAAATCCCCTTTACTGCACATTATAAATTTCTTCCCAAAAATCAAAACAATTTATTGTGATAAAGAAAGGTCGATCAACTCCGAAACAATTAAAACGATACTCATGAATCATTTCAATATCACCATCGCAAACGCCCCGCCCTTACATAGCACCCTGGCGGAAATAGCCAGATGCTTGAAAATAGAGGGCAACTTAAGCGATACGACCGAACTAATTCTTTTGGCAACAAGCAAATACAACAATTCTATCCACTCGGTAACCAACAAAAAACCCATGGAGATTGTTCACTCAAAACCCGCGTATTTCGAAAGCAGAATTAGTAAGAGAATCCAACAGGCTCAAGAAAAATCCCTTGACCAGGTAAACAAAGATAGGACCCAAAAGGGCTATTAAGCTGGTGAAAAAGTTTACTTAAAGGCAAAAAACGTATAGGAAACAAGCTCTCGCCACTATGTTCGGAAAAAATCATTGAAGCAGACCTGGGGACCACGGTCCAAATGGAGGGGAGGGTGGTCCACAAGGACAATCTACGCTAAACATTTTCGCGAGATTACTGAACCCCTTTTTCTATTATTTTTATATTTTTCTAGGTTAGGAAAATTCTTCTTAGTTTTTGTACTTACGGCTATCAAGACGTACGCGACAGTAAAACTTAATGACTTCACGAACGCAGACTACATCCCGATAGAAGACAATGAAATTGTCATCTGGGAGTCCTACGGCTACCTACAGCACACAACGAACATGACGACTTATGTAGACTACGCCGACCAGACGGAAACAATGACGAAAACATTTACGGACGATCACAGGACACCAGTCATAATGTCGGATCTTACAAATATTCGCGAGTTGGTGACTACCTTAAAAATCCACCATAGAGCCGCTAGGAGTATTAACTTAATCGGGCCAGCACTTAAAGATATTGCCGGCACACCCGACTTTAACGATTGGGAGCAAATAAAATTCAATCAAGAACAATTAATGAGAACAGATGAAGGACAAACAGTATTAAATATCAAATTTCAGAAACGTCTAAATGAACTCACAAACACAAAGAATCAAATCCATAAATTCGAAACAGATAAAGAAACCCACCTTTTGGAAATTATTCTAGCAAAAAATAGAATTGTAACCACGGATCTAGAAAACATTTAAATGGGCTTAACTCTTGCAAAATTAAACATCGTAAGTCCAGCAATTTTGGATAGTTTCGATATTGGCGAATTCAAGGACAGGCAGCTTATTGACCTTAGTTTGATAGAATTATTATAGGTATTAGTGTTTTTCAAAATTCTGAAATTCTACATTTTCTCATTAAACTTCCTAGCCCTAAGTTTATATGTAAGAAGGTAACAGTCTATCCAGTTCAGCACCAGAAAAAATACTGGACTTTGAAGATGGGAACCTTGTCGCCGAATGCCCAGCGTCGACCACTTGAAGGGGGGAGAAGTTAACACAGGCAGTTCCCAAGAGAAGAAACTGCCGAGTTGCAGACCATATCCGGTGGCCTGCACGCGCAGCGAAGAAACCGCTGAACGCGCGTTCCGGGTGCAAGTGCCCGGAGTCAGAACAGAGCACTCGCGGAGCGAGTGATCGCCACGGGCAGGGACAAAACGCTGACCCGGCACCTTGGCGACAGCGCTGCAGCCAGGCAAAGGCCTCAAGCTGCAGTTGGATAGGTTCTTTAGTTTAGTCAAAAAATGTACTCCAGAGAATTAACTCTGTATAAAATACCTATGACCTTACAGGCGTATGGAAATAAATACAAATATAAAATAAATACCTAACGGTTTTATAATTCGTACTGCAACTAAGGTAGCAAAATAAAAAATCTCTTGTTTCCCCACCCGTAGTACAGAACAGAGTATAACATTATAAGCATATGACACAAAAGAATCTTTTTTGTTTTTAATTTAAAGCACCTCATTTAGTCATGAAGTAAAGCTAAAGGTTGTTATATAAACTTTTTTTTAAATCGTGGTAAGGCGTGCTTGAGGATAAACATCTGTTAATAAGATTTTTGTTTTAAATGAACATTTAGTGTAAGATACGATAAAAACACAAGTGCATTAAAAATAATCAGAAGCACTAAAAAAATACAACAACAACAAAATCATAAATCCAATTTACCCATAAATATATAACACATTTTTGGTGGGCTCGCTTAAAATTAAAAGCAGCAGTACTTGCAGCAGCGCAACTACAAGCAGCAGCATATACAGCAGCGGTCAAGACAACAGCAGAATCTACAGCAACATATACAGCAGTAGCAAGGATTACATCAGCATCGACAACAGCAGAATCTACAAGAAGCATCATCTACAAGCAGCGGCCACAGCAACGACGAAAGCAGCGGCGGCCAGCACAAAATCAAGATAAGATATATTTAGGTAAATATATATATATATGGTAGAAATTTTGAAACCGAGGAGATGGAAATTATTAACGAGCTGGAAAGGGAATCAGTTAAAGATCGACTATGAGGCAGAAACATCCGTTTATAGAACAAAAAATTAAGCAGCTCAGGGAATATTTAGATAAAACGTTTCTAAAAATTCAAAGCCAATTAAGAGAAACTCTGCGAATTAGGAATAATAAAATTAATTTCCTTGTGCAAAATATTTTGGAGTTAAAAATAAAAGTCGGAGCTTGTAGTGTACATTTGGATTTAACCCTTAGCGAGTGGGAATTTTACATTCAGAATATTTCGACTGAGATAAATGAGCAAATTAAGGAGAAAGTTGTTAGTAATTTGGAGGTGGTGGGTAAAATAGAGAATTTGCCCAGCCTGGCAAAAATTGAGGTGCCCACATTTGACGGTGACGCCAAAGAGTGGGACCTCTTTTAAAGTTGTCGCTCACCTATTGTTGGGTTCCGCAAAAAAATTCTAATTCTGTATATTTAAAATCATTGAAGATATGATGATTTGCAGCTCAATTATTTGAGTTCCTATTGCAGCTATATGATATCGTTTAATTAAACAAATTAATAAAGTTTAATTTAAAAAAAATTTTTTTTTTTAATATTTTGGTTGTTCCTATGGGAGCTTTATGTTATAGTCGTCCGATTTTGATGAAATTTAAACCGTAATTCGGAAATATTTAACCATTACTATATGTCGAAGAACTAAAAACAAAATTTAAAAACAGCAAAGTTATAATTTTTTTTTATTAATTATCCGATTGTTCCTATGGGAACTATATGCTATAGTCGTCCGATCCGACTTATATACTACCTGCAATAGATAGACAACTTTTAGGAAAATTTCATGCAGATAGATTTAAAACTGAGAGACTAGTTTGCGTAGAAACGGACGGACAGATGGGCAGGGCTAGATCGACTCTCCTAGCGATGCTGATCAAGAATATATATACTTTATAGGGTCGGAGATGTCTCCTTCACTGCGTTGCAAACTTCTGACTGAAATTATAATACCCTCTGCAAAGGTTTAAAAATACAGACACCCACCCCAAATTCGAATTAGGATTATGTTTTATTTGAAATGTTATTGACCTGAATAACAAAATCGCTAAAAGCAAATACCCACCCCAATACCACCAAGTTCATATAAATTTCAGTTTAAAAAAATATTTTTATTTTGTTTGATTAATAAATGAAATAATATTTTTGCTTACAATATTACAATTAACATCTTCACAAACCATATTGTTTTTGGTATTCACTATCGTTTTTTGTTATTCATTGTGGTTTAGCTGTAGTTATTGTTTATAGTTGTGATTAGATATTGTTGCTGCATCTGCTGGCATTAACGAACGCAAAGGACTTTCAAATTGAACTGAAGACCCTTTCTGGATAATACTCACTTTTACCCACCCCTTCATATTGAGGATCATACTTTTTCCCCCACCATTCCTTCCCACATAACTCTATTTTTTTTTTTTTGTAGC
Source organism: Drosophila elegans (assembly GCF_018152505.1). Taxonomy (NCBI): domain Eukaryota; kingdom Metazoa; phylum Arthropoda; class Insecta; order Diptera; family Drosophilidae; genus Drosophila; species Drosophila elegans. Next base: position 833,077 of record NW_024545887.1, on the reverse strand, counting down.
TAGACGGTGATCATTTCCACCCCCTCTTTGTATTGAGGAACGTGCTTCCTCTCTTCACCACCAACAGGGGTTTGGTGGAATCAACTCTTCGATGGAATCAACCATTGAATTTTAATCTTAAATTAAAGAAGATGTTTTCATCAACCAATGTCGTAGGAAATTTAGATGTATATTAAGTGTAATGCACACTGTACTCAGTGTAATGCATTAATAATACAAACAAATTGTAGCGTTTGGCCACAATATTAATATCCCAATATAAGTCATAAGCAATTCTCCAAGTGCACAATAGTATGACCACAAATGAAAGTATGGGGCTTGGAAAAGCTGAGTCGGCATGTCTGGCATACGCGACCGCTCTGTCACCAAGTGAACATAACACACCCTCTCTGCTGCAGCGACCGTCCGTCGCGGCTGACTTATGTATATACATAAATACATAAGCGCTGACCGCTCCATTGCTGCCTTAGCCGACTTAGGATATAATCAAATATGTAATACAACTAAGAGGCAATCGCAACAGAATGATTCGCATGACATGTGCGAGACCAAGTATTGTTAAAATACAAGAAAAAACTAAAATAATTTGAAGAAATAATGTATCTTTAATTGTTCGTAATGGTTTTGCTAAATAATAATTATACGGAAAAGCGCAGAAAAAGCATATGATAGTTCTACAAAATTTGAAGGAAATGGTAATTCTACATGGTTAATAGTGCCACATTAAACTGATCCTCAAAACTAAACAAAAATTCTACATAAAAAAATGGGTGAGCACAAGGGAAAGGCAAACTCATTAAATAACGTTTTGATGGGCGAAAACTCGTCGGCAGTCAATAAGTCAAAATGGTGCAAAGTGTACCAATAGAAAAATAATAAAATTAAAAAAAGAAATAAAAACCTATTTCCACATCCACATATCTCCGCCACTGCAACAAGGTGGGCCACGGACAACAAAAACGACACTAAGAAGAATGTCTTCAAAGCTGAGCGAATTTTTATTTTTTTTTTTTACGTGTATGCCACAAATTTTCTTAGGAACAGTTTTTTTAAAAGATTTTTAAAAGTTTTTGTAAACTGACTTTTCAAGATTTATTTTATATCTCGAGTTGTGGCCAACCGATCTTGGTGCATTTTACAAATTGGATAAGTCATTTGTCTGCAAGACAATAATGATCCTTTGAAAAGTCCATATAAATTTAAACTTATCGGTGGTAAGCGTATGGATTTTTCAATGGATTTTTCAATGGATTTTTCGACTCTTTAAGGGTATATCAGCCGTTTTACAGCCGTTCAACAGGCCAAAATTTTTAAAAAGTTTGTGTTTGTCAAGCTTTTTCTGACAAATGACTTATGACCACGTTAAAGATTTATCTATTGCTAGTAAAATTTTGTAAAATGCACTAAGGTCGGTTAGCCACAACTCGAGGTATAAAAAGACAACTGACAAAAATGTAATGGAAATCTTTCAAGAATAATGTGAACAAAAAAATAAACACGTATGAGTGCACAAAGATTAAGCTAGATAAGGAAACATATTTTGAGAATCTAAGATTTCAAGATTTAAAAAAATAAAATAAAACAAGCAAACACAAGAAGGAAAGCAAACTTCGGCAAGCCGAGGTTTATATACCCTTGCAGCTATTGCAAAAATTAAATATTCTTCAAACATTAAGATTATCATTTACTTGCGTGTATGTTTAAAAGCATTGAACCTATGATTATTTGCAGCTCAATTATTTGAGTTCCTATGGCAGCTATATGATACCGTTTTCCGATTTTAATAAAATTTAAAGCGTAATTCTGTACTGTCAAATAATTAAATAACCAAAAAGAATTTCTAAAAAAATTACAAAAAAATAAAGTTATTATTTTTTTGAAATTTAAACCGTAATTCTGAAATATTTAACCATTACTACATATATGTCGAAGAACTAAAAAAAAATTAAAAACACAAAAGTAATAATTTTTTTCATTTATTATTCCGATTGTTCCTATGGGAGCTATATGCTATAGTCGTCCGAATTTGATGAAATTTAAACCGTAGTTCTGAAATATAAAACCATTATATTTATGTTGAAGAACTAAGCAATTTAAAAACAGCAAAATTATAATTTTTTTGTATTTATTTTTCCGATAGTTCCAATGGGAGTTATAAGCTATAGTCGTCCGATCCGGCTCGTTCCGACTTATATACTACCTGATAGAGATAGACAACTTCTGGGAAAGTTTCATGCAGATAGCTTTTAAACTGAGAGACTAGGTTGCGTAGAAACGGACGGACAGACGGACGGACAGACGGAAGGACAGACGGACATGGCTAGATCGACTCTCCTAGTCATGCTGATCTAGAATTTATTTACTTTATGGGGTCGGATGTCTCTTTCACTGCGTTGCAAGCTTCTAACTGAAATTATAAAACCATCTGCGGGAGTTTAATGAACACAAATGAGTGTAATAAAAATAAGCTAGATAAGGAAACATATTTTGAGAATAGGGTATTTTCGATAATCCAAATTTAGTAGAGATTGTAATTTCCGATTTTTAAATAACCCTTTGACAATAGATATTAGTAAGGAACAAAAATCAAGAGAACAGGTAAAAGTAGATTTAACGGAGGACGAAGACACCCATTATCTTGACCAATTTAGAACTAGTATTAATTTAAAATACAGATGTAATACTTGAACTTGAATATCATAATTACTTACTTGAACTACCCGTTGGTGTTAAATCTTTTGTACCCATTTTTTCACCACTCTGGCCACGAAGGCTGTTAAACACGTAGGAACAAAGAACTTCACTTTTGGTACCGCCAGAAACCGGTTGTTATTCGCTTCATTAACATAACTATTTCCCCGACTCCCTCGAGTCTCATGTGGGTCAGAAAAACGCTCCTGGTCCATCAATCATTTTGGCGCCCAATGTGGGGTTGGATAGTTAATTTAAGCAACTAAAAATCCTTAGTGTTCGTATCAACACGATCGCTCTAAGGTCAGTTCGGTAAGTTCGTGAAGTGCCCACTGGTTTTTATCACGTTACGTCAGAAGTGTTACGCTGCTCGCCGTCATCTAATAGCCGGATTCCATTGCCGCATTAGTGGAATTTTTAAATGTGCCTGATTCCAATGGCGCATTAGCATATATCTAATGCAACTCCGACATGTGAGTGACACGAACAGCTGATCTGGGCTTGTTTACTTTTAAATCAAAACGAAATGAATTAAAAATCATGAGTACGAGCGAGCTTACGGAAATCTTTAATGCTCAGCAGGACATCCATAATGCGACCGAGGCATTTGCCAACTTGGAGGTCAAGGAAGGGGAGCTGATGGTGTTGTTTGACGGGCTTGCAAAGGAGACCACCACAGTTTCGAAAAAAGAGCAAGGATCCCCGTATACATGGGAGTTATTTCCTGCCACAGATCCAGCAGTAATGCATTGTGGCTCTGCGATAAGGAGTTGCTGCGTGTGCTCTTTTTTTTAGTCATTTTTATGCAAACTAGATTTTACATTCGAAAGAAATAAAAAATTGCATGATCCTTGTATATAGAAATCAGCTGTTGCAGTGGTGGCACTAACAAAATATCGTGAAATATCTGTATTTTTCGATATTTTTTTCAAAAACGTACGTGAAACGTGAATGGTTCTTAGTCGCATTTATTTATCGCATTTAATGTTAATGCAGCATTTAGCCTTATGGGATTTCCTATGTAAATAAATGCGTATTAGGCTAAATACCACGTGCACACACATCCATAGACGCGGCAGCATATCCCGAAAGCTGGACAACGCAACGTCACTCCGGTAAGGCTACGTCATCATTGCAGTTTGCACACTACGCCTAGAGCGCTCATCCTAATCGCTGAGTTCTTTTCATCTTGTCCCGCCGCCTCTGCAGTGCACTTGATTTCACATTCACAGGGCATTTCACATGCATAAACGCAACCAAGTTGCCAATATTAACACGTTTTATCACGTCATTTCTCATTTCGGAACTGATTCATCAGTGATTCGCAGCTTTAAACAGCGCTACCACACTCTGTTCTCCACAACTCGGCAGCTTACTTTCGAAAACAAAAGCTCCTGCTGCTAAAATTGTTCGCAAATTAAACAAAGATTTGAATTCGAAATTTTACTCTAAAAATGCTGGAGTATGTCGCGGATTGGAACAACGGTTGCCAAAGCCGAACAGTCAGAGAAGCCGCAAATTGCGCTGACGCCGGCAGAACTTACTTGCCGGCTAACTATTTTGGAGGCCTACTTTAAACAAATTATGACTGTCCAAGCCGACATCGAGGCCATTGACGCAGGAGACGAACAGCTTATGGAAGGTTTGTTCATCGCCATCAAGGTGTGCATAAAGGAGAAGCTTGGAGACGATATGCACAACTGTACGGTCCTTGCGACGGATATGTTGATGAGGTCAATTCCAGCTTCGTCTATCAAGCTACCCATGCTCGCTTTCTCGATTGTTTCCGTCGAGTACTCGGAATACAAAAACTTCATCACGACTTTATAGCAAGCGGTAGACAGGATTCTCTTTAGCCAGACGCGAAGTTTGACCATCTCATAAACTGTCTCTGAGGTGCTGCCCTAGAAACAGTGAAGGCGTTTCATATTAACTACGCCTCCAAGGCAGATACGATAATTCAACAATCGTATTTTTGGACAAAATTACGTCACTGTTCAACTTGCCAAATGTGTCGACTAAAAATAGTTTACATAATTTAACTTCCTGCTTTGTCTAGGAACAGAGCGCAAACAGCACAGGCTTTTCAAATTGCCATTATTAGGGAGAAGGTGGACAAAAGGAGCCGGCAAATCAGGAGCGAATTGCCCAATCTGCTTCAGCAAGGATCACAGGATCTTCAGATGCTCTCGACAACAGAATATGGTTCCGTCCCAGCGACTCGAGGTCGTTCGGGCGAAATCACTGTGCACCAACTGCCTTGGAAGGGCTCATCAGGCATCCAATTTCCCATCTTCAAACAAATGCAGAAACAGCTCACGGCTGCATCACACCATGCTTCACTCAGACGCGCCCGGTCAGGACTCAAGAAACAATAGGCGGCCAAGTCCTGCCCACACGCCACTTTGCTGAGGCCTAGCCCTCGCACACTTGGATAACAACCACGACCAAGTCATTTTCGCTACTGCAAAAATTCTGGTGCAGGACGCAGAAGACAACTACGTTACAGGACGTGCCTCTTTGAACTTTTGCTCACAAGTCAACCTTATATCTAAAGACTTCGCCCAACAACTTCGTTTACCTCGATGCAAGCGACAAAAGGACATTCGATGTTTTGGTGATTCCCTCACACGTATCAAGTAATGAACGTCGACCACTGTCAAAACACAGTTTCGTGGATCGGAGAAAACCCTTGAATGCTGCATTACTTCAAAAATTGCATATGAACCTGATGCGGAAATTGATATTTAATCATGGAACCTTGTAGAAAATGTGCCACTCACTAATGAAAGGTTTTATCAGTCACTTCGACCTTGCGAATAATCAATTCACTATGTTTTCTAAAACATGGGAAAAAAGTTATAGCAAGAATTGATGTTAGCAATTTGTACGTTAATGAAATTCTCGACTTAGGTCAGTCCTTTTAAAGGCTTGAAAAAGAAGCCGGTATAATTAATATCACTCAACTCAAAGAGGCACCGAGAGAAAAGTCTTTGACACTGTTTGAGTTTTTTTTATTGAATTGTTGTTCCAATTATTGAAGTTACTTGAAGTTTAGTGTAAGTAAGCTTGGGGCTAAGGCGGGAGCACTATAAAGGTTTCTCTTGCTCTCATGATTTCGCCTCGTCTTCGTCAACCTTCGCTGATCTAGGCTCTAAGTTCTTTTATATATATTAAGTAATCGAAAAATTTTATTCGTTTCTATCGCAGTTTTCTTTTCGTTGTCGTTTTGCCCAAATAAAGTGGGGCTTTCAAATTAGAAATAAGATTCGGCTAGATTCGAGATCGGTTCTGATCCAAGCGGAAGAATTAGAACGCAGGCTTCATGTTTTGAATGCGTCAATTGATAAGGCAAATCAATTGCGATACGTTTGGAGACGAGTTGGAAGAATTAACAATTGTGACCAAGGCAAAAATTCTGTCGCTTGTAACGGTCGTAAAAACAGTTTCACGCTCAGCATCGTTAGCTGAGCCGTCGTGCTCGACTTTTGAATTTATCATTCAACGAAAATCGTCTTGAACAGAGTCGACCCAGTGACCAAACAAAAATGGGAAGAACAGCTCGATTATGAAACTTTGCCTCTTCGGTCTGATTTTGAGAAAATGTTAAATCGCCGATATCAGCATTTATCCGCTGAAGAATGAAGAAGCCAAATTAAGCCAAAGCAATGTCGAGCAAATAACATAACCGTAGATAATTTTCGTGTTCTTCCTTCAACAATGCACAGCAAACTTGTAGCTATTGCAATGTTGGAGAACTGTAGTTCGTTTGGCCGTCTCGCAGTAATGCAGTGGTTTCAGTTTGTCAAGTCAGCTATGCATCAACTGTCTGCGAAAAGGTCATACTGTTGTAAAGTGCTGCACAGATAGACAGTGTCTGATAACAGTTTAGCGTTGCCAACCCCCCAAAAGAGTTTATCTTCTCCGGTTAATAAAGATCATCTTCTAATTCACATGTTCTGCATGCAAATCTTTAGATAGGGTTATTTTGGCGACGTCGAATGAAAGTGTTCGAACTTAAAGCGGAGAATATATTTTGGCTCGAGCACTGCTTGATTCTGGGTCCCAAACTAATTTTATAACTGAGGACCTTGCTCACCTTTTACAGATCCGTAGAGAGGAGTCGTGTATTAACTTACTTGATATTGGGGAATCCAATTCACAAGTTAAAAAGAATATACACACGGTGGTGAAGTCGCGACTAAATGGAAGTGCGTTCTTATTCGGTTTTTGGATATTAAAATCGATCTCAGTGCCCATCCTGACCAGTCTGTGATCGTGGATGACTGGAGAATTCCAAATAACCTACCATTAGCAGACCCATATTTCTATAAGCCACAAAGAATAAATATGTTGATTGGAGCAGACTCGTTTTTCGAATTGTTAGCAACAATTATATATGGTTCTGACTATCCAACTCTGGAAAACTCCCTTCTAGGTTGGGTTGTTTCTGGAAAATACAAGGCATGTGCGAAAGCACATGTAGTGAGGAGCCTTTAGTATGCAGAAGTTTTGGTTACTGGAGGAAATACCATCTCTTGAGAAAATATTGTCACCTGAGCATAAGTTATGTGAAGAACGTTACCAAAAAATATCTCAGGTATTTCCATCAGGTCGGTTTAAAGTAAGGCTACCGTTTAAATCTAATCCAAACGGGTTGTGCAGTTTGAAAGAAGTTTGTCTCGAGACCCTGAGTTGAAGAAAATTTACTAAGAAATTATGGAAGAGTATCTCTCCTTAGGTCACATGTCTCCCACAGATAACAAAATTCCTTCTACTACGCACTATGTCATCCCTCATCGATGGGTTCTTAGGCCCCAGAGTACGTCGACCAAACTGAGGGTCGTTTTTGCCAAGTAGTGTAAAGTTTCATCTCAGGTGGCCTTGAATGACATTCTGGTGATGGGGCCGACAATCCATGATGAGTTGTACTCAATTTAACTCCGCTTCCGGCTGGTTTTCCGTGACTGCCGATGTAAAGAAAATGTATCGCCAAGTGATGGTTAATGAAGCGGATAGGTAGTTTCAATTTATAGTGTAGTGAAGAGGCCCCTCTGAATCCTTAAAAAAGTAACACTGTAAGACATGGAACTGGACCAGCCTCATTTTTAGCTATTCGGTGCTTCAAACTGCAGGATTTGAATTGACACAGTGGTTTTCTAACTCACCTGCAGTCACCGCATTAAATCTCGGATTTAGAGTCAAGATGCCTTTAAGTTTCAAATTGACACTGCTGTTATGGGTCTCCGAGCAACAAAACAGAACATACTATCGGTGACCTCGAAGCTGTTCGACTCCCTTGGCTAATTAAGTCCTGTAGTAATAAACGGAAAGATCCTATTGCAGGAACTTTGGCTTAATAAGTTGGATTGGGATGAGTCAATTCCGATGAATTTGTAAACAGCATGGAATATGTTTAAAAATACACTATCTCAATTGAATAAAATATCTATTCCTCGGTTTGTGTATACCGATCCGACGTCACTGGTTCAATTACAAGCCTTTGCCGACGCATCCATGAGAGCTTATGGAGATTGCGTTTGTATTCATAGCAAAACTGCAAAATGTTTGAAATTATCGTTGCTGACTTCAAAGTACAAAGTAGCGCCACTTAGGACTAAAACGCTGCCGAGGCTTGAGTTATCTGCCGCTCACCTTGTCGCAGATTTCTATCACCGAATCCAGCCCCTATTGAGAGGTCGGATTTATTGGTCGGATTCTGAAGTTACGCGTTATTGGATCCAATTCATCGTCGTTGTCAAAATTCGCCTCAAACAGGGTAACTGAGATTCAAGAATGCTTAGGTGAAGCTACTTGGCGACATGTCTCAACCAAACTAAACCCAGCAGATATTGTGTCAAGACGTTAGAACGTTGACGAAGACGTACAGTAAATCTGGTTTACTGGACCATCGTTTTTGAAGAATGAAGAAGAGCACTGGCCCCAAAATGCACAGTTCCTGTGCACGCACAGGAAGTCCTTCTACTGGAGACTAGCAAAACTGCCGCTGGACTGTCCGGACATTGTGGATGTCATCGAGGGATTTTCGTCACACCTCAAACTGCTTAGGATGTTCATTTATGAGTTCCGCTTTATAAGAAAATTAAAGTTCATAAGTACAGTTTTTGAAAAGACTTTGTCACCGACCGAATTCAATGAAGCCTTTAAAATAATTGTCGAGATAATTCAAAAACGCGAGTATCAGGAAGAAATCGAAAAAGTTCGGAAAGGCTCCAGAGTCGGCCCAAGTCTTCAGAGATTGAACCCATTGGGGGCATCATACGATGCCAAGTTTCCTTTGTTGTTGACAAAACGCTCCCAATTTGTGCACTACTTCAATTTTCATGTCAGCTCACGAGCACTCGTGAGTATCCTTCGACAGCGTGTTTGGATCGTTGACGCTCAGGAGGTCTGCAGTCATACAGTTCGATCATGTATACGCTGCTTTAAATGCAAGCCTCGACTGATGATACAAATTATGACAAATTTACCCGCAGACAGGCTCCGTGCTCTCCGCCCATTTGCAATTTGAGGCGTTGATTTTTGTGGTCCAGTTTATACGGCATTGAAAATTCGTGGAAGGCCACCGTACAAGTCTTACATTGCCCTATTTGTGTGTTATACCTCCAAAGCGGTTCATCTAAAAATTGTTTAGATTTAACCACAGACTCCTTTTTATTTGCTTTTCAAGATTCCTTGGGCGCCAAGGATGTCCCGAAGTTGTTCATTGCGACAACGCGACGAACTTCGTCGGAGCGAGTCGGCACTTCCAGGCCCTTCGCGAACGAGCAGGCGGACGTAATTCGCGAATTCGCGTCAAGAAGAGGATGCGAATTGTTATTCACACCGCCTTGGGCACAAGTGCCAAAATTGCCGAGCACATAAGCGGTGGGCAGTGCGCTCTTAAGCGGCGAAGAGCTGGGGACAGTCCTGGTCGGTATAGAGGAGCAATGAACAAGCGACGGAGACTGAATAACTCCCGGGCACCTGCTGACAGGCGGGGCGCTACTAGCAGCCCCAACACTCAGGACGCCGGACCAGGTATGTGCTGGGGCTTCAAATTCGGGGCCAGCGCCACCAGGGCAGCTAGTCGTCGTGGCGGAGGACAACCTGCCAATTGAACAGTGGCTCCTAGGTCAAATCGTCGCGACTGACAGGCCTTAACTGGAGCCGGTGTTGGCTCATTTGAGTTTTTTATTGAATTTGTTGGGAGCAGACTAAACTTTATAGCTAAATTTAAATGTAAACAATCGATTGTTATATATTGCAATGAGATCTCTGCAAACTCCAGCTGCCGGCATAAACATATCTCTCTCTTGCTCTGTTGCTCTTATCGTTGTTCTCTTTTTGGCATATATATACTGATTGTGACTCTCTGGCTATTATTCTCGCTGGATCTGAAGAAAAATCATTGTCGTTGTCGTTCCCCCGCAATTTTTAAGCCCAAAATAAATATATATTATAACGACTAGATTTACGAGTTATTATTTAAATAAATAAAGCTGCCAAAAAGCTGGTGGTGTCAACATTGGTGACCCCGACGTGATAGTGGTTATTGAGTTCGTTGAAAAGTTCTTTTTGAAAATAGCTTTGGAGCCCAAGTTAAAAATATTGTGCAATAAAGTTGATAACAGCCAGTGAATTTGCAAATAATTGGATCAAATTTGTTCATCAAACGGAGACTCCGTTGTTTTACACGTTGTCTTTAATGCTGTTTTGAAACGGTTGAACTGCAAACACATACATACAAACTAACAAACTTCAATGCGTCTGCACATACAGTCTGCTGAAGAAGTTTTCGGTCAGATAACATTAACTTCCTTTTTGCAAAAATTTAAATTAACAAAACTCAAAACAATAAGTTTCGAATCCTGATTTGCCCCTGCTGCCATCAGTTTACTGAGAAGATCGCTTTTCTGAAACGTAAAACTGAGGTTTCTTTTGATCGACTTAAGGTCATCGGCAGTGAAGTAACTCCTGACAAAATTGTATCAACCAGTGTTATTGGCCAACCCTGTCGAGATGAATTTGGTGAAATGGCGTTACTTTTTGAGTTGCGATTTAGAGGTCACATTCAAAAACGGAAATGTGAACGTCCAACGAACTCTACCATGCGCAACGACAATTCATCATCCTTTATGGTGTGTAATCACTATCGTGTCCCGGAACTAAAGCTGCCATCTTTTTCTGTTCCTGTTTAATTAGCCCTCCACTGTATGCCATAAAGTCGTTATATATATCGTCAGCCAACTTTCCAGTGGCTTAATTAACGGATTAGAATACCGTCTTGTTGTCCAGGTTCACTTAGTCTCAAAAGGGTGAACCTAAACTTCGCGAGTTTTCGGATAACATCAACTTACACATGCGGGCTTTGGGTTCGTTGAGATCAGCTCAGGAGATTGCTGATTCCTTCATCATTTACATGCTGTTGCAAAAATTTTATTTTTCCACGAAAACTGTTTGGGAAAAGGCCACAATACCCTCGGCGAAGGAATTCAATGAATTTTTTGAGAATCGGTGGCGAAAACTGGAGAACCTTTAACATGCCATGGGGAGTTATACCTCAAAGTGTCAGGTGGGAACAAATAGTAGAAGTAACTCTATTAATAGCAGGAGATCGTTTGTTGCCTACCAGAGTAACAATCTACCATGTACATTTTGCAATGCGTATGAGCATCCCATTTATCTATGACCTACGTTTGAACATTTATCTCTCCTTGTGGCACGCTGAGATCAAGAAGCTATCTCTATGATTCGATTGCCTAAAACGTAGGCACCATACACGAGCTTTTACAAGCGGAAATTGCCGCGTTTGTGGAAATAGGCACCACACATTATTGGATATTTATACAAACTCTTCACAGCTAGAAATTGAAACTGATTCTGCCATTATTTCTAAAGTTAACGCCTCCAGTTCCAGGCAACTACCTAACTAGTCGTTCAAGGTCCAGCTTCGTATATTCCGCTATTGGCCACTGCTGTTTTACTCGTAAAAAGCCGTTCCGGTTTATTCATTCCATGCAGGGCATTGCTTGATTCAGGTTCCCAGCTGCATCTTCTAACTTCTCGGTTACAGCTAAAAAGGACTCGCTCAGCATCTCTGGTTTCGGGACTCGGTGAGACAAGGGTTCTAACTGAAGGATAACCGACGATATTTGCTTTATTATCTGCACTCATCACGCCTACTATCACTGATAATCAGCCAAGCCTAGCCCTGAACATAGAGAATTGGAATATTCCGGCAAATATCCAGCTTGCGGATCCCTTTTTTCACAAGCCTCAACAAATAGACCTACTAATTGGAGCTAGCATGAATACATAATTTATCCACGAGTATTTGGATCTTAATCATATGTCTCTAATTGACCCTGTGGATATACAAGTTAACAACCAACTCCCAGCTTAGGCTGAGCAGGCCAGTTCTTATTCCTCTATAAATATTAATCATTTATCATGTTTATCATTCTCTAGTATTAATCACTTTTTATTATTATTATTATTATTATTACACTTCTCCCTCATGCATGTCCATCCTAAATTGGGTCCACTTTATTGGCCCTAGAGCTGAGCCAGCACATTGTGCCATTCCTAGCCGTGGCATGAGCTTTTGTTCAATATTAATTTAGTTTTAATTTGGAATTGAAATAAAGAGCACTAGCTCTGTCATAAAACTCCGGCCTTAGCCGTTAAATTGATTCTGATTATTGAATTTGGTTATCGTGCCTTAAGGGCCGTGACAACGGAAATAAGTATCTCCCACCATACCTTCGGAAGAAGTAAGGAGTCGAAGCGACCACCCGACTCCCCAGTGGCTGCCAAACCAGGTGGTCACCAATACCTCAACCAGCGGCAGTATCCTACTGCCAGCCCCCCACGGATATAACACCAACCGGCTCTACCCCTGCCACGGAGGAGACGCCATCTAAATAACTGACGCCCAACGGATTAATATTATTACTAATATTCGAATCCCACCGCTGAAGTTGTACATTATGTAAGTAGCTGAGCGCCGACAATAGCCAAAGTCTACACATACACAACACACAAATACCAATGCATACAATTTCCTACATATTGTAAGGATGCTCTCTGGCTGGGGTACAGATCTCAGTCAGATCCAGGAGTCCTTTACAAGAAATTTGTAAATCACCGAAACACCGGACTAGAGAGTTTCATTCAACGAGTGAATGAGTCGTTTGGGGGGGTCACACCGAAGGTTCTCATGGACGCCGGGAGAGAGAGAGTAATGTCGGAGTTGGTCGCGCCGCATCTTGCTCCTGGGTTAAAAATTCCACGGGCTGGACCTTGGGGCGAGGCCAAGCCAGACGAACGGTTTCACGAGGGTGGGAACGCCGGGTGATCCCACTGGTCACTTCCGCGATTGAGACACGTAAGTCGTTTTCCGCACTAGACCGGACGGGCCGGGTGTCCGCGTGCCGGCCGCATGCGCTAATCTAATTTAATCTTTTACTTCTTCTCTTTATTTTTTTTCTTCTAGGTTATTTTTATATATCTACTATCCTCCTACGAGTCCGCTACACCGTCTCTACTCAACGGAGAGGAATTTTATGTACACTAACCTCAAAATGCTGATCAGCCCACTTGTTCACTGGTCGCGTGCCGTCGCGCGGTCGAGGCGTCACTCGGATTATAGCTGCGGGAGACGCGTCCGCTCCGTTTTACTATTCCGGCACGAGAGACCCTTATTCATCAGTCACGTGCCGTCGCGCGGTCGAGGCGTTACTCGGACTACACGGAAAATTACTGCGGGAGACACGTCCGCCCCGTCTTACCATTCCGACACAAGAGAGCGCTCGCTCGATCGGTGTGTGACCACTTTCCCCACGCTCCCTTTATCCCGCTTTCGGGATTTCTAGTATATTTCTTAATTTATAGTATTTTCTATTACTCACTAAATATCGGCTGGCGTTGCCACTCGTGTTTGGAACTTAACTTAACTACGGCTTAATATGCGGTTTCAACTTAATATTTATTATCCATTATGCGTCGCTTACACCTGTAACCTTACATACTATTAACTTAATATTTATTATTCATGATAAGACGCTTACACCTATAACTTTACATACTAATAAAAATGTATCGTACACCTAGGTGTGTACGTTACAATATATATAAAAGTGACTCGATTTTCGATTTCTGATTCAGATTTTTATGAGTGCGTGGCAAAAAAAAATTATATAAAAAACATATAACTCAAGTTACTTACACTCGTATTGGCGATTTTTGTGTGAATGAATTATTCAAATATTAAATTACAAGATACTTCCATGTTCTGCGCGTTGATTTAATTTTGTTCGATCTAGATTTATTTAAGTGCGCTATAAATAAAAGAAACCATACGTCTCAAATAACGCACACTGTGCCAAGGCAATCAACATTTATATGAATTAATTATGCAAAGGAATATTTTATTTCCTTGTTAAGGTTGGTCTTTGTACGCATTCAGAGAGCCCAGTTGTTTTTCTCCTTGTGTTTCGCTACAATTTTACCCACTGTGCTTGTATTGAATTTTGTACTAAAGTTATCCAGTGTGTCTGTGTTAGTGATACACCCAGTCAAATTGACCTACACTTGTTGTCACCGTTCTGCATTTTAATTTTATTCTTGGGACAAATTAATCAAACTTTTTGTGTTTTAGGTGACGATCCATTATTTTTCACTACATTTTTTACATCACCAAAGTGGCCCGTCGAAACCTCTTGTCTTGAGCCCAATCAATCAGTCAAACCCTCGTATCTCCCCGCGCCCCTTAACTGCCAATGAGTATAGAGAAGTAAAACCGGAAATTGTTAGCGACGATAGCGAAGATAGCGAAGAAGTAGGATTTCGCCCCGAAGTTAGGGACACAGATCAACCAAAAATGAACGCAGAAATGATCCAAGCGCTTGTCGCAAATGCGGTCAGCGCCGCTCTTAACGAACAGGAAGGGCGTTTGAGAAGCGCTTTCGCCGCAGAATTAGAAGCGGTTAGAACACAGGTTAGCGCGCTGTCAGTGCAAGCGCCGCAGGTGGAGGTCTATAAAAGGGTAGTACCAGACCCTGCTGTAAGATGCGATCTCTGCCGACGTTCAGTGGAAACCACGATGAGTACGTTTCATGGAGGCAGGCTGCATCAGATGCCTATGAAGTATTCAACAAATACGACGGCAGCGAGGCACACTACGAGGCCGTTGTCATAATTAAAAACAACATTTGCGGACCCGCTCGGTCACTACTCACGTCCCACAATACGGTGCTAAACTTCGATGCAATTATAGCCAGACTAGATTGCACATATGCGGACAAAACGTCCTTGAGAGTGCTACGGCAAAATTTAGAAATGGTTCGGAAAGGAGACTCCGACCTTATGACATATTATGACGAGGTGGAGAGGAGACTCACCCTCGTCACCAACAAGATAGTCATGTCTCATAATATGGTTCGGCAACGATATTGAACAAGGAGGTTAGGGACGACGCCCTACATGCCTTCATTGCAGGGTTAAAAAGACCTCTCAAATCACTCGTGCTGCCAGCACAACCTAAGGACCTTCCGTCCGCACTAGCTTTAGCGCGGGAAGCTGAGAACAGCATTGAAAGAAGTGCGTTCGCGGCGTCCTACGCGAAGGCCATAGAAGACAAGGCCCCTTTTTATGAGAGCAATAGACGCAATAATAAGGGTCAGGGAAGGCAGTGGAGAAGTGAGGATAAAAATCCCCACTTCGTCCCTAAACAAAACCAAAGTAAGTCTCATGAGGACAATCCCTGTCCTAAGCGCAGGGATCCTGAACCCTTAGACCAGAAGAAAGTTCAGCCCATGGAGGTAGACCCTTTAACGGCTAAATTCAGACAAGAAATAAGCTGGGGAAAGCCTCAAAGTAACAACAACTACAAAAGGCAGAACTCGTCCCAGCGTCAATTGGACCAAAGACGCCAACGCGTTAACAATATAGCCCAACAGGAGGTAACAGATTATACCGCCACAGCTAAGGCTGAGGTCACCACCATTAAAAAAGATAGCGACTCCGCCGAGCTAAACGACCTCCTCCATTTTTTAGGGAGCGTTCCCCACTGCCGTTCGTCGAGCGACAGTTGGCTGGCAGATCAATAAAAATTCTCATCGACACCGGGGCGGCAAAAAATTACGTGAAGCCTGTAAAGGAGCTAAGAAATGCCGGTCGAAACCCCCTTCACTGTTAGCTCTATTCACGGCTCCAGTGATGTCAAAAACAAGTGCATAATGCGCATTTTTGGACTAGACGTCCCAATTTTCCTCTTGGATACATTGAGCACGTTCGATGCTATAATAGGCTTCGGTTCGCTAACGCGAGCAGGAGTAGCATTGGACCTAGGCAACAGCGTAATAAAATACGCAAACGTCACCGAAAAGCTTAAATTTTTTGCCTGGCAAAATGTCAACTTCACAAAAATCGAACTTGGCACCACTAGTTCGGCTAAAGCCGAATTCAAAAAAATTATTCTGAAAAGAATTAAAGTATTTTCGACCTCTAACGAGGCGCTCACCTTCAACACATCGGTCATCGCTACTATTCGAACTACGAGTGACGAACCTGTCTACTCCAAGTTATACCCCTACCCTATGGGGGCAGCAGACTTTGTAAACAATGAAATCAAAGAGCTGCTGCAAAATGGCATAATCAGGCCGTCCAGATCCCCATACAACAGCCCTGCCTGGGTGGTTGACAAAAAAGGGACTGATGATAATGGCAGTAAGAAGAAGCGATTAGTAATCGACTTCAGGAAGCTGAACGAGCGAACAGTCGCCGATCGCTATCCCATGCCGAGCATACCCATGATTCTAGCGAACTTGGGAAAAGCCAAATTCTTTACCACCCTAGACCTGAAGTCAGGGTACCACCAAATATACCTGACTGAAAAGGACCGAGAGAAGACCTCCTTCTCAGTTAATGGTGGGAAGTACGAATTCTGCCGACTACCCTTCGGCCTAAAAAACGCAGGGAGTATTTTCCAAAGAACCATCGACGATGTGCTGCGGGAAGAAATCGGCAAAATATGCTACGTCTACGTTGACGATGTTATCATCTTCTCCGAAAATGAAACGGAACATGTCAGGCATATTGACACGGTGCTTAAGCGCCTACTCGATGTCAACATGAGGGTGGCACGAGAAAAAACCAAGTTCTTTTAAGAGAGCCTTGAGTTCCTAGGGTTCATTGTCACCAGAGACAATTAATTTTATTCTTGGGACAAATTAATCAAACATTTTTGTGTTTTAGGTGACGATCCATTATTATTCACTACATTTTTTTGGCTTTACATCACCAAAGTGGCCCTCAAGCCGCGCTTATGGCGGAGTCATCTATGCTCGCATCCAGTACCATGAAAGATCAGCCTACGTACATTTGGAAACCTCAAAATCCAAGGTGGCGCCAGGGTGATATATCTGACCCGACTAGAACTGCAAGGGGCATTGCTCGTTACATCGTTAATGGCCAAGGTTCGATCAAGTATTCAATTAATGGTTAAATACACACATCGGATAAATTTACATGCCGGAGCGCAATCCTTATTTTCTTTTTTGCGGCAGAAGTATTGGATTATCAATTGCAGAAAGGTAGCTCGTCTGCTTCCGGCAGCGCCCTATCCTAGGACAACATCTAATGGGTGCGCTTCCAAAAAGCAGAGTGCGAGGCAGTTTTCATCCGTTTGAGCGCGCTGGATTGGACCACGCACTTCAACACCCGAGACAAACAACCCGTCATAGTGTATCTCTGTAAATTTGTTTGCTTCTTAACGATGTCATATAGAGGATCGTATCTGACCCAACCGCGAACGCGTTTATCGGTGCATTAAAACGCTTCTTCGCTCTACGTGGCCTCAGTGCGAATATATTTTTTTATAACGCTACAAATTTCGAAGGCGCCTCACGTGAGATGGCCAAAACATTTGATCTTGCCAGCCAGAGACGCCATCAGTCAGCGCGAAGTCAAATTTTTACTTCACCCCACCCCGCTCGCCTCATTGTGGGATTGTGGGAGAGCGCTGCGAAGGTCGCTTAACGATCGCTGGTCAAAAGCGCAAATAACACCGCCCTCAACTTTGAAATCCTTTCGACAGCTGTAGCACAGGTGGAAGCAGTCATGAATTTTAGGCCAATGTATCCCTTGTCGTCAGATCCTAAAGTCTGCAGTAACTGTCACCTGGTCATTTTTTGGTGGGACCACCACTGAAAGCTCAACTGGAACCGTTCGACAAGGATTTGGTCAAATTGTCCATGGCAAGCCATTGGAAGCAATGGAAGTCGGAGTATTTGACCCTAATGCAGGCGTGTTCGAAATGGACTACCTCTACCAACAACGTTCAACTGAGCACCTTGGCGCTCATTGCCGAGGACAATTTGCCACCAGGACAATGGTTGCTTGGCCGAGTAGCTGAGCTGACACCAGCAGAAGGCGGCATCGTGCGTGTAGCCACGCTCAAAACCAAAACGGGATACCTGAAGTGAAAGTTTTGTATACTTTTAGATTGGGTGACATTGGCCACATTTTACAAAAAAGCGCCCCACGACTCCTGCGCCAGGCAATTACATGCAGGTGGGGCGGCTACATGCCGGACTCGGCCCAGCAATCTGGAACCCCTTACAATTGTGGACGACGGGGTAATTATCGTTAATGAGAAACTGACGAGGATCACCATCCATGACGGTCCCACAGTAACCATCGTTGGGGCCAACCTTATCACCTTTAAGAGAAAGGCGGTGATCAACGACTCCGTATATTTGAACCTCAATCACTCAGTGAATATGAGCCCGGGAATTGCGGCCTCCCCCTTAATTAACATCACAGCACACGATCACATACTGAGTCTGCCATTGCTACAGCGGATGAATGAGCATAACCTGCGTCTAATGCAGGAGCTCCGGGATGACGTGTCGGATGGAGGTTTCCCGAGGATTTGGTTCGCCGCAGGAGTTGCCGTCAGCCTCACACTATGCGGCTTAGTCCTGCTCCAACAAAACTGCAGGCGCAAACGAGTGGCAGCCCAGCTACAAAAATCCATCGACGAATTGGCTGTCGCCGAGGACGGCGTCTAATTTAAGGGGGGAGTAGTTAACAACCAACTCCCAGCTTAGGCTGAGCAGGCCAGTTCTTATTCCTCTATTAATATTAATCATTTATCATGTTTATCATTCTCTAGTATTAATCACTTTTTATTATTATTATTATTATTACACTTCTCCCTCATGCATGTCCACCCTAAATTGGGTCCACTTTATTGGCCCTAGAGCTGAGCCAGCACATTGTGCCATTCCTAGCCGTTGCTCCCTTTCATTGGATGACAGCGATCGTATGACTTCTGCAAAATGTGCAAGGTCAGCAGTCTGCCACGGGCATCCGGCTATGCATGAGCTTTTGTTCAATATTAAGTTTAGTTTTAATTTGGAATTGAAATAAAGAGCACTAGCTCTGTCATAAAACTCCGGCCTTAGCCGTTAAATTGATTCTGATTATTGAATTTGGTTATCGTGCCTTAAGGGCCGTGACAACGGAGATAAGTATCTCCCACCATACCTTCGGAAGAAGTAAGGAGTCGAAGCGACCACCCGACTCCCCAGTGGCTGCCAAACCAGGTGGTCACCAATACCTCAACCAGCGGCAGTATCCTACTGCCAGCCCCCACGGATATAACACCAACCGGCTCTACCCCTGCCACGGAGGAGACGCCATCTAAATAACTGACGCCCAACGGATTAATATTATTACTAATATTCGAATCCCACCGCTGAAGTTGTACATTATGTAAGTAGCTGAGCGCCGACAATAGCCAAAGTCTACACATACACAACACACAAATACCAATGCATACAATTTCCTACATATTGTAAGGATGCTCTCTGGCTGGGGTACAGATCTCAGTCAGATCCAGGAGTCCTTTACAAGAAATTTGTAAATCACCGAAACACCGGACTAGAGAGTTTCATTCAACGAGTGAATGAGTCGTTTGGGGGGGTCACACCGAAGGTTCTCATGGACGCCGGGAGAGAGAGAGTAATGTCGGAGTTGGTCGCGCCGCATCTTGCTCCTGGGTTAAAAATTCCACGGGCTGGACCTCGCTTCTTCGCTCTACGTGGCCTCAGTGCGAATATATTTTTTTATAACGCGAAATTTTGAAGGCGCCTCACGTGAGATGGCCAAAACATTTGATCTTGCCAGCCAGAGACGCCATCAGTCAGCGCGAAGTCAAATTTTTACTTCACCCCACCCCGCTCGCCTCATTGTGGGATTGTGGGAGAGCGCTGCGAAGGTCGCTTAACGATCGCTGGTCAAAAGCGCAAATAACACCGCCCTCAACTTTGAAATCCTTTCGACAGCTGTAGCACAGGTGGAAGCAGTCATGAGTTTTAGGCCAATGTATCCCTTGTCGTCAGATCCTAAAGTCTGCAGTAACTGTCACCTGGTCATTTTTTGGTGGGACCACCACTGAAAGCTCAACTGGAACCGTTCGACAAGGATTTGGTCAAATTGTCCATGGCAAGCCATTGGAAGCAATGGAAGTCGGAGTATTTGACCCTAATGCAGGCGTGTTCGAAGTGGACTACCTCTACCAACAACGTTCAACTGAGCACCTTGGCGCTCATTGCCGAGGACAATTTGCCACCAGGACAATGGTTGCTTGGCCGAGTAGCTGAGCTGACACCAGCAGAAGGCGGCATCGTGCGTGTAGCCACGCTCAAAACCAAAACGGGATACCTGAAGTGAAAGTTTTGTATACTTTTAGATTGGGCGAACTTCAATTCCACATGAATTATGTTCAAAGCTATGTTGATATTAAAACCCTTTTCTCGTCGATTTCTTTGAGAACCACTTGGAGTTCTTTTAAGTTGAAAGGTGTAATAATTTATTTTTCCGAAGTCGAGGTACTTGGCCATTGATAATCTTGTTGATCATTGTCTTGTATTTTTGTCTCATTTATGTTACCCCTTTTGTAAACGTTACATTGAATTTATTTACGCCAATTTGGTTTGTTATTTTTTTTTTACAAACTCAGAACAATTTGCCTGACGAACATAATAATTATCAGAATCATCATCTTCGTTTGAGTTATTAAGAATCGAACATTTTTTTTTAGTCAGCACATTGTTTGGCAGAGTCGCTCTTTGGCTTTGGGTGCTTTGATTTTCGTCTTTGATTGTGGGCTTAATTTTCTTTTAAGTTGCTCATTGCAATCGATTCCAGTTTGTATTAACGCTCCGTTATAATTTCTATTATTTTTTGGTGGGGGTAGTGGAAGCTTGTCAAAAAGAACTGACGATACCGGGCTCTGAATTGCTGAAATTGGTGAGCTAAATATTTGTTGTCGTTCGTAGGGTAGAAGTCACAGACGGGCATTGGACACTCCACGACTCATTTTGTTCTTTGCCGTTTGGACATAGTAATGCAGGGGTGAGAAAACGTGCTCTCTCCGTATCGGCTTTTGATAACTCTTTTGATAACAAGAGCCGACGTTCGTCTTGTTCTTATTTCCGATTTTTGCTTATTTTTATACCATTGCAGAGGGTATTATAATTTCAGTCAGAGGTTTGCAACGCAGTGAAGGAGACATCTCCGACCCTATAAAGTGTATATATTCTTGATCAGCATCACTAGGAGAGTCGGATCTAGCCATGTATGTCTGTCCGTCCTTTTGTCCGTCTGTCCGTCCGTTTCTACGCAAACTAATCTCTCAGTTTTAAAGCTATCTGCATGAAACTTTTCCAAAAGTTGTCTTTCTATTGCAGGTATATTATGTCGGATCGAGCCGGATCGGACGACTTTAGCTTATAGCTCCCATAGGAACAATCGGACAAATAAATAAAAAAAATTATAGTTTTGGTGTCTTTTAATTTTTTTTTAGTTTTTCAAGATATAGTAATGGTTAAATATTTCAGAATTATGGTTTAACTATCATCAAAATCGGACGACTATAGCATATAGCTCCCATAGGAACAATTGGAAAAATAAATGAAAAAAATTATAACTTTGCTGTTTCTTTAACATATAGTAATGGTTTAATATTTCAGAATTACACCTTAACTTTCATAATAATCGGACGACTGTGGCATATAGCTCCCATAGGTACAATCGGAAAAATAAATATCAAAAAAATTATAACAATAAATAAACAATCGATGGTCCAGTTAACCAGATTGACTGTACGATTTCGTCAACGTCCCAACGTCTTGATACAATATCTGCTGGGCTTAGTTTGGTTGAGACATGCCGCCAAGTAGCTTCACCTGAGCACTCCTGAATCTCAGCTACCCTGTTTGAGGCGATTTTTGACAACGACGATGAATTGGATCCAATAACGCGTAACTTCAGAATCCGACCAATAAATCCGACCTTTCAATAGGGGCTGGATTCGGTGACAGAAATCTGCGACAAGGTGAGCAGCAGATAACACAAGCCTCGGCAGCGTTTTAGTCCTAAGTGGCGCTAGTTTGTACTTTGAAGTCAACAACGATAATTTAAAACCTTTTGCAGTTTTGCTTTGCGTCGGCAAAGGCATGTAATTGAACCAGTGACGTCGGATCGGTACACAAACCGAGGAATAGATATTTTATCCAATTGAGATAGTGTATTTTTAAACATATTCCATGCTGTTTACAAATTCATCGGAATTGATTCATCCCAATCCCAGTGTTACTTCCTCAAGGATTCAGAGGGGTCTCTTTTCTACACTATAACTTGAAACTACCTATCCGCTTCATTAACCATCACTTGGCGATACATTTTCTTTACATCGGCAGTCACGGAAAACCTGTGCAGCCGGAAGCGGAGTTAAATTGAGTACAACTCATCATGGATTGTCGGCCCCACCACCAGAATGTCATTCAAGGCCACCTGAGATGAAGCTTTACACTACTCGGCAAAAACGACCTTCAGTTTGGTCGACGTACTCTAGGGCCTAAAAACCCATCGATGAGGAATGACATAGTGCGGAGTAGAAGGAATTTTGTTATCTGTGGGAGACATGTGACTCGAGACAAACTTCTTTCAAGCGAGAAAAACCGCCGATTGCAACTTCAAATGAATTGCATAACCCGTTTGGATTAGATTTAAACGGTAGCCTTACTTTAAACCGACCTGATGGAAATACCTGAGATGTTTTTCGGTAACGTTCTTCACATAACTTATGCTCAGGTGACAATATTTTCTCAAAAGATAGTATTTCCTCCAGTAACCAAAACTTCTGCTGTGTGGTATTTGGGGAAGCACATGCCTTGTATCTTCCAGAAACAACCCAACCTAGAAGGGACTTCTCCAGAGTTGGATAGTCAGAACCTTGTTTAATTGTTGCTTAGCCAAGAGCTAACAATTCGAAAAGCGATTCTGCTCCCATCAAAATATTTATTCTTTATGGCTTATAGAAATATGGGTCTGCTAATGGTAGGATATTTGGAATTCTCCAGTCATCCACGTTCACGGACTGGTCAGGATGGGCACTGAGATCGATTTTAATATCCAAAAATCGAATAAGAACGCACTTCCATTTAGTCGCGACTTCACCACCGTGTGTATATTCTTTTTAACTAGTGAATTGGATTCCCCAATATCAAGTAAGTTAATACACGACTCCTCTCTACGGATCTGTAAAAGGTGAGCAAGGTCCTCAGTTATAAAATTAGTTTGGGACCCAGAATCAAGCAGTGCTCGGGCCAAAATATATTCTCCGCTTTAAGTTCGAACACTTT
This sequence comes from Drosophila elegans, assembly GCF_018152505.1. Classification (NCBI taxonomy): domain Eukaryota; kingdom Metazoa; phylum Arthropoda; class Insecta; order Diptera; family Drosophilidae; genus Drosophila; species Drosophila elegans. The sequence continues at coordinate 809,669 of NW_024545887.1, read as the reverse complement.
CATTCGACGTCGCCAAAATAACCCTATCTAAAGATGTGCATGCAGAACATTTGAGTTAGAAGGATGATCTTTATTAACAGGAGAAGATAAACTCTTTTGGGGGGTTGGCAACGCTAAACTGTTATCAGACACTGTCTATCTGTGCAGCACTTTACAACAGTGTGACCTTTTCGCAGACAGTTGATGCATAGCTGACTTGACAAACTGAAACCTCTGCATTACTGCGAGACGGCCAAACGAACTACAGTTCTCCAACATTGCAATAGCTACAAGTTTGCTGTGCATTGTTGAAGGAAGAACACGAAAATGATCTACGGTTATGTTATTTGCTCGACATTGCTTTGGCTTAATTTGGCTTCTTCATTCTTCAGCGGATAAATGCTGATATCGGCGATTTAACATTTTCTCAAAATCAGACCGAAGAGGCAAAGTTTCATAATCGAGCTGTTCTTCCCATTTTTGTTTGGTCACTGGGTCGACTCTGTTCAAGACGATTTTCGTTGAATGATAAATTCAAAAGTCGAGCACGAGTTGGGGCTAACGATGCTGAGCGTGAAACTGTTTTTACGACCGTTACAAGCGACAGAATTTTTGCCTTGGTCACAATTGTTAATTCTTCCAACTCGTCTCCAAACGTATCGCAATTGATTTGCCTTATCAATTGACGCATTCAAAACATGAAGCCTGCGTTCTTCTTCCGCTTGGATCAGAACCGATCCCGAATCTAGCCGTGTTTCCACACGACGAATACTTCTTACTCGGCTTTTAAGTTTGTTTTTAAGTTCTTTTAAAACTGATTTGTTTTTAAATTTTTCTGATTTCTTTATTTTATTTTTTTCCTTTTATTTATTCAAGAAAAAAATTTAAAAAAAAATAATAATCGAAGAAAAATAAATAATGGAAAGCCCAAACGATGACTATATAATAATATATACATTTTCGAACCACAAACAACGAAAAAAAAGATAATTTTATTGGTATTTGAAAATTTTTTTTAATAATTCGTTCGAAAACAAATTATTTGATTATTGTTCACATAAGAATAATGCTTGCAAATTACGCCAAAAATCTAATATACCCGAACGATTGCAGGGTAGCGCGCCCTTTGGCGGACCGCTAATCTCCAGCGCGCCAAAACGAAAAAATCTAACAAAAAATGTATATATGTTAATGTTAGTATTTTGTAAATGGGTAACATTTTGTTTAAAAATTATTGTGCATATTTTGTGTGTGTGTGCAATATTTAAATGTTGCATTTAATTAGTACATGCAAGCTAGCTCTACTATATAGATCCGTATGTTGGCTTGCAATTAAATTCACTTGCACTTTATTTGTTATGTATGTGACACTGTCACTAAACTTGTCGCCTTTTATTTATTGTTAACAGTCCACGAGGGGCGCCATGAAGAATTAGAATATTTTTTCTAATTTGAAAGCCCCACTTTATTTGGGCAAAACGACAACGAAAAGAAAACTGCGATAGAAACGAATAAAATTTTTCGATTACTTAATATATATAAAAGAACTTAGAGCCTAGATCAGCGAAGGTTGACGAAGACGAGGCGAAATCATGAGAGCGAGAGAAACCTTTATAGTGCTCCCGCCTTAGCCCCAAGCTTACTTACAGTAAACTTCAAGTAACTTCAATAATTGGAACAACAATTCAATAAAAAAAACTCAAAAAGTGTCAAAGACTTTTCGCTCGGTGCCTCTTTGAGTTGACTGATATTAATTATACCGGCTTCTTTTTCAAGCCTTTAAAAGGACAGACCTAAGTCGAGAATTTCATTAATGTACAAATTGCTAACATCAATTCTTGCTATAACTTTTTTCCCATGTTTTAGAAAACATAGTGAATTGATTATTCGCAAGGTCGAAGTGGCGTGACTGATAAAACCTTTCATTAGTGAGTGGCACATTTTCTACAAGGTTCCATGATTAAATATCAATTTCCGTATCAGGTTCATATGCAATTTTTAAAGTAATGCAGCATTCAAGGGTTTTCTCCGATCCGTTTGAAGATGGGAAATTGGATGCCTGATGAGCCCTTCCAAGGCAGTTGGTGCACAGTGATTTCGCCCGAACGACCTCGAGTCGCTGGGACGGAATCATATTCTGTTGTCGAGAGCATCTGAAGATCCTGTGATCCTTGCTGAAGCAGATTGGGCAATTCGCTCCCGATTTGCCGGCTCCTTTTGTCCACCTTCTCCATAATAATGGCAATTTCAAAAGCCTGTGCTGTTTGCGCTCTGTTCCTAGAGAAAGCAGGAAGTTAAATTATGTAAGCTATTTTTAGTCGACACATTTGGCAAGTTGAACAGTGACGTAATTTTGTCCAAAAATACGATTGTAGAATTATCGTATCTGACTTGGAGGCGTAGTTAAGCCTTAGCGTAACTTTCAGGTGTGATCTGAAACGACTTGACTGTTTCTAGGGCAGCACCTCGGAGACAGTTTATGATATTGGCAACTTGGTTGCGTGTATGCATGTGAAATGCCCTGTGAATGTGAAATCAAGTGCACTGCAGAGGCGGCGGGACAAGATAAAAAGAACTCAGCGATTAGACGTAGTGTACAAACATTAACATTAAATGCGATAAATAAATGCGACTAAGAACCATTCACGTTTCACGTACGTTTTTGAAAAAAATACCGAAAAATACAGATATTTCACGATATTTTGTTAGTGCCACCACTGCAACAGCTGATTTCTATATACAAGGATCATGCAATTTTTTATTTCTTTCGAATGTAAAATCTAGTTTGCATAAAAATGACTAAAAAAAGAGCACACGCAGCAACTCCTTATCGCAGAGCCACAATGCATTACTGCTGGATCTGTGGCAGGAAATAACTCCCATGTATACGGGGATCCTTGCTCTTTTTTCGAAACTGTGGTGGTTTCCTTTGCAAACTCGTCAAACAACACCATCAGCTCCCCTTCCTTGACCTCCAAGTTGGCAAATGCCTCGGTCGCATTATGGATGTCCTGCTGAGCATTAAAGATTTCCGTAAGCTCGCTCGTACTCATGATTTTTAATTCATTTCGTTTTGATTTAAAAGTAAACAAGTCCAGATCAGCTGTTCGTGCCACTCACATGTTGGAGTTGCATTAGATATATGCTAATGCGCCAATGGAATCAGGCACATTTAAAAATTCCACTAATGCGGCAATGGAATCCGGCTATTAGATGACGGCGAGCAGCGTAACACTTCTGACGTAACGTGATAAAAACGGGTGGGCACTTCACGAACTTACCGAACTGACCTTAGAGCGATTGTGTTGATACGAACACTAAGGATTTTTAGTTGCTTAAATTAACTATCCAACCCCACATTGGGCGCCAAAATGATTGATGGACCAGGAGCGTTTTTCTGACCCACATGAGACTCGAGGGAGTCGGGGAAATAGTTATGTTAATGAAGCGAATAACAACCGGTTTCTCGCGGTACCAAAAGTGAAGTTCTTTGTTCCTACGTGTTCAACAGCCTTCGTGGCCAGAGCGGTGAAAAAATGGGTACAAAAGCTTTAACACCAACGGGTAGTTCAAGTAAGTAATTATGATATTCAAGTTCAAGTATTACATCTGGATTTTAAATTAATAATAGTTCTAAATTGGCCAAGATAATGGGTGTCTTCGTCCTCCGTTAAATCTACTTTTATCTGTTCTCTTGATTTTTGTTCCTTACTAATATCTATTGTCAAAGGGGTATTTAAAAATCGGAAATTACCATCTCTACTAAATTTGGATTATCGAACATACCCTATTCTCAAAATATGTTTCCTTATCTAGCTTATTTTTTTTATACTCATTTGTGTTCATTAAACTCCCGCAGATGGTATTATAATTTCAGTTAGAAGCTTGCAACGCAGTGAAAGAGACATATCCGACCCCATAAAGTAAATAAATTCTAGATCAGCATGACTAGGAGAGTCGATCTAGCCATGTCCGTCTGTCCTTCCGTCTGCCCGTCCGTCTGTCCGTCCGTTTCTAAGCAACCTTGTAACGACCTGATTTCTATGTATTCTCGCTCGCTACGTTAACGGGCGGCTAGCTCAGAGAGGTTATGGGTTCGTTCCACCAAATTTATTTTGGGTGATTGCCTTTGACCAATGAATAACGCAAGAGTTCTGTTGGGATCGTAACTGTCTTTATTCGTCTCCTTGTACAAGCCTCGCGGCTCTTCAGCTGCTGCTGCTCCTCGTCGTCGTCCTCTGCGGCGTCGCTCCTCGTCGCTGTCCTTCGCGGCGTCGCTCCTCGTCGTCGACTGCTTGCTGGTATCTGCCTCGTGACGGCTCTTTCGAGACTCTGGATGTTATGCGAACCTCACTATCGGGACCGGCAAGGTGTTTCGCCTAGCAGGTAGAACGCCGTTCTGCCTTTCCGCCCAGCCACCTTTATCGCAGACTCCACGCAAGGACTCCCTGAGCTCGATTTAACCACGACCTAGCACCCTTTGGATCTCAGCGTTGAAGCCTCAGCCTTGTAGACTCTCAGTCGTTCGGCGTCTCGACTTTGCGATCTTGATCTTGGTACTCGGCACTTGATTAACTTGCTACTAGTCTCGCGTACACGCACTCGCTTTGATTCTCGCACTATTACTCTCTGTGTGCTGCGCTTGCGCCGCCTTTTATAGCCTGTGATGGTCCCGTTATTTCCCTTTTCCAGCTCGCGTGATCGGGTCCAAGGTCCACTGCCGCACCGTTAGTTCACGGTGCGTCCTCTTTGTGCGGGTCCGAAGTCCGCCAATTTACCGTTCGACCCTGTTGCCCTTGCCGTATGAGGGTCCAATGTCCAGCGTGATACCGTTAATTCACGGTGTCTCCGCTTTGCCCGGGTCCAAGGTCCGTTGTTTACCGTTTGACCTTGTTGCCCTTGACTCCTCCGGCATTCTCGCCTCCTTCGCTGTTGCTATGCAGCTCTCCTGCCTCGGAATTGGTGGGGAGTTTTAAGACTCCTCACATTTCCCCCTTTCTTCGGAAATGTTATGAAAGTGGTGATCTCCCCGCCCCTGTTGTTCGTTCATTCAAACTCGTTCTCCTCGCCCAAACTCGTGAGGGACAGCGCTACCGAGTCAAGGTAGCAGGGGGCCGGGTGCGGGTGTTTAAGGCCCAATAAACAGATAATAGCATTTGACCCAGCAGTTATTTTTTGGGCAGGGGATCACAACAAGGCACAACACAGAAAAAAAAGAGTGGTCCGCCGCAGCAGCCGATCGCGGAACGGGGGCGGTGAGGGGGGAATCGCGGGCCAAGCACGCGGGCCGGCAGAAAACACGAGGCTGCCGCAGGCGTAGGACGAGGGGGGTCACTTGCCGCCGCAAGGGTCTCCCGGGGCACGCGGTCCAGGGTCAGCACCCCGAGACATGTCAGGGGCATCATGGTCATGGTGTCGCTGTAAAGAAAAAAGTCGTTAATTAAAGGAAAACTATCATCAGCAAGTTTACTTACCCGTTTCTTCAAAACAACGAGGCCGTGAGGAAATTAGGGACTGGGGCGCCAGGCGATAGGCGGTCGATCGATAGTTGCGATCGATGGGTACAAAAAATACTGGATTTCTCAAGAAACGGTCACACGGAGGCAACTTAAGACAACGGAAACGATAACGGCAACAACGATGGCAATGCTGGAACCACTATCGATAAGTGCGATCGAGGTGTGGTCAGACGACGGGAATCGGAATGGTGATGTCAAACACGGGGAAATGTCTGGGCGGGAAATTAAAATTCTACAGGGGGAATTATCGAAGGAACAAGATGCAGTTTTGGGAAAGTTCAAGTCTTTCGGGGAACTGTCTGGGAAACAGGCTAACGCAGCACAGCCATGGGAAAGTTAAAGGTCTTTCAGAGCGCTGTCTGGGGAGAGTCTTACGAGGGCAGCTCAGGGAAAGTTGAAGTCTTTTGGGGAACTGTATAGGGTCACGAGGAGAACGAGTTTGGGCGAGGAGAACGAGTTTGAATGAACGAACAACAGGGGCGGGGAGATCACCACTTTCATAACATTTCCGAAGAAAGGGGGAAATGTGAGGAGTCTTAAAACTCCCCACCAATTCCGAAGCAGGAGAGCTGCATAGCAACAGCGAAGGAGGCGAGAATGCCGGAGGAGTCAAGGGCAACAAGGTCAAACGGTAAACAACGGACCTTGGACCCGGGCAAAGCGGAGACACCGTGAATTAACGGTATCACGCTGGACATTGGACCCTCATACGGCAAGGGCAACAGGGTCGAACGGTAAATTGGCGGACTTCGGACCCGCACAAAGAGGACGCACCGTGAACTAACGGTGCGGCAGTGGACCTTGGACCCGATCACGCGAGCTGGAAAAGGGAAATAACGGGACCATCACAGGCTATAAAAGGCGGCGCAAGCGCAGCACACAGAGAGTAATAGTGCGAGAATCAAAGCGAGTGCGGGTACGCGAGACTAGTAGCAAGTTAATCAAGTGCCGAGTACCAGGATCAAGATCGCAAAGTCGAGACGCCGAACGACTGAGAGTCTACAAGGCTGAGGCTTCAACGCTGAGATCCAAAGGGTGCTAGGTCGTGGTTAAATCGAGCTCAGGGAGTCCTTGCGTGGAGTCTGCGATAAAGGTGGCTGGGCGGAAAGGCAGAACGGCGTTCTACCTGCTAGGCGAAACACCTTGCCGGTCCCGATAGTGAGGTTCGCATAACATCCAGAGTCTCGAAAGAGCCGTCACGAGGCAGATACCAGCAAGCAGTCGACGACGAGGAGCGACGCCGCGAAGGACAGCGACGAGGAGCGACGCCGCAGAGGACGACGACGAGGAGCAGCAGCAGCTGAAGAGCCGCGAGGCTTGTACAAGGAGACGAATAAAGACAGTTACGATCCCAACAGAACTCTTGCGTTATTCATTGGTCAAAGGCAATCACCCAAAATAAATTTGGTGGAACGAACCCATAACCTCTCTGAGCTAGCCGCCCGTTAACGTAGCGAGCGAGAATACATAGAAATCAGGTCGTTACAAGGTTGCGTAGAAACGGACGGACAGACGGACGGGCAGACGGAAGGACAGACGGACATGGCTAGATTGACTCTCCTAGTCATGCTGATCTAGAATTTATTTACTTTATGGGGTCGGATATGTCTCTTTCACTGCGTTGCAAGCTTCTAACTGAAATTATAATACCATCTGCGGGAGTTTAATGAACACAAATGAGTATAAAAAAAATAAGCTAGATAAGGAAACATATTTTTAAATACCCCTTTGACAATAGATATTAGTAAGGAACAAAAATCAAGAGAACAGACAAAAGTAGATTTAACGGAGGACGAAGACACCCATTATCTTGGCCAATTTAGAACTATTATTAATTTAAAATCCAGATGTAATACTTGAACTTGAATATCATAATTACTTACTTGAACTACCCGTTGGTGTTAAAGCTTTTGTACCCATTTTTTCACCGCTCTGGCCACGAAGGCTGTTGAACACGTAGGAACAAAGAACTTCACTTTTGGTACCGCGAGAAACCGGTTGTTATTCGCTTCATTAACATAACTATTTCCCCGACTCCCTCGAGTCTCATGTGGGTCAGAAAAACGCTCCTGGTCCATTAATCATTTTGGCGCCCAATGTGGGGTTGGATAGTTAATTTAAGCAACTAAAAATCCTTAGTGTTCGTATCAACACAATCGCTCTAAGGTCAGTTCGGTAAGTTCGTGAAGTGCCCACCCGTTTTTATCACGTTACGTCAGAAGTGTTACGCTGCTCGCCGTCATCTAATAGCCGGATTCCATTGCCGCATTAGTGGAATTTTTAAATGTGCCTGATTCCATTGGCGCATTAGCATATATCTAATGCAACTCCAACATGTGAGTGGCACGAACAGCTGATCTGGACTTGTTTACTTTTAAATCAAAACGAAATGAATTAAAAATCATGAGTACGAGCGAGCTTACGGAAATCTTTAATGCTCAGCAGGACATCCATAATGCGACCGAGGCATTTGCCAACTTGGAGGTCAAGGAAGGGGAGCTGATGGTGTTGTTTGACGAGTTTGCAAAGGAAACCACCACAGTTTCGAAAAAAGAGCAAGGATCCCCGTATACATGGGAGTTATTTCCTGCCACAGATCCAGCAGTAATGCATTGTGGCTCTGCGATAAGGAGTTGCTGCGTGTGCTCTTTTTTTTAGTCATTTTTATGCAAACTAGATTTTACATTCGAAAGAAATAAAAAATTGCATGATCCTTGTATATAGAAATCAGCTGTTGCAGTGGTGGCACTAACAAAATATCGTGAAATATCTGTATTTTTCGGTATTTTTTTCAAAAACGTACGTGAAACGTGAATGGTTCTTAGTCGCATTTATTTATCGCATTTAATGTTAATGCAGCATTTAGCCTTATGGGATTTCCTATGTAAATAAATGCGTATTAGGCTAAATGCGTTTTAATGCACCAATGGAATCCGGCTATAACGTGACACGTGCACACACATCCATAGACGCGGCAGCATATCCCGAAAGCTGGACAACGCAACGCCACTCCGGTAAGGCTACGTCATCATTGCAGTTTGTACACTACGCCTAATCGCTGAGTTCTTTTTATCTTGTCCCGCCGCCTCTGCAGTGCACTTGATTTCACATTCACAGGGCATTTCACATGCATACACGCAACCAAGTTGCCAATATCATAAACTGTCTCCGAGGTGCTGCCCTAGAAACAGTCAAGTCGTTTCAGATCACACCTGAAAGTTACGCTAAGGCTTAACTACGCCTCCAAGTCAGATACGATAATTCTACAATCGTATTTTTGGACAAAATTACGTCACTGTTCAACTTGCCAAATGTGTCGACTAAAAATAGCTTACATAATTTAACTTCCTGCTTTCTCTAGGAACAGAGCGCAAACAGCACAGGCTTTTGAAATTGCCATTATTATGGAGAAGGTGGACAAAAGGAGCCGGCAAATCAGGAGCGAATTGCCCAATCTGCTTCAGCAAGGATCACAGGATCTTCAGATGCTCTCGACAACAGAATATGATTCCGTCCCAGCGACTCGAGGTCGTTCGGGCGAAATCACTGTGCACCAACTGCCTTGGAAGGGCTCATCAGGCATCCAATTTCCCATCTTCAAACGGATCGGAGAAAACCCTTGAATGCTGCATTACTTTAAAAATTGCATATGAACCTGATACGGAAATTGATATTTAATCATGGAACCTTGTAGAAAATGTGCCACTCACTAATGAAAGGTTTTATCAGTCACGCCACTTCGACCTTGCGAATAATCAATTCACTATGTTTTCTAAAACATGGGAAAAAAGTTATAGCAAGAATTGATGTTAGCAATTTGTACGTTAATGAAATTCTCGACTTAGGTCAGTTCTTTTAAGGGCTTGAAAAAGAAGCCGGTATAATTAATATCAGTCAACTCAAAGAGGCACCGAGAGAAAAGTCTTTGACACTGTTTGAGTTTTTTTTATTGAATTGTTGTTCCAATTATTGAAGTTACTTGAAGTTTAGTGTAAGTAAGCTTGGGGCTAAGGCGGGAGCACTATAAAGGTTTCTCTTGCTCTCATGATTTCGCCTCGTCTTCGTCAACCTTCGCTGATCTAGGCTCTAAGTTCTTTTATATATATTAAGTAATCGAAAAATTTTATTCGTTTCTATCGCAGTTTTCTTTTCGTTGTCGTTTTGCCCAAATAAAGTGGGGCTTTCAAATTAGAAAAAATATTCTAATTCTTCATGGCGCCCCTCGTGGACTGTTAACAATAAATAAAAGGCGACAAGTTTAATGACAGTGACACATACATAACAAATAAAGTGCAAGTGAATTTAATTGCAAGCCACTTTGCACAAATATATATATTATATACATAAATAGTTGCCCGCGGCGAGTGTTCTTTTTGTTCGCTAACAAACGCAAACTTCGCAATCGCAAATTGCAAACAAATCGTGCCGGTTGCGCAACACGAGGGATGCCCTGCGATTGCTCTGATTGCATGAGGAAAGTGGCAGTGGATTAAAAGATCCGAACGCAAAGCCTGAGGTATTTATGCAAAACATTGAAAGCTAGAGTTGTAGACAAAAATTAAATAGAACATTAATTGTCTTGTGCTAAAAAATTGCACTTCGCTTTCAATTCTCGGCACATACGGATCTATATAGTCGATGGCTTCGATGGCCTCTCGCATCCTGGCCTCCTCTGCTGCCTCCTCGGGCGCGGGCCACGTCCACGAGACCGTCTGCTGTGGCTGCTCCTGCGGCGGCTGTGGCTGCTCCTGCGGCGGCTGTGGCTGCTCCTGCGGCGGCTCCTGCGGCGGCTCCTGCGGCGGCTCCCAAAAGTGCGGCCTCCTCGACCTCGGCGTCCCTCAGCCTCTGCTGCCACTCCTCGCCGCCCACCGGGCCTCCCATTGGCGGACAGTGACCGCCCGCGCCTCCAATATACGAGCCCACTCTTTGGGCTCGCCCGACGGTGGTATCTGCCCTAGGCAGATCCTCCCGAGCCCTGCCGTCGCCCTGCTCAACCGGCGGAAGATCATCCTGTCCCTCGCAGCTCGCCGCGCCACGTCGTCCTCGTCCGACGACACCTCGGGACTGACGGTCTCCGTCCCCTCCTCCTCACTCGCGTCCTCCGGCCCACTGTCGTCGGAAGAGATGGCGACGACCTCTGCGATCTCCGTCGCGTCTGCGCCTGGGTCCTCCTCCTCGGACGGCAGCTCCACGTCCGAGATCTCCCCGGTGGACTCCTCGCCCGCCTCGCTGTCCGGTGACGGGGATCGCGACACCAGGGGGGACGCCAGAAGCTGGAGAACGGAATCGGAGTCCCGTCTCCACTTCGCCACTGGCTGTTCCCTGGCGCGCTCCTCCCACACCTCGTGTCCCACTCGCGATTGGGTGTTGTTCTTACGTGCGCTCATGATGGTTAACTTTTTTGGAAAGACCTGCACCATGCAGCGCCGTCGCTGACGAAACCTCGGTTCTTCCGCTCATCCTCGGTTCCGTTATTCGCGGAGACGTGTACCGGTAACGGGACTCGCCATCCGCTCTGTGTCCGTGTAACGTTTACAAGTAAGGGTGCCCTCCGTGTACACGCCTCCTACGCAACCCGTGCATGTGTGTGTTTAGCCGGTAACGGCGCCTACGGCTTTTTAAACCCTCCCTGTCCCGCTCTCGCGCTCCTGATGTGTGTGCCTGTGTGTGTGTGCTTGACCGTTAATTTCGATACTGTGTATCGTCCTCCCCCTTTCTTCGGTTAGGGTACAGTGCTCCTCCGATACGCCGGATTTGTTGAGACTGCCCCTCTTTGCTTTGGGGTTTTAACTGGCTTATGTGTGTTTTCCTTTCCTTGCCCGTGTGTTCGTGCCGCAGGTTGCAAATAACCGGAGAATCGAAATTAATTATTTTAAACGGTCCCTCGTATCTGGGGGCCAGTTTCGCCGCGAATCCTTCTGCCGCCTTGGATAGATGGTGCTCCTTGGCCCATACCGTGTCTCCAATCTGTGGTTTCCAAGGGCGCCTCCGGAGATTGTAGTGGCGCGCCTGATCCTGCGCCGCCTTCTCCATGTTCCGTCTGACCAGCTCGAAGATTTCGTTTATTTTTTTCGCATTCTCCGACGGGGTCTGGGTTTCCCTTCCTGTGCCGGTGGTTTCTTCATCAAACAACGCGCTCGGTAACCTGAGCTCTCTACCCTGCGTGACGAATGCCGGCGAATACCCTGTGGACTCGGCTACACTAGTGTTCACGGCCAGCTGCAATTCTGGCCATTTCTCATCCCACGTTCTTTGGTCTTGTCCGGCAAACTGGGCGATCATTGTTTTTACGGTTCTATTGGCCCTCTCCGTGGGATTTTCTTGTGGTGTGTATGGGGCTGTAACTGGTGCCGCACTCCCAACTCTGTCAGGAACCGCTTGAACGCCCTGCTCGTGAACTGCACCCCGTTATCGGTGATTAAGACCTTCGGCACGCCGTACCTTGAGTCAATCCTTTCCCGGATTGCCTTTTCCAGCGTCTCCGTGGCAGCCCTCCGCATTGGCACTATTTCCGTCCACTTCGAGAACAGATCTACGAGCACTAGAAGCATCGAGTTCCCGTGTTTCGATCGAGGAAGCGGCCCAACGAAATCGGCGCATACTGTGGCCCAGGGCTCCTCTGGGATCTGTGTGAGCATTTTCCGGCTGCCTGGAGCTGACTGAGCTTGTACCTGAGGCAGCTCTCACAGTTCCGCACGTGCTTCCTAATGTCGCGGTGCATGCCCGGCCAATAATACCTCGCTGCCACCCTCGCGATCGTCTTCCGGCTGCCCATGTGTCCGGCCGTCGGCGTATCGTGGTTCTCAACCATGACTCGTTGCCTTGACCCGCTTGGTACGCATAGCTTCCATGCGACCACATCCTCGTTGCCTGCTCTGTGAGGAATGTGCCGGTACAGCCGGTCGGCCTCCACTAAATAGTCCGGATATTTTTGGGGTTCTGTGCTGTCTTGCCCCTTATGTCCCTTATCCAGCCACATTCGGCTTGTTCTGCTGACTGACCAACCGTTTTCAACCTTCGGCAGGTTTCGGGTAAGGGCTGCCGCGACAGTGCGTCCGCCACAATATTCAGCTGGCCTTTCCTGTATGTTATTTCGAAGTCGTATTGCTGGAGCTCCAGTGCCCACCGCGCGATTCTTCCGGTTGGGCTCTCGATGCTATTCAACCACTTCAAGGCCATGTGATCTGTTATCACTTTGAAGTGGTATCCCTCCAGGCTTTAATTTCCTTATGGCCCACACGATTGCTAAACATTCCTTTTCAGTGGCGGAGTAACTTTTTTCCGATCCGTTTAGGGTCCGGCTGGAATAGGATATCACCCGCTCACCCTGGTCGGAGTTTTGAGTGAGAATGGCGCCCAGCCCATAATCGCTGGCATCGGTCTGCAGCACAAACGGCTTTGTAAAATCCGGGCATGCCAAAATTGGGTCGGCGACCAATCTTGCCTTGACAGCTTCAAAGGCCTGCTGGTGGTCGTCGGTCCATTCCCATTTGACACCCTTTCGGAGAAGGGCGTTCAACGGATGCACTAGCGTGGCAAAATCTGGCACAAAACGCCTGTACCACGACGCCACTCCCAAGTACTGCCGTAGTTCTTTGACATTTGCCGGTGGTTTCAGCAATGCTATCGCTGATACCTTTTCTGGATCCGTCCCGATGCCCTGGTCTGTAATGCGATGCCCTAAGTATTGAAGTTCCTTCCTGAAGAATTTACACTTATACGCGTTTACTTTCAGGTTTGCCGCTCGCAGTCTTCTGAATACTTCCTTTAGGTTCCGCATGTGCTCCTCTAGTGTCCGTCCGATGACGATTATATCATCCTGATACGCGAAAGCGTGCGGCATCATTTCAGGTCCAATTACCTGGTCCAACGCCCGCTGGCATGTTGCCGATGCCGAGTGTAAACCGAAAGGCATAACTTTCCATTGAAACAGGCCTTTCCCTGGCACTGTGAATGCGGTATACTGCCTGCTGGCTGCCTCCAACGGTATTTGCCAGTACCCGTCCTTTAAGTCGAGGCTGCTTATATATTTAGCTTCTCGGAGTTGGTCCAGGATGTAGTTGATCATCGGCATTGGATATGCATCCTTCACGGATTTTGCGTTGATCTGCCTGAAATCCACACAGAGCCTCCATTTCCCGGTCTTCTTCCTCACCATGACTATTGGTGAGCTGTACGGACTCCTTGACGGTTCGATGCATCCCTTTTCAAGTAGCTCGTCTACTTTGGCGTTGATCTCGCCCTGCATTTTTGGATTCTTTGGATAGTACCGCTGTTTGACCGGCTGATCGTCCTTCATGGTGATCCTGTGTACTGCCACGTTTGACGTGCCTTGCAGATTTTCCAGGCTCTCCAACTCGGTCTTTAAAAACTGGTCCACATCCTTCTCCGAAAATTCCTTCGCGGCTTCCACGACTGCTACCGACAGTTTTTCCTCTAGCCAGCCTCGGTGTCTGTCCCTCGCCGGTATCATCACTCTGTGATGACTACACACCGCACCCTGCTCTGCCCTTGGCCTTGGCACTGGGCGGTTCTGTGTCCTCTGGGAGTGGTTTTCCATTTCAAACTTCTCCCGTTGCTCCTCCAGCTCCTCAAACTCGTCTGCCAGCGCCATCAGGGTGTCCAGGTGCCGACACTCGTACGGCCGGATAAACAATCGGAGGGCCGGCGTGCTGTTCTCCTTTATCCTGTTCAGGACTTCTTTGGCAGACATACCCAGGGGCCGCATCATCGTCTGCATGTCCACCATGTAATCTTTAAATTTTTCCCCGTATGTCTGCCTCCGCTGCCTGACCTGGTCCGCAAGCTTCTCCATGTAGCCTCGAGGAAGGAAATATCCTTGGAAGCTGAATATGAAGTCTCCCCAGTTGTCCCACTGCCGGTTGTTGGCTATGAACCACTTTAGGGCTCTGCCCTGCAGCAGCTCCGGCATTGCTCGTGGGATCTGGTTTATATCCAGACCATATGTCACGGCTGACCACTCCACCTGCTCCAGGAACTCCAGTGGCTTGTAGTTGCCGTCGTACCGAAAGTTCCACTCTCGGACTTGCTTGGCCACCTTGGCGTAGTCCTGCGGATGTGGCCGTACGCTTTCTTTCCTTTCGCGGCTGCCTTCTCGCTGCCTGCCGTCGCTTGCCATGCTCTGAATATCCAGGCTTGCTATAAAGCCTTCGGCATCTGCGGCTGTTAGCTTGAATTTTGGGACCGGCAGCTTCCGGAATTTGACCTCCAGACCTGCCACTAACTCTGCCACGACCGGGTCTTCTGTTATGCGGTCAACCGTCTCTGCCAGGGTCTTCCTCATCGCCTCTACCGAGCCCTCAAGTTCTATTCCCAGAACATTGCTCACCTCGGCGAAGTCCTCCTTCCTGAGATTATAAATCCAGGACTTTCCCATCTTTGATCTTTTGTTCTCTTGGTCAGGGCAATCACTCATGGGCGCCAGATGTAACGACCTGATTCCTATGTATTCTCGCTCGCTACGTTAACGGGCGGCTAGCTCAGAGAGGTTATGGGTTCGTTCCACCAAATTTATTTTGGGTGATTGCCTTTGACCAATGAATAACGCAAGAGTTCTGTTTGGATCGTAGCTGTCTTTATTCGTCTCCTTGTACAAGCCTCGCGGCTCTTCAGCTGCTGCTGCTCCTCGTCGTCGTCCTCTGCGGCGTCGCTCCTCGTCGCTGTCCTTGCGGCGTCGCTCCTCGTCGTCGACTGCTTGCTGGTATCTGCCTCGTGACGGCTCTTTCGAGACTCTGGATGTTATGCGAACCTCACTATCGGGACCGGCAAGGTGTTTCGCCTAGCAGGTAGAACGCCGTTCTGCCTTTCCGCCCAGCTACCTTTATCGCAGGCTCCCTAAGTTGGTCCGGATTGTGTCGGCAAGGTGTATCGCCTAGCCGGTTGAACTCGGTTCGACCTCTTCGCCCAGCCACCTTTATCGCAGACTCCACGCAAGGACTCCCTGAGCTCGATTTAACCACGACCTAGCACCCTTTGGATCTCAGCGTTGAAGCCTCAGCCTTGTAGACTCTCAGTCGTTCGGCGTCTCGACTTTGCGATCTTGATCCTGGTACTCGGCACTTGATTAACTTGCTACTAGTCTCGCGTACACGCACTCGCTTTGATTCTCGCACTATTACTCTTCTGTGTGCTGCGCTTGCGCCGCCTTTTATAGCCTGTGATGGTCCCGTTATTTCCCTTTTCCAGCTCGCGTGATCGGGTCCAAGGTCCACTGCCGCACCGTTAGTTCACGGTGCGTCCTCTTTGTGCGGGTCCGAAGTCCGCCAATTTACCGTTCGACCCTGTTGCCCTTGCCGTATGAGGGTCCAATGTCCAGCGTGGTACCGTTAATTCACGGTGTCTCCGCTTTGCCCGGGTCCAAGGTCCGTTGTTTACCGTTTGACCTTGTTGCCCTTGACTCCTCCGGCATTCTCGCCTCCTTCGCTGTTGCTATGCAGCTCTCCTGCCTCGGAATTTGTGGGGAGTTTTAAGACTCCTCACAGCATTTTACAAAATTTTACTAGCAATAGATAAATAAATAGATAAAAATATTTAAAAAAAAAAAAATTTTTTAATTTTACTTTTTTGTTTTGTAATTTTTTTTTTTTAATCGTTATGATTAATTAATAACTTGACGGTTCAGAATTGCATTTTTAATTTTATTAAAATCAATAAACGATATCATATAGCTGCTTCAAATAGCTCCAATGTAAACATACACGCAAGTCAATCATAATTTTAATATTTTCAGGAATATTTAATTTTTGCAATAGCTGCAAGGGTATATGAACTTCGGCTTGCCGAAGTTTGCTTCCTTTCTTGCTTTACATTTTTTAGAGCTTAGTGACTTGGTATCATCTTCTTCGGTTGGGTTACTTAGAATCGAGAAACTATTTTTAGTCAGCGGATCGCTTGGCATAGTGATTTCAGTTGTTTTGTTTAAATTGGTTGCGTTTGTTTTCCTCTTTGATTGTGGGCTTAATTTTTTTTAAGTTGCACATATAAATCGATTCTAGTTTTTCGGAACGCTCTTTAAGCATTTTTCGTATTTTTTGGTGGGGGTAATGCAGTGTATGTGGAAGTTGTAACATTGGTTGTCGTTGCTAGGATCATTGGTAAGGTTCGGAGGACGGGCATTGCAGCTCAGACATAGTAATGCAGGGGAGAGAGCGCGCTTTAGTTGGTTTGATAACTCCTCCGCTCGAATAGAGAAGTAAGCTTTGTTTCTGATTGACGAAAGCCGACGTTCGTCTTGTTCTTGTTGTCGAGTTTTGATCATTTTTTTGAATGTTTTTAGAGCTTGCGCTCATACACGTTTGCGTTTTTGCTTTATTCTATCGTTTATACTAGTATTTATAAATTATAAATAATAAATTAAAGTAGTGAAAGTTCTCCTAAAAGTTTCACACTTGGTGTGTCAGGTACGTTTCAAGCTTCCTGTGCGCCCTTAAAGACTTTGCACTTGCGAGCTCTGTGTCCAAGCCTGCTGTACAGGAAGGCAAACCTGTCCCGCGCCAACTGAGCGACGCATATTTCTCTACAATCGCGAAAAAGCGCCAGCTGATAAACAGTGTTGTACAGCGGCGGTTAACAGTACAGTGCTGGTTAACAGTGCGACTGATCAGAGTGCTAGAAGGCGTCTCAGGCCAACAGAGGGATAACACCTATTAACAGCACCTTATCTCACAGTGGAACTAAAGCTGCGCTGTTAACTAAATTCAAATCCAAACCCCCAATAAATTTTCTTCCTACCTTGCCCTTGGGGAGACAAAGAGCAGAAGGCCAAGATACTGCCTAATTCCCAATTCCTCCGCCGCGCTGCGCCTGGTTAAATGGGGCCCTGGGGACGGAGCCAAAGCTGTATACTTCCCATCTGTCAACTACTGTGAGAAGCTCCCCAATGAAGCAGGCAGCGAAGGACCCGAGCTCTGACTGCAGCTAAAGCGGAACTTATAGAAAATTTCCAAATGATGAAGCAGAAGGTCGCCCTTGGACTGGCGAGCCGCATCCAACCCAATGACAGTTGGAAACAAAAAGGAGCTAAACACCCCAAAAAGGAAGCCGAGAACCCACGACCCCAGTAAGGCTTTCCTGTGACAGGTCCTGCACTTAATGTAGCAAGCGCCACGAAATCCAGAAATGACGGAGCCAACACCAACAGTAGGCCCATTTACAGAAGCCCAAAGTCATAGGTTTCGCGAATGATAAAGCCGTCGTAATCGTGCCCAAAACCATTAAGAAAATAGAAATTGGCGAGGTTGATTCGGTATCTGGGAATCATAGGATGCCGTTTCTCCTCCAGTCCGCCTGCCAGGCCACAGTCCTGTATGCCCTGACGCTGCTGGAACGCAGTCGTACATGAAGGGCTTGGAATTGTTATGTGTTACAGGTTATGTGCCCTAAGAGTGTTCTTAGGATTCCCGATAAATTTGCTGCTGATAGAGGCAAAAGAGATCCACCAACCCTGCGGCGTTGAGGGAAGCAGGTAATTTTTACTTGCCCACGTTTCGAACGCAACCGAGAAAATTTTCTGAAGACACCGCTTAGTGGTTGGGCTTGTATGGAGCTGCGCTTAAAAATACTTCTGGTGGGGATATATCTATGATATGTTGTCCAAAATGTTATAAAAATGTTTTGAACATAAACTAAAAGGGCCATTTTTTAGTTTATGCTTAAAACATTAGAGCATTAGCAATAGATTCGTCGGCTGCCCAGCAATTCTTTTTTGTTTTGTCCGTTCAAAAGTCTCATTCATCCCATCAGATTGATATTGGGGAACGGACGATTTCTTGCGTTCGTAATTTTCCGAAAACGTTAAAATTCTTTTGCATATGTAGACAATTCGCTCTGATACTTCACTCAAGTCAACAAATAGCCATGTTTATAATGTTCGCTTCTATATCCTCAATCAGTTTTCTTTGCCTTTCTTTGTTGTTTCCCTCTTCACTACACCATAAATTAAAAACATAAGAACGTGCGAACACGCACTTATAAGAAACCTATCAAAATTAAAAGCAAGGAAATAAGCAAACAAAATAAAAACTATTAGTAATTGAATATTTATAGACAATAACTTCAACTTCAAAATCCATATCAAAGAATATTTGGATACGTAATTTAAGAAATAAACGCTCTTAAAGATTGATTTTGATGCGAAAAATTAGTGATGAGTGCAGTTTTGCTTTGCAACTAAATATTTATTTTTAGAAGGCCCCGAAAGTTTTCCAGAATAATCTAGTGTGCCACGAAGAAGCTTGGATATTTTAAAGAAAAATAGTTTGTCCTTTGCAAATTTTTGGTTCTCTCGATTCTTTGAATTTGGCCTATGGGCGTCACCACTGTGCATCGGGAGCAAGACCAGCGATTTCACTGCGGTGCAACGGCACGAAAGGTGACGAGAAGACGAGTTTCAAAAATAAAAGAGTTTCCCCGTGCAAGTTAGTCACACAAATTAATTAATTTATTAGTTTGTGAGCCCTCCTCTGTTCTTCGCTGCTCTTGAAGCTCGTTCAAATATACAGTATCGTCATAACAAAAGATAATTTCCAATAGCTTCTAAATACCAGCTCAATTTTGAAAAATGTTGTTGTCTCTACCGATAGATTTGATCGAAACACGCGCACAGAACCTAATAACTTAGGGTTAACAAGTCTCAGAGTGATTTTGTGACTTGTGGTCATTAGAGTAGGCGTGGTTATTTTTTGAAATAAACATAAATATAAGGGCAGACGGACAGACAGACCAACAGACAACGGTCGTGTATAGATCGTTTCGTCTACTGTTATTTACTTATTTATGTGACATCCTAGCACTTAGAGAAAAACTTATTTATTAATGCGATAGTCACGAAAATTAAAAAATTTTGTCATACAATTTAAGCAAAGCATAAAAAAACATAAATAGGACATAAATTTTTAGGAAAAGGTTACAAATAGTTGACAGCTTTTAGGAGACTTAACAATCTATTGATAGAGGTACTTAAATTAATCTCTGATTATTATTGATTTGCCTTTTTACATATTGTATTTGCCCTATTATACTTTATTATAAACAGAAAAACATTTTAACTTGTTTGAATAAATTTGTAGCATCAAATAATCTCAAAATATAATTCATTTAATCTATACAAAGGATGTGATACACACAATTGTGCATTTGCAAGAAGTCATTATATTGGTAAGCTCATTAACATACATAGAGAATAGCAGAAGTCCTAAAACTGATCCCTGTGGAACTCCTCTGGAGTGCTGCTCAAAGTTGAAAGTTGGAGAGGGTCTGCAAACTAAGTAAAAGCGTAGTCTGGCATCCTTTCACCTCTCAAGGAAAACGGAAGTGGTCAGCACGCTATTTATGACAAAAGTTACATATTAATATCATCAAGTCCGTCCGCATTTAACCGTATAAAAGGGACATAAAATTTACTAACACACATAAAGCTAAATCTAGTGTAACGACCCTGTTTTGGGAGGCGGTATAGCTCGCCGTGGCCAGGGTTAGAGACAGAAATTTATTTCCTCTTTTGATCGATTTACCTCCCTTTCCCCAAAGAATAACACAAATCGAACGCTACAGAGTATGGTTATATTTAAATAGTACGATTGATTAAGACTACGTTTTCTAACTATAATTATATCGAGCGTGATACTGCTTAATAAGTGGCGTCGGCGCTGTTGGTACTGCTTGTTGATATGCGGAAGGGCCATATGTTGCATTGCTTGCTGCTGACACTGCGCAATGGTTTGAGGGATTGCTTGGTGTTGCCGATGTGTGATGGATGGGTACACTGCTTGTTGTCGACGTTGTGCGGTAGCGGGATGCACTGCTTGGTGTTGGCGCATCGGAAGCCGATTATGCACTGCTTGGTGTCGACGATACGCTGCGGCTGGGTGAACTGTTTGGTGTCGGCGCTTCGGAAGGGCCGATTGTGCACTGCTTGGCGTTGTCGTGTCTCGTCGTTCGAGTACGTCGGGTTCGTTGTGTTCTGGGTCGTTTTAGAGGAACGAACTACTTGGATTTTCTAGTGAGATGTGGGAATGTAGGGCATCGTTAGTTTCGAGCTGCCGGGCATCGTTAGTTTCGACCTGCCGTTTTATTCCGTATCGTTTCCGGGTCGGAAGCCGGAAACCGACTTCTGGGAGGAACTCACTGAGATGGGCCGGAGTTACGAAAACCGTGCCGGGCTCAGCGATCTCGACCGGGCCTGGGTGAGTATTCCTAAACCACACCGGGCGTCGGTGATCCTCACCAGGTCGTAGAGCCGAATTCAAACCGAACTCTTACGAATCCACCACCACTACCAAGACTAACTACCAGAACACTTACCCGGGTATTCCTCCTAGTTCTTGTTTTTTCAAGAGTCGTCGGAACGCAAGTGACTGGTCTGGGGCTGTGTCTCCGCTTATATAGGCGCTGCTTAGTGTGACCAGCTCGGACGATGATGATAATCCCGCTATGGGTAATCGGGTTTATTGGGCGATGATTATCGATGATTGATAACTTCGTCGAATAAGTGTGCCCGGGTGCTGTTGACTTTGGGCGCACGTTTGAATATTTGAATATGTCTTATTGTCGCTAAAACTGTTGAAACGAAACCCGTCACTTTGAATGGCCTTCGTATTTTGGTGCTTAACCCAATAGCTGCCTTGGACAATGGGTGTTGTCGTTCCCATATCGTTTCCTTTACCATTCCGGATCCAGGTGTGGTTTCGTTATACAGGCTGACAGGTAGTCGTATTTCCCGTCCGTATAGTAGGTACGCCGGGCTGAATCCTGTTGATTCTGACCTGCTGCTATTGAGACTAACAATAAGTATATAAAATCTTAAATTAAAAAGCTATATCTGACAGTCAAGTTGACTGACGCGGGATGTAAGGGCTCTAATAACTATTTTCTGAGCTGGAAGGTCATTTCGTTGCAATCGGGTCCGTTTGGAAACCCTGGCTAGGCCCCTGGCGAGCTGGTTTGGATGAGAAGTTAGCTTGGTGTGGTATGACGCCTTTTGTTTTGAAATTTCATCTTTTACGGTTAGAATGCCAAGATCTGCCACGACCGGGTCTTCTGTTATGCGGTCAACCGTCTCTGCCAGGGTCTTCCTCATCGCCTATACCGAGCCCTCAAGTTCTATTCCCAGAACATTGCTCACCTCGGCGAAGTCCTCCTTCCTGAGATTATAAATCCAGGACTTTCCCATCTTTGATCTTTTGTTCTCTTGGTCAGGGCAATCACTCATGGGCGCCAGATGTAACGACCTGATTCCTATGTATTCTCGCTCGCTACGTTAACGGGCGGCTAGCTCAGAGAGGTTATGGGTTCGTTCCACCAAATTTATTTTGGGTGATTGCCTTTGACCAATGAATAACGCAAGAGTTCTGTTGGGATCGTAACTGTCTTTATTCGTCTCCTTGTACAAGCCTCGCGGCTCTTCAGCTGCTGCTGCTCCTCGTCGTCGTCCTCTGCGGCGTCGCTCCTCGTCGTCGACTGCTTGCTGGTATCTGCCTCGTGACGGCTCTTTCGAGACTCTGGATGTTATGCGAACCTCACTATCGGGACCGGCAAGGTGTTTCGCCTAGCAGGTAGAACGCCGTTCTGCCTTTCCGCCCAGCTACCTTTATCGCAGGCTCCCTAAGTTGGTCCGGATTGTGTCGGCAAGGTGTATCGCCTAGCCGGTTGAACTCGGTTCGACCTCTTCGCCCAGCCACCTTTATCGCAGACTCCACGCAAGGACTCCCTGAGCTCGATTTAACCACGACCTAGCACCCTTTGGATCTCAGCGTTGAAGCCTCAGCCTTGTAGACTCTCAGTCGTTCGGCGTCTCGACTTTGCGATCTTGATCCTGGTACTCGGCACTTGATTAACTTGCTACTAGTCTCGCGTACACGCACTCGCTTTGATTCTCGCACTATTACTCTTCTGTGTGCTGCGCTTGCGCCGCCTTTTATAGCCTGTGATGGTCCCGTTATTTCCCTTTTCCAGCTCGCGTGATCGGGTCCAAGGTCCACTGCCGCACCGTTAGTTCACGGTGCGTCCTCTTTGTGCGGGTCCGAAGTCCGCCAATTTACCGTTCGACCCTGTTGCCCTTGCCGTATGAGGGTCCAATGTCCAGCGTGGTACCGTTAATTCACGGTGTCTCCGCTTTGCCCGGGTCCAAGGTCCGTTGTTTACCGTTTGACCTTGTTGCCCTTGACTCCTCCGGCATTCTCGCCTCCTTCGCTGTTGCTATGCAGCTCTCCTGCCTCGGAATTTGTGGGGAGTTTTAAGACTCCTCACAGCATTTTACAAAATTTTACTAGCAATAGATAAATAAATAGATAAAAATATTTAAAAAAAAAAAATTTTTTTAATTTTACTTTTTTGTTTTGTAATTTTTTTTTTTAATCGTTATGATTAATTAATAACTTGACAGTTCAGAATTGCATTTTTAATTTTATTAAAATCAATAAACGATATCATATAGCTGCTTCAAATAGCTTCAATGTAAACATACACGCAAGTCAATCATAATTTTAATGTTTTCAGGAATATTTAATTTTTGCAATAGCTGCAAGGGTATATGAACTTCGGCTTGCCGAAGTTTGCTTCCTTTCTTGCTTTACATTTTTTAGAGCTTAGTGACTTGGTATCATCTTCTTCGGTTGGGTTACTTAGAATCGAGAAACTATTTTTAGTCAGCGGATCGCTTGGCATAGTGATTTCAGTTGTTTTGTTTAAATTGGTTGCGTTTGTTTTCCTCTTTGATTGTGGGCTTAATTTTTTTTAAGTTGCACATATAAATCGATTCTAGTTTTTCGGAACGCTCTTTAAGCATTTTTCGTATTTTTTGGTGGGGGTAATGCAGTGTATGTGGAAGTTGTAACATTGGTTGTCGTTGCTAGGATCATTGGTAAGGTTCGGAGGACGGGCATTGCAGCTCAGACATAGTAATGCAGGGGAGAAAGCGCGCTTTAGTTGGTTTGATAACTCCTCCGCTCGAATAGAGAAGTAAGCTTTGTTTCTGATTGACGAAAGCCGACGTTCGTCTTGTTCTTGTTGTCGAGTTTTGATCATTTTTTTGAATGTTTTTAGAGCTTGCGCTCATACACATTTGCGTTTTTGCTTTATTCTATCGTTTATACTAGTATTTATAAATTATAAATAATAAATTAAAGTAGTGAAAGTTCTCCTAAAAGTTTCACACTTGGTGTGTCAGGTACGTTTCAAGCTTCCTGTGCGCCCTTAAAGACTTTGCACTTGCGAGCTCTGTGTCCAAGCCTGCTGTACAGGAAGGCAAACCTGTCCCGCGCCAACTGAGCGACGCATATTTCTCTACAATCGCGAAAAAGCGCCAGCTGATAAACAGTGTTGTACAGCGGCGGTTAACAGTACAGTGCTGGTTAACAGTGCGACTGATCAGAGTGCTAGAAGGCGTCTCAGGCCAACAGAGGGATAACACCTATTAACAGCACCTTATCTCACAGTGGAACTAAAGCTGCGCTGTTAACTAAATTCAAATCCAAACCCCCAATAAATTTTCTTCCTACCTTGCCCTTGGGGAGACAAAGAGCAGAAGGCCAAGATACTGCCTAATTCCCAATTCCTCCGCCGCGCTGCGCCTGGTTAAATGGGGCCCTGGGGACGGAGCCAAAGCTGTATACTTCCCATCTGTCAACTACTGTGAGAAGCTCCCCAATGAAGCAGGCAGCGAAGGACCCGAGCTCTGACTGCAGCTAAAGCGGAACTTATAGAAAATTTCCAAATGATGAAGCAGAAGGTCGCCCTTGGACTGGCGAGCCGCATCCAACCCAATGACAGTTGGAAACAAAAAGGAGCTAAACACCCCAAAAAGGAAGCCGAGAACCCACGACCCCAGTAAGGCTTTCCTGAGACAGGTCCTGCTCTTAATGTAGCAAGCGCCACGAAATCCAGAAATGACGGAGCCAACACCAACAGTAGGCCCATTTACAGAAGCCCAAAGTCATAGGTTTCGCGAATGATAAAGCCGTCGTAATCGTGCCCAAAACCATTAAGAAGATAGAGACAGCTACATTTTAAGTCGGAGGCGTTTTGATAAAATTGGCGAGGTTGATTCGGTATCTGGGAATCATAGGATGCCGTTTCTCCTCCAGCCCGCCTGCCAGGCCACAGTCCTGTATGCCCTGACGCTGCTGGAACGCAGTCGTACATGAAGGGCTTGGAATTGTTATGTGTTACAGGTTATGTGCCCTAAGAGTGTTCTTAGGATTCCCGATAAATTTGCTGCTGATAGAGGCAAAAGAGATCCACCAACCCTGCGGCGTTGAGGGAAGCAGGTAATTTTTACTTGCCCACGTTTCGAACGCAACCGAGAAAATTTTCTGAAGACACCGCATAGTGGTTGGGCTTGTATGGAGCTGCGCTTAAAAAGACTTCTGGTGGTGATATATCTATGATATGTTGTCCAAAATGTTATAAAAATGTTTTGAACATAAACTAAAAGGGCCATTTTTTAGTTTATGCTTAAAACATTAGAGCATTAGCAATAGATTCGTCGGCTGCCCAGCAATTCTTTTTTGTTTTGTCCGTTCAAAAGTCTCATTCATCCCATCAGATTGATATTGGGGAACGGACGATTTCTTGCGTTCGTAATTTTCCGAAAACGTTAAAATTCTTTTGCATATGTAGACAATTCGCTCTGATACTTCACTCAAGTCAACAAATAGCCATGTTTATAATGTTCGCTTCTATATCGTCAATCAGTTTTCTTTGCCTTTCTTTGTTGTTTCCCTCTTCACTACACCATAAATTAAAAACATAAGAACGTGCGAACACGCACTTATAAGAAACCTATCAAAATTAAAAGCAAGGAAATAAGCAAACAAAATAAAAACTATTAGTAATTGAATATTTATAGACAATAACTTCAACTTCAAAATCCATATCAAAGAATATTTGGATACGTAATTTAAGAAATAAACACTCTTAAAGATTGATTTTGATGCGAAAAATTAGTGATGAGTGCAGTTTTGCTTTGCAACTAAATATTTATTTTTAGAAGGCCCCGAAAGTTTTCCAGAATAATCTAGTGTGCCACGAAGAAGCTTGGATATTTTAAAGAAAAATAGTTTGTCCTTTGCAAATTTTTGGTTCTCTCGATTCTTTGAATTTTGGCCTATGGGCGTCACCACTGTGCATCGGGAGCAAGACCAGCGATTTCGCTGCGGTGCAACGGCACGAAAGGTGACGAGAAGACGAGTTTCAAAAATAAAAGAGTTTCCCCGTGCAAGTTAGTCACACAAATTAATTAATTTATTAGTTTGTGAGCCCTCCTCTGTTCTTCGCTGCTCTTGAAGCTCGTTCAAATATACAGTATCGTCATAACAAAAGATAATTTCCAATAGCTTCTAAATAATAGCTCAATTTTGAAAAATGTTGTTGTCTCTACCGATAGATTTGATCGAAACACGCGCACAGAGCCTAATAACTTAGGGTTAACAAGTCTCAGAGTGATTTTGTGACTTGTGGTCATTAGAGTAGGCGTGGTCATTTTTTGAAATAAACATAAATATAAGGGCAGACGGACAGACAGACCAACAGACAACGGTCGTGTATAGATCGTTTCGTCTACTGTTATTTACTTATTTATGTGACATCCTAGCACTTAGAGAAAAACTTATTTATTAATGCGATAGTCACGAAAATTAAAAAATTTTGTCATACAATTTAAGCAAAGCATAAAAAAACATAAATAGGACATAAATTTTTAGGAAAAGGTTACAAATAGTTGACAGCTTTTAGGAGACTTAACAATCTATTGATAGAGGTACTTAAATTAATCTCTGATTATTATTGATTTGCCTTTTTACATATTGTATTTGCCCTATTATACTTTATTATAAACAGAAAAACATTTTAACTTGTTTGAATAAATTTGTAGCATCAAATAATCTCAAAATATAATTCATTTAATCTATACAAAGGATGTGATACACACAATTGTGCATTTGCAAGAAGTCATTATATTGGTAAGCTCATTAACATACATAGAGAATAGCAGAAGTCCTAAAACTGATCCCTGTGGAACTCCTCTGGAGTGCTGCTCAAAGTTGAAAGTTGGAGAGGGTCTGCAAACTAAGTAAAAGCGTAGTCTGGCATCCTTTCACCTCTCAAGGAAAACGGAAGTGGTCAGCACGCTATTTATGACAAAAGTTACATATTAATATCATCAAGTCCGTCCGCATTTAACCGTATAAAAGGGACATAAAATTTACTAACACACATAAAGCTAAATCTAGTGTAACGACCCTGTTTTGGGAGGCGGTATAGCTCGCCGTGGCCAGGGTTAGAGACAGAAATTTATTTCCTCTTTTGATCGGTTTACCTCCCTTTCCCCAAAGAATAACACAAATCGAACGCTACAGAGTATGGTTATATTTAAATAGTACGATTGATTAAGACTACGTTTTCTAACTATAATTATATCGAGCGTGATACTGCTTAATAAGTGGCGTCGGCGCTGTTGGTACTGCTTGTTGATATGCGGAAGGGCCATATGTTGCATTGCTTGCTGCTGACACTGCGCAATGGTTTGAGGGATTGCTTGGTGTTGCCGATGTGTGATGGATGGGTACACTGCTTGTTGTCGACGTTGTGCGGTAGCGGGATGCACTGCTTGGTGTTGGCGCATCGGAAGCCGATTATGCACTGCTTGGTGTCGACGATACGCTGCGGCTGGGTGAACTGTTTGGTGTCGGCGCTTCGGAAGGGCCGATTGTGCACTGCTTGGCGTTGTCGTGTCTCGTCGTTCGAGTACGTCGGGTTCGTTGTGTTCTGGGTCGTTTTAGAGGAACGAACTACTTGGATTTTCTAGTGAGATGTGGGAATGTAGGGCATCGTTAGTTTCGAGCTGCCGGGCATCGTTAGTTTCGACCTGCCGTTTTATTCCGTATCGTTTCCGGGTCGGAAGCCGGAAACCGACTTCTGGGAGGAACTCACTGAGATGGGCCGGAGTTACGAAAACCGTGCCGGGCTCAGCGATCTCGACCGGGCCTGGGTGAGTATTCCTAAACCACACCGGGCGTCGGTGATCCTCACCAGGTCGTAGAGCCGAATTCAAACCGAACTCTTACGAATCCACCACCACTACCAAGACTAACTACCAGAACACTTACCCGGGTATTCCTCCTAGTTCTTGTTTTTTCAAGAGTCGTCGGAACGCAAGTGACTGGTCTGGGGCTGTGTCTCCGCTTATATAGGCGCTGCTTAGTGTGACCAGCTCGGACGATGATGATAATCCCGCTATGGGTAATCGGGTTTATTGGGCGATGATTATCGATGATTGATAACTTCGTCGAATAAGTGTGCCCGGGTGCTGTTGACTTTGGGCGCACGTTTGAATATTTGGTAGGCCAGTATTTGGAATGTTATTTTAAGCTTTAATGTGAAAGTTGAATTTTGCATATTTGTGACAGTGGATCGTCACATTCCCCCCATTTAGGAGGCCGTGGCTCCCGTGGTCGTCACGATGACGTTGCCACTTAATTTTCTACCACAGGTTTCAGTTCGTTGATGTATGCTCTGTGTGTCCTTCCTGTCATCGTATGTCTTATTGTCGCTATAACTGTTGAAACGAAACCCGTCACTTTGAATGGCCTTCGTATTTTGGTGCTTAACCCAATAGCTGCCTTGGACAATGGGTGTTGTCGTTCCCATATCGTTTCCTTTACCATTCCGGATCCAGGTGTGGTTTCGTTATACAGGCTGACAGGTAGTCGTATTTCCCGTCCGTATAGTAGGTACGCCGGGCTGAATCCTGTTGATTCTGACCTGCTGCTATTGAGACTAACAATAAGTATATAAAATCTTAAATTAAAAAGCTATATCTGACAGTCAAGTTGACTGACGCGGGATGTAAGGGCTCTAATAACTATTTTCTGAGCTGGAAGGTCATTTCGTTGCAATCGGGTCCGTTTGGAAACCCTGGCTAGGCCCCTGGCGAGCTGGTTTGGATGAGAAGTTAGCTTGGTGTGGTATGACGCCTTTTGTTTTGAAATTTCATCTTTTACGGTTAGAATGCCAAGATCTCTGTGGATGTTGTCGTTCCAAACATACCAAGGTACCACAGTGATAGTTCTCAGGATTTTTGATTGTGCTCGCTGGATAATGTCGATGTTACTGCTTCTCGCGTTTCCCCACAATTGGGAGCCGTAAGTCCAGACTGGCTTAAGCGTTGAATTGTAGAGCAGAACCTTGAAGTCCAGGCAAAGGGAAGAGCGAGCGTTTACGAGCCAATGGAGGATATTGGATTTTAGTTATAGATGAATTTTCTTAGCTTCGATATGTATCCGCCATGTGAGTCTTCTGTCAAGGTGGACGCCAAGGTACGTTACATCGTCAGCTTGTGGAAGTGGCGTGTTATTCAGAGTTAGCGGGGGACACGTTTGTCTGTTAAGAGTAAACGTTATGTGCTTACACTTTTGCGCATTTATTTTTATACGCCAGTCTGATAATCACCTCTCCACTACCACGAGATGATCAGCTAGTAGTGCTGTTGCCTGAATTGGGCATTTGGACCGACTTAAGATCGCGGTATCGTCTGCGAATGTAGAAGTAGTTAGACACTCGTTCGAGGGAATTGCTATCTGCGATCTGCGGTGTTAAGGAGAAATAGAGTTGGACCAAGGGCGCTACCTTAAGGAACTCAAGCCTCTATCGTGTAATCGTCGGATATTGTAGTGTTGCATCTCACGGCGAAGGCTCTGTTGTAAAGGTACGATTCAAGTATCCTGTGAGTGTTTTCCGGTAGTAACGTTCTGATTTTATGCATAAGGCCATCGAGTCAGACTCGGTCGAAAGCCTGCGCAACGTCAAGGAATACCGCACTGCAGTATTCCCGAAACTCGAATGCAGTTCGTATTTCTGTTGTTAATCTGTTAACTTGCTCTATTGTTCCATGGCTTTCTCGAAAGCCAAATTGATGCGCCGGAATAATGTTTTACTCTTTCAGATATGGGATTATGCGCGTCATTTTTCGAGCAGTTTTGACAGACACGAAAGTAAACTTATCGGTCTGTATAAAGCTGGTATTGTGTGATCTTTTCCTGGCTTTGGGATCATTATGATTACCGACTTTTTCCATTTTTTTTGGGAAGTAGCCAAGTCGTGTAATCCCGTTAAAGAGTTTACAAATTACCTCAACTGCACAGTTTGGGAGTTCAATTAGCATCTTAGGAGTTATTGGATCACCGCCTGGGGCCTTTTTTGTTTTTAATTGCTCGCTGAGGACTTTTGCAACTTCGTTCGTTTGGAACAGAATTGGCGTCGTCTCAGTTCCACCTCGAATTGACAGCGACGGTAGTGTGAATGAATTATTTGCAGGGTTTGGCTGAAAAACATTTCGAAGGTGTAAAGCAAATGTACAAGCTCTGTCTTTGTCGCTTCTGGCCCAGCTGCCTGAAGAGTCTCTTATGGGAATTACTGTTTCGTCCGGCACACTTAGATTTGGGTGGGCCCTCCACAGGGGATGCTTGGTGCTGGTGGGTGAAAGTTTCTTAATGTACTGGCGTTGTGCTTTTTATTCTTTCTTAGAGCCCTGGTAAGTCTGCGACCAGAAATATTTTTTGTCACAGCAAAATCAATTAAATCAGGTAGTTTTCTAGGATCTGTTGGCCAGTATGTAGGACTGCCTGGTGAAAAGTAGTCCAGTTTGTGGCATGTTTTGATGAGTGCATTATATAGTTGCCTTCCTTTGGGGGTAACAAGGCGGGATCCCCAGTGTGTGTGCTTGGCGTTGTAGTCACCTGCTGCTATGAATCGCTCTCCAAGTGAATTGTAGAAGTCCATGAATTGGTCTTCGGAGACTGTAAGCGGGGTGGGCAGTAGACAGCGGCAATGGCAAGGTTGCTGGTGCCCAACTGTAATTTTATCGATGTAGCATGCAGAGAATTTTTTGGACTGCTGAGCTGCAAGCATTTGTAACAAGATATTTTGGTTTTGCATTAGAGTTTGCATAGTGGTTTTCATGAAGGACATAATTTCCATGTTACTTTGTGCCTGTCCCATGGCCTGCTGTATGTTATCAGTTTTCGGCTCTATGTGAGTTGTGCCTAATCTTAGAGCACTGGCGTAGGAAATGCTGTTGGTGGTAATTGAAGGGCCAAATGATGACCTGGCTGCTTTTGCGAAGAAAACTTCGGGTGTCGTTTGTGATTTCATGTAAATGTTCTGGCGTGCCGTTGTCGCTCTTTGCATCCGACTTTTCATCTCCTTGTAGACTGGACAGCCTCTGTAGTTTGCTGTGTGGTTTCCTTGGCAGTTTACACACTTTTTAGTGAGAGAGTCTCCCTTGTTGGCAGGGCAGGGTTCGGAGCCGTGGCAGTTTCCACAAGCTACACAAACTGACCTGAGGGTGCAGTAAGCCCTGGTGTGTCCGTATTCCTGGCAGTTTGTGCATTGCACTGGCCGTTCCGTTTGTGCGGCTCTTCTACTGTGATCCTACGGTGCAGAAGGTACTGCAACTTGTAGATCGGGTGCACTGCGTTTTTTTTTCAAAGTTCTGCTGTCTGGCTCCAGCTCGACCTTGAAAAGTGGTTGCGGCTTCTTGTTTTTGCTCATAATGTTTATAACATTTTTGGCGCAAATACCGTTTTCTTTTAAAGCCTCTATAATTTCAGAGGGGGTCACATCGGGTTCTATTCCCTTGAGGACAACTTGTAAGCCCATGCAACTTTTCAGCTGTTACGTGTAGTAATTCTTTTTGGCATCGGAAATCATCTTCGGTTTTGGTTTGAAGTTTGATTTCGCTTATATTCCCTTTCATAAGCGGAATAACATGAAAGTTATCCTTCCCGACAAGTTCAACTATTTTGTTGACTAGGACGTTGGAGATCTTCTCCCGAATAAAGATAGGTGGGCAATTCTTCATACTTTGTTTCAGGCTCCGCCAGAATGGAAAATCTATTTTCATTTAATGGCCCGAGATTTTCAGGGCCTTTGTTGGTACGGTTTATTTTGGGCATATTGAGAGTGGAGTCGTTATTGCATTGTTGGCGACAGAGACCGTTGTAGTTGACATAGTAGGTGCTGTTGTTGTTGCTGTTGTTGTTGCACTAGGTGGCAGAAGCTCGGTTGGAGTTTTGCATTGCTCACTCCATGGAGTTTGAGCGGTGAAAAGCAGGGCGGAAGAGCAAGAACTAGCTCTCAGGTTTTCGGGCTTGTACCTGACCTTTCACAGTTCCGGACGCGTTTCCTAATGTCGCGGTGCATGCCCGGCCAATACATATACATTTGTTTACATATGCATTTATTTATTGAATCTTCTCTGAATTGAGACTAACAATAAGTATATAAAATCTTAAATTAAAAAGCTATATCTGACAGTCAAGTTGACTGACGCGGGATGTAAGGGCTCTAATAACTATTGCTGAGCTGGAAGGTCATTTCGTAGCAATCGGGTCCGGTTGGAAACCCTGGTTAGGCCCCTGGCGAGCTGGTTTGGAAGAGAAGTTAGCTTGGTGTGGTAGGACGCCTTTTGTTTTGAAATTTCATCTTTTACGGGTAGAATGCCAAGATCTCTGTGGATGTTGTCGCTCCAAACATACCAAGGTGCCCCAGTGATAGTTCTCAGGATTTTTGATTGTGCTCGCTGGATAATGTCGATGTTACTGCTGCTCGCGTTTCCCCACAATTGGGAGCCGTAAGTCCAGACTGGCTTAAGCATTGAATTGTAGAGCAGAACCTTAAGTCCAGGCAGAGGGGGGAGCGCGCGTTTATGAGCCAATGGAGGTTATTGGATTTTAGTTTTAGATGAATTTTCTTAGCTTCAATATGTCTCCGCCATGTAAGTCTTCTGTCAAGGTGGACGCCAAGGTAAGTTACATCGTCAGCTTGTGGAAGTGGCGTGTTATTCAGAGTTAGTGTTCTGATTTTATGCATAAGGCCATCGAGCCAGACTCGGTCGAAAGCCTGCGCAACGTCAAGGAATACCGCACTGCAGTATTCCCGAAACTCGAATGCAGTTCGTATTTCTGTTGTTAATCTGTTAACTTGCTCTATTGTTCCATGGATTTCTCGAAAGCCAAATTGATGCGCCGGAATAATGTTGTGCTCTTTCAGATATGGGATTAAGCGCGTCAAAAGGCATTTTTCGAGCAGTTTTGACAGACACGAGAGTAAACTTATCGGTCTGTATAAAGCTGGTATTGTGCGATCTTTTCCTGGCTTTGGGATCATTATGACGAGTACAGACTCCAGTATATTGGCATAGCAGTCGATGTCCTCCTTGGAATTGAGCTGTGGAGTTAGTTCGATGTGGGAACTAACGTACATTTTGAACTTCAGCCAGTTGGTTCGATGCGACGTCTGCCTGTAAGGGTGCTCGATTAATTCCGGGCTCTGAAGAAGAGTTATTAGCACTGGTGAGTGTTCCGATGATAGACCCAAAAGCGATTTTGCAGATATTAGATTGCGAGAAATATTTTTTGTCACAGCAAAATCAATTAAATCAGGTAGTTTTCTAGGATCTGTTGGACTGCCTGGTGAAAAGTAGTCCAGTTTGTTACATGTTTCGATGAGTGCATTATATAGTTGCCTTCCTTTGGGGGTCACAAGGCGGGATGCCCAACCGTAATTTTATCGATGTAGCTTGCAGATAATTTTTTTCAAGCCGTTGGTGAAAGTGGTGTTTGATACGGTCTCTTATTAAGATGCCGGCTCCGCCATGTGCTTTACCATCTGGATGATCGGTGCCGTAGAACATGTATCCTCGTATAGGAAAGTTATATTTGCTGGTGAGATGCGTTTCTGCCAGCAACATAACGTCGATGTGATTTTCGTTCAGAAATTGAGTTATTTCAGGTATATGCCGTGAAACACCGTTGGCGTTCCACAGAGTTATTCGGAGGCTAGGCATAATTTATTTGGACTGCTGAGCTGCAAGCATTTGTAACAAGATATTTTGGTTTTGCATTAGAGTTTGCATGGTGGTTTTCATGAAGGACATAATTTCCATTATATATTGTTGCAAAGTTATCATCATAGTTTCCATGTTACTTTGTGGCTGGCCTGCTGTATGTTATCAGTTTTCGGCTCTATGTGGGCTGTGCCTGATCTTAGAGCACTGGTGTAGGAAATGCTGTTGGTGGTAATTGAAGGGCCAAATGATGACCTGGCTGCTTTTGCGAAGAAAACTTCGGGTGTCGTTTTTGATTTCATGTAAATGTTCTGGCGTGCCGTTGTCGCTCTTTGCATCCGACTTTTCATCTCCTTGTAGACTGGTGTTTGCTGTGTGGCAGGGCAGGTCTCCCTTGTTGGCAGGGCAGGGTTCGGAGCCGTGGCAGTTTCCACAAGCTACACAAACTGACCTGAGGGTGCAGTAAGCCCTGGTGTGTCCGTATTCCTGGCAGTTTGTGCATTGCACTGGCCGTTCCGTTTGTGCGGCTCTTCTACAGTGATCCTACGGTGCAGAAGGTACTGCAACTTGTAGATCGGGTGCACTGCGTTTTTTTTCAAAGTTCTGCTGTCTGGCTCCAGCTCGACCTTGAAAAGTGGTTGCGGCTTCTTGTTTTTGCTCATAATGTTTATAACATTTTTGGCGCAAATACCGTTTTCTTTTAAAGCCTCTATAATTTCAGAGGGGGTCACATCGGGTTCTATTCCCTTGAGGACAACTTGTAAGCCCTTGCAACTTTTCAGCTGTTACGTGTAGTAATTCTTTTTGGCATCGGAAATCATCTTCGGTTTTGGTTTGAAGTTTGATTTCGCTTATATTCCCTTTCATAAGCGGAATAACATGAAAGTTATCCTTCCCGACAAGTTCAACTATTTTGTTGACTAGGACGTTGGAGATCTTCTCCCGAATAAAGATAGGTGGGCAATTCTTCATACTTTGTTTCAGGCTCCGCCAGAATGGAAAATCTATTTTCATTTAATGGCCCGAGATTTTCAGGGCCTTTGTTGGTACGGTTTATTTTGGGCATATTGAGAGTGGAGTCGTTATTGCATTGTTGGCGACAGAGACCGTTGTAGTTGACATAGTAGGTGCTGTTGTTGTTGCTGTTGTTGTTGCACTAGGTGGCAGAAGCTCGGTTGGAGTTTTGCATTGCTCACTCCATGGAGTTTGAGCGGTGAAAAGCAGGGCGGAAGAGCAAGAACTAGCTCTCAGGTTTTCGGGCTTGTACCTGACCTTTCACAGTTCCGGACGCGTTTCCTAATGTCGCGGTGCATGCCCGGCCAATACATATACATTTGTTTACATATGCATTTATTTATTGAATCTTCTCTGAATTGAGACTAACAATAAGTATATAAAATCTTAAATTAAAAAGCTATATCTGACAGTCAAGTTGACTGACGCGGGATGTAAGGGCTCTAATAACTATTGCTGAGCTGGAAGGTCATTTCGTAGCAATCGGGTCCGGTTGGAAACCCTGGTTAGGCCCCTGGCGAGCTGGTTTGGAAGAGAAGTTAGCTTGGTGTGGTAGGACGCCTTTTGTTTTGAAATTTCATCTTTTACGGGTAGAATGCCAAGATCTCTGTGGATGTTGTCGCTCCAAACATACCAAGGTGCCCCAGTGATAGTTCTCAGGATTTTTGATTGTGCTCGCTGGATAATGTCGATGTTACTGCTGCTCGCGTTTCCCCACAATTGGGAGCCGTTAGTCCAGACTGGCTTAAGCATTGAATTGTAGAGCAGAACCTTAAGTCCAGGCAGAGGGGGGAGCACGCGTTTATGAGCCAATGGAGGTTATTGGATTTTAGTTTTAGATGAATTTTCTTAGCTTCAATATGTCTCCGCCATGTAAGTCTTCTGTCAAGGTGGACGCCAAGGTAAGTTACATCGTCAGCTTGTGGAAGTGGCGTGTTATTCAGAGTTAGTGTTCTGATTTTATGCATAAGGCCATCGAGCCAGACTCGGTCGAAAGCCTGCGCAACGTCAAGGAATACCGCACTGCAGTATTCCCGAAACTCGAATGCAGTTCGTATTTCTGTTGTTAATATGTTAACTTGCTCTATTGTTCCATGGATTTCTCGAAAGCCAAATTGATGCGCCGGAATAATGTTGTGCTCTTTCAGATATGGGATTAAGCGCGTCAAAAGGCATTTTTCGAGCAGTTTTGACAGACACGAGAGTAAACTTATCGGTCTGTATAAAGCTGGTATTGTGCGATCTTTTCCTGGCTTTGGGATCATTATGACGAGTACAGACTCCAGTATATTGGCATAGCAGTCGATGTCCTCCTTGGAATTGAGCTGTGGAGTTAGTTCGATGTGGGAACTAACGTACATTTTGAACTTCAGCCAGTTGGTTCGATGCGACGTCTGCCTGTAAGGGTGCTCGATTAATTCCGGGCTCTGAAGAAGAGTTATTAGCACTGGTGAGTGTTCCGATGATAGACCCAAAAGCGATTTTGCAGATATTAGATTGCGAGAAATATTTTTTGTCACAGCAAAATCAATTAAATCAGGTAGTTTTCTAGGATCTGTTGGACTGCCTGGTGAAAAGTAGTCCAGTTTGTTACATGTTTCGATGAGTGCATTATATAGTTGCCTTCCTTTGGGGGTCACAAGGCGGGATGCCCAACCGTAATTTTATCGATGTAGCTTGCAGATAATTTTTTCAAGCCGTTGGTGAAAGTGGTGTTTGATACGGTCTCTTATTAAGATGCCGGCTCCGCCATGTGCTTTACCATCTGGATGATCGGTGCCGTAGAACATGTATCCTCGTATAGGAAAGTTATATTTGCTGGTGAGATGCGTTTCTGCCAGCAACATAACGTCGATGTGATTTTCGTTCAGAAATTGAGTTATTTCAGGTATATGCCGTGAAACACCGTTGGCGTTCCACAGAGTTATTCGGAGGCTAGGCATAATTTATTTGGACTGCTGAGCTGCAAGCATTTGTAACAAGATATTTTGGTTTTGCATTAGAGTTTGCATGGTGGTTTTCATGAAGGACATAATTTCCATTATATATTGTTGCAAAGTTATCATCATAGTTTCCATGTTACTTTGTGGCTGGCCTGCTGTATGTTATCAGTTTTCGGCTCTATGTGGGCTGTGCCTGATCTTAGAGCACTGGTGTAGGAAATGCTGTTGGTGGTAATTGAAGGGCCAAATGATGACCTGGCTGCTTTTGCGAAGAAAACTTCGGGTGTCGTTTTTGATTTCATGTAAATGTTCTGGCGTGCCGTTGTCGCTCTTTGCATCCGACTTTTCATCTCCTTGTAGACTGGTGTTTGCTGTGTGGCAGGGCAGGTCTCCCTTGTTGGCAGGGCAGGGTTCGGAGCCGTGGCAGTTTCCACAAGCTACACAAACTGACCTGAGGGTGCAGTAAGCCCTGGTGTGTCCGTATTCCTGGCAGTTTGTGCATTGCACTGGCCGTTCCGTTTGTGCGGCTCTTCTACAGTGATCCTACGGTGCAGAAGGTACTGCAACTTGTAGATCGGGTGCACTGCGTTTTTTTTCAAAGTTCTGCTGTCTGGCTCCAGCTCGACCTTGAAAAGTGGTTGCGGCTTCTTGTTTTTGCTCATAATGTTTATAACATTTTTGGCGCAAATACCGTTTTCTTTTAAAGCCTCTATAATTTCAGAGGGGGTCACATCGGGTTCTATTCCCTTGAGGACAACTTGTAAGCCCTTGCAACTTTTCAGCTGTTACGTGTAGTAATTCTTTTTGGCATCGGAAATCATCTTCGGTTTTGGTTTGAAGTTTGATTTCGCTTATATTCCCTTTCATAAGCGGAATAACATGAAAGTTATCCTT
The DNA here is from genome assembly GCF_018152505.1 of Drosophila elegans. Lineage (NCBI taxonomy): Eukaryota > Metazoa > Arthropoda > Insecta > Diptera > Drosophilidae > Drosophila > Drosophila elegans. Next base: position 772,461 of record NW_024545887.1, on the reverse strand, counting down.
CCCGACAAGTTCAACTATTTTTTTGACTAGGACGTTGGAGATCTTCTCCCAAACAAAGATAGGTGGGGGCTTAAGTTTCTTTGGGGCTAATTCTTCATACTCTGTTTCAGGCTCCGCCAGAATGGAAAATCTATTATCATTTAATGGCCCGAGATTTTCAAGGCCTTTGTTGGTACGGTTTATTTTGGGCATATTGCCGTCAGATTTTTTTCGGGGGGGGGTTAGCTTGCGCTTTGAAATATTAACATAGCGATCCATGCCTGTCTGCATGGCCGAACCCGCTTGCGGAATTGTAATTTTTTCTACCGTAGCTTTGTTTTTGCCGTTTGACCCCATTTTTGCACTTGGTTGTATTGTTGCTTTACCCGCTGCAGAAGAAGAGAGTGGAGTCGTTATTGCATTGTTGGCGACAGAGACCGTTGTAGTTGACGTAGTAGTTGAAGTTGTTGTTGCATTAGGTGACAGAAGCTCTTTTGGAGTTTTGCATTGCGCACTCCATGGTGTTTGAGCGGTGAAAAACAGGGCGGGAGAGCAAGAACTAGCTCTCTGGTTTTCGGCGGTCAGTAAACTTGCACTTTCGGTTCTAGAGTATTACTAGCATTGTTACGGGCCAAAGAGATACGACGTTTGTCTTGCTCTCTCTGAATTTTTTCACGGGCTTCGCCTTCTTGTTTTTGGCATTGAGTGCGCTGATCCACGTCCCTACTCATTTATTGATAGAGCGTAATATTAATTAATTAATTAAAACTTTAGTTTACGATATGCGAATTAGCATCGCAAATCGCAAAACCTCGCGTTTATAAATTTTTTCGAACGTTTTCGACTTAGTGACTTATTGTTTTTCCGGAGCGTTAAGAAAACACGTCTACACGCGACCGAAATCAACTTGTGCAAAAAAAAAAAATAAAATTGAGCTATCATAGTTTTTATTGTCCTATTTGCCCTCTCGGCTGGGTTCTCCTGCGGGGTGTATGGCGCTGTTAATTGGTGGACGATTCCCCATTTCTGTAGCTGTGCTTTAAACTTACTACTCGTAAACTGTACCCTGTTGTCCGAGATGAGTTTTTTCGGTGTACCATATCGTGTGAGGATCTGTTCCCATAAAACTTTTAATACAATTTCTGTTGTTGCTTTTCTAACGGCTGCTAGCTCCAACCACTTGGAGAACTTGTCGAACATCACTAGAAGCCTTATAGACCTTGGTAGTGGACCAACGAAGTCTATGCAGAGTGTTTCCCAGGGTGCTTTTGCTATTTCTGTTAGCATTTTCCCTGCTGCCTGCTGCTGTGAGGTCTTGTACCGTTGGCATGTTTCACAGCGACGTACGTACTGTTGTATGTCTCTGTGCATCCCTTGCCAATAGTACGATGCCATTACCCGATGCTTCGTTTTCCTAACTCATAACACCCGTTCTCTTTGGTTCTTTGCCACGCATAGCTTCCATGGTTGTGTATCCTCGTCTGTGGCCCATGACGGTAGAGGTCTGTATAGTTTTCCTTCTATTAGTGCGTAATCTGGCCATGTTTCTGGTTGTTTTTCTATTGCAAGGAGTTTCTGTTTTATCCACTCGTCCTCCTCTACTTCGGCTCCGTGTATTTCTTCCTCGAGCATTCGGGATAATGCGTCTGCCACGACGTTAAGCTTGCCTTTGCGAAAGCGTACCTCTAATGAGTATGGCTGCATTGCCAATGCCCATCTGGCAATCCGTCCTGAAGGGCTCTCGATCGAGTTAAGCCATTTAAGAGCTTGGTGGCCAGTGATGACGACGAAGTGGTATCCCTCCATGTACATCCTGATTTTCGGGATGCCCCAGTGTATTGCCAGGCACTCTTTTTCGGTGGCCGAAAAGTTTTGTTCTGTTTTTGTAAGTTTCCGACTGGCGTACGAGATAACGAGTTCGCCGTTTTCATACTCTAGGGTCAGTACTGCTCCTAGTCCGCAGTTACTGACGTTCGTCTGAAGTACAACGGTTCCTTCACAGTCAGGACAAGCCAGGACCGGTGCTTCCTTTAGGGCTTTCTTTAAGTTTTTGGACGCCTCTTGTGTCTCCTCGGTCCATTTGAACATTGTCCCCTTCTTAGCCAGGTTGTATAGCGGTTGTGCCAGTTCCGTGAAGATAGACCATAATCTTCTGTACCAGGAGGCCAACCCTAGAAAGCTGTGTACCTGCTTTGTTGTTTGTGGATTTGGCATGTGGAGGATCGCGTCTATCTTATCCGGATCGGTGTGGCATACACACCGCTCTGACTACGTGCCCTAGATATTTTAGTTTTTCCTTAAAGAAGTGGCATTTATCTGTGTTGATCCTTAGATTTGCCTTGTGGAGTCTCCTCATTACCTCCTGTAGCTTCTCCAGGTGTTCCCGTTTCGTGCGTCCGATTACCACTATGTCATCGAGGTATGCGAACGCGAATGGTTCCATCTCTGGTCCGATGGCTGAGTCTAGCGCTCTTTGGAACGTCCCTGGTGCTGTTAGTAATCCGAAGGGCATTACTTTCCACTGAAACAGTCCGCGTCCTGGTACCGTAAAGGCAGTGTACTGTTACCTGTCTTCGTCCATCGGAATCTGCCAGTAGCCACTTTTCAGATCGGAGTTGGTTGAGAATGTAATCCATTCGTGGTACTGGGTATGCGTCTCGCTCAGAGTGCTCGTTCAGTTGCCTATAGTCTATGCAAAGCCTCCATTCCTTGTTTGTCTTTACCACGATTACCACTGGCGAACTGTGGGCGGAGTGCGAGGGTTCTATGAGGTTCTGTGCTATGAGTTCGTCTACTTGTTTGTTTATTATAGACTGCATTGCTAAGTTTCGAGGGTAGTACCGCTGTTTAATTGGGCGGTCGTGCTTCATGAATGTGACTAGCAATGTGATTTACTCCTTTGATTTGGCTCATCATCTCTAACTCCCGATTGAGGGTCTCTTGGATCTGTGCGTCTGTTAAATCCCCTGTTTCCAGTGATCCGACGCCGGGTCTCTTGTGTTTCTTGCTTCTGCATTGGTTCCTCTTCTTCTTTTAAATTTTCGCTGTGATGCCTCCGCATTCTAGTGTAGCGTTGCATTGTTCTAAGAAGTTCCAAGAGTAGGTCTCCGATGACCTCGACGAGGTCTAATAGTGTTGTTGTGTTTGTTTGTGTCCCGAGTAGTATTGGTACCTCTAGTGCCTCTGTGACCGTTCTGTTTGTTCCGTCTGCAAGTCTTATGGCTTCAATTATTTGTTTTCTTTTTCCATGCCTGGGTATTCTACTGGCTAGTTCTTGGCCGATAAAACTCCGTGTGGCTCCTGTTTCAATTGGACCGCGAATTCTTGTGCTGCCTATGATGACTTGTGCTAGTAGACGTCGACCGTTGAACTTTATTGATGTTGCGGGTGTGGTGTGTGCCCTGGGTGCCCGCTCTGATCCCATGGATGTCTTCCGTTTCCCGTCGTTTCATTCCTGCGGCAGCAATGAATTGTTCGTATTCCATCCTGTCCGCATACCCAGCAAAACAGTCTTGGTTGGTTATTGCATCCGCGGGCTATGTATCCCACTGCTTTGCACCGCGAGCATCTATTGCTCATGTCCCAAGATCTTGTGACGCCTCTGTTAAGTATTGGTTGTGTTTCTTGGGGTCTCCACTGGTTCCTTGGTGGTTGGTGTCCCAAGCGAGTTTCCGGTGTTTGTCGCGTCTACTGTGCTGTGTGCCCATGTGGTTGTAGTGCCTCGAATTCTTCGGCTAGTCGGAGGTATTCCGCTAGGGTTTGGCATTCTCCACCTTTGGCATATCGCTTGAACTCCACTCGACTGTTTCGGTACACCCACTCCAGTTTTTTCTCTTCTGTGAGCGTAGTGAATCGCATGATTTTCCTGAGTTCTAGCGCATATTCCTTCGCTGGCTCGTTCTCGCTCTGGTGTCTATGTGTGATGCTTTCCATAGCTTTCTCCTCATGATCCGCTGGCCTGTAATACTCTAGGAATTCTTTCCGGAATCGGGTTTGGGTGGGTGTGCCACCAATCCAAGGCGCAGCCTCTGTGAAGTATTACCATTGCTCCTGCTGCATGACCTAGATCTATGCCGTATCCCTCTGCTAATTCCTCTGTTCTACTAATGAACTCTTCCGGGTTTCCAGTTCCGTCGTATTCTTCTCCCCAACTTCGTATTACTCCCATCGTGGCCACTTTATTTCCTTCTGTCCTTGTGGGCTTAGGTCCAGGTTTTCCTTCGATAAACTCCGTCGGGTTCGGCACTTGCAGGTATTTATGTTTTTCTCGGTGTGTTCCGCTGTGTCGGTTGTCCCACTAATGCTTTCGGTTGGTTTCCTGTTCCGTTAGGTGCTGGTAATGGGCTTCTTGCGTGTTTCTAAGCCAGTTCTAAGAGGCGTTTGATAGTTTCCTGGCCGTGGTTGCCGTTCCTTATAAAATCTGACATTTGTCTTTGCATGTCCTCGCACAGTGTTTCTGGTTTGACCTCGAATTCTATTAGATAGGTTTCCAGTTGGGCTTTATTGGCATTGCTTATCCAGCCTCGAGTTAACTTGTCTGCCATTATATTATTTTGTGTTGTGTTGAGGAAGAGGGTAAACGATCTTTGGTGTTTCTATTTAAGGATCCTGTCTTTTTGTGTTCAATTTGCTCGGGCGCCACTGTAACGACCCTGCATTGGGAGGCGGTATAGCTCGCCGTGGCCAGGGTTAGAGACAGAAATTTATTTCCTCTTTTGATCGGTTTACCTCCCTTTCCCCAAAGAATAACACAAATCGAACGTTACAGAGTATGGTTATATTTAAATAGTACGATTGATTAAGACTACGTTTTCTAACTATAATTATATCGAGCGTGATACTGCTTGATAAGTGGCATCGGCGCTGCTGAAGGGCCGAATGTGGTACTGCTTGTTGATATCGACGCTGCGGAAGGACCGAGTATATCGCAGTTCGTTGAGTATCGCACTGCTTTGTGTGCGGGATCGGCGCTACGGAAGGACAGTGCGTTGCACTGCTTGCTGCTGGCGCTGCACAATGGTTCGAGGAACTGCTTAATTTTGCCGCGGTGTGATGGCTGAGTGCACTCCTTGCTGTCTGCGTTGGGCGGCTGCTGGATACACTGCTTGGTGTTGGCGCTTTGGGAGGGCCGATTATGCACTGCTTGGTGTCGACGGTGCGCTGTGGCTGGGTGCACTGCTTGGTGTCTGCGCTTCGGAAGGGCCGATTGTGCACTGCTTGGCGTCTTCGTGTCTCGTCGTTCGGGTACGTCGGTTTCGTAGTTTTCTGGGTCGTTTTAGAGGAACGAACTACTTGGATTTTCTAGTGGAATGTGGGAATGTAGGGCATCGTTAGTTTCGAGCTGCCGGGCATCGTTAGTTTCGACCTGCCGTTTTATTCCGTATCGTTTCCGGGTCGGAAGCCGGAAACCGACTTCTGGGAGGAACTCACTGAGATGGGCCGGAGTTACGAAAACCGTGCCGGGCTCAGCGATCTCGACCGGGCCTGGGTGAGTATTCCTAAACCACACCGGGCGTCGGTGATCCTCACCAGGTCGTAGAGCCGAATTCAAACCGAACTCTTACGGATCCACCACCACTACCAAGACTAACTACAAGAACACTTACCCGGGTATTCCTCCTAGTTCTTGTTTCTTCAAGAGTCGTCGGAACGCAAGTGATTGGTCTGGGGCTGTGTCTCCGCTTATATAGGCGCTGCTTGGTATGACCAGATCGGACAATGATGATAATCCCGCTTCGGGTAATCGGGTTTATTGGGCGATGATTATTGGCAATTGATAACTTCGTCGAATAAGTGTGCCCGGGTGCTGCTGGCTTTGGGCGCGCGTTTGAATATTTGGCAGGCCAGTATTTCGAATGTTCTTTTAAGCTTTAATGTGAAAGTTCAATTTTGCATATTTGTGACGGTGGATCGTCACACTAGTATCGCAGTTTAATCACAACATGATCACAGTACTCATCAACTCGTTAATGACCGAGTCCATTTTCCCATGGACTTTTGCCTTGAAAATATTTATATTTACATAAGTAACTTAGTTCCATAGGAGCTTAACTTCTTTTTTAAAAGGCGTTAGTCTTAGTTTATCATCATTATTAATGGTTCCATTAAGCCGTTGCTGTTTATTTTATTTTATTACTCTGGTTTCTAAAGGATATTATATAGATGCAGGACGTTGTTTTGGAGATACTATATTTGCTTATCGACAGAAACAAGACTAAACAACACTTTACAGACAGACTGATTTCATAAAAATGCTAACAAATTGTAGTCAATATTTTGAAGTCCCTAAAAGTAATTTGATGGTCAGTAAAATCAATAAAAATGTCAGAAGTAATGAAAGAAGTAATGATACTGAGACCTAGACATATACTAAAAAAGGGTAAGGTTTGCCTAAAAAAAATACGTCCAAAATGAAATGAGTTGGAAATGAAAAATTTACTATTGTCATTCTAGCAGATATCATATTATTCACTAGATGTTTTTCGGTCAAAATATTACTGTTCTATTACTGGTCAATAATATATTGCTGTACGTCATAGAAATATCACAGAATAGGGAGTAAAATTCATAATAGTCAATAGTTTGATTAGGTCGGTAGATGCAGCATAGCAGTGAATTTCATGTTTGAGCAGATCCCAAAATTTTAACAATTAAATATTCTATTATACTATCAACATTTTTCCGGCCACATAAAGTAAATATATTCTTGATCAGGCTCAATATAGGCTCGATATAGCCGATATAGTCGATAGCGAGCTCAGTAAAAAAGCCAGCTATCAAAAATTTTCACAGTCGTCCAAAAACTTGTGTACGCAGATCAATTTTGAAAAGCGCGTTCCGATCGAACGTTTATATCCCATAGCTCTCATAGGAGCAATGGGGGATATTGGTTAAAACTTGATGTTTTTCAGAATATTTGGCGCAGTTTATAAGCTATTGCCCTGAATCTTTCCAAATCGTATTTTTTCTGCATAGCTTAATCAGGGTTAAAGCGGGTGCCGATCGGACGTCTATATATTATAGCTCCCATAGAAACAATAAAGTGTAATAGCTTAAAATTTTATACTTTTCAGGATATTTCGCGCATTATATAAGCGGTTGATATGAATCTTTCCAAATCTTATGCATACCTTGAGCATGTTAAAAGGGAGTACCGATCAGACGTCTATATCCTTAAGCTCCCATAGGGATAATAGGGTGAAACGGTCCAAATTCTGATGTTTTCAATTTATTTCGCGCAGTGTATAAGCTATTGACATCAATTTTTCCCAGTCTTATTTGTTTTGTCGTATGCACATTTATCGAGCACCCACTGTGCCAAGAGTACTAAAAGGGCACACTGTAACACGTTATTACAGTGTCTACATAATTCAAAGTCCCAGTCATAAAACCAAGAGGACAAAATACGAACTGATCGCTATGCCCTGGCTCGCATACAGAAAGTGCAAGTGTCAGCAGAATTGTAACACGAGAGGACCTCATGTATGTGCATATACCTCCGCGTTCATATTTATAAAAGGTGTGTAACGAACTGATTTTCTTGGTTTATCCGCTCGCTACGAACGTTAGCCGCACGACGCTCAGAAGATGTAAGTTTTCGTCTCACCAAAATTATATAAACGTGACCGACCTACTGATCAGTGAAAGCTCACAGAAAGATTGGGAATATACAAGGATCTTTTATTCGCCGACATGACCCTCGGTAGGGGTTTTGTATTGACAAGGCGTACGTCTTTCGCAGCCGCAGCGTCCTGTCCCTTGCTCTGTCCCGGCCGGTCGCACCGGACGTCGGCTCAGTTTCTACCTGACGGTTCAGGCGCACGCCGGAAGCCGCCAACGCAGTCCCTGGGTCAAACGCCAGGTTCCAGACGAACGCTTCCACCCTACCCTCCCTGCCGCAGACTTCAGAATTTGACGTAATTATATTCGTCGTCCTGGGTGTCCTCGTTGACCTTGCTCTGCCTCCGGATGTCTCGACTGGCTCCGCTCCTTGTTGGCGTTGCGCTCACGGTTCGGTAAGCTGCCTTTCTGGGACTCTAGCGGTGAACTGCTAAGCTCTTAGCAGTCTCTTCGAGACACAAGCTGAACAAGCGCATCCTTCCGGGCTAGTCTCACCAGGACCTTGTATAATTCCTGCAGGACATTGGAGTTCGCCAATCCAGCCCTAGTTCCTTCTGAGCCCACGGTTCCTCGTCGAAGGACTCTATTTTTTCAACTCTGTCGGACACGCCGGGTGGGATGCCAAGCTTAAATCGCGACCGAAGTTGTGACAAAGCGCCGTAAGGACCTCAGCTCCCTGTGTCTCAATTCGGAGACTTAAGCTCGAAGTCCCGAACGTCTCGACGTAGCGATCTTGTTTCCTTGATGACTCCGCACGGCTCTACTTGGTGCTTCACGTTGTTTCACTGGTTACTGGTTCACTTGATGACTGTTACTGGTTGACTTGGCAGCTTCCTGAGCTCGGCCTGTTTATATAGGCCTCTGTTTACCGCTAGTTATCGGCGTCTCCTTGCCTCCGGGTGCCCGTGTTGTCCTTGCTTGTCTTTACGTAGTTCTTGTGTTTGTTGTTTGAGCTCACTGACGTGGACGTTTCGTTCCTTTTGTGTTTCCTTGTGGCGGATTCTACAAATGACTGGTGAGACGAAGTCTATAACCGTATACGGTCCGGCATATCTCGGCGCTAGCTTTGCCGCGAAACCCTCGGCTGCCTTCGACAAATGGTGCTCCTTTGCCCAGACCGTGTCCCCTAATTTTGGATTCCACTGCCTCCTTCGTAAATTGTAATGCCTGGCTTCGTCCTGAGCAGCTTTCTCCACGTTCCGGCGCACAATTTCGAAGATCTCCTTCATCTTATTGGCCTTATCTTCAGGCGTTTCCGTCTGCTTTCCTGTGCCGATGGTTTCCCTGTCGTACAGGGCGCTGGGCAGCCGAGGCTTTCGAGTATGCGTGAAGAAACACGGGGAGTACCCAGTTGATTCCGACGTACTTGAGTTTACCGCTAGCATAATCTCCGGTTACTTCTCCTCCCAATTCCTCTGGTTCTGTCCTGCAAACTGAGCTATCATGGTTTTAACGGTTCGGTTTGCTCTTTCTGTCGGATTTTTCTGCGGTGTATATAGCGCTGTGAATTGTTGCTTAATGCCTATTTCGCTGAGGAATTTCTGGAATGCTCGACTGGCAAACTGTACTCCATTGTCCGTAATTACCACCTTTGGGGCTCCGAACCTAGCGATGATTCTTTCTCAGAACGCATTTTGAAGTGTTTCTGCCGTTGCTGTTCGCAGTGGCACCAATTCTGTCCACTTTGAAAATCTATCTATCAGCACTAGCAGCATCTGGTAACCATGCTTCGATCTTGGCAATGGTCCGACAAAGTCTGCGCATACTGTTGCTCATGGTTCTTCGGGTATCTGCGTCAGCATCTTCCCAGCTGACTGCATTTGGTTAGGTTTGTATTTAAGGCATGTCTCGCATTTTCGCACGTGTGCTCGGGCGTCTTTATGCATTCCTGGCCAGTAATATCGAGTCGCCTGCCTTGCAATCGTTTTCCGACTTCCCACGTGTCCAGCGGCTGGTGAGTCGTCATTCTCCTTCAGGACGGTTTCCCTCAGCCCCCGAGGGACACAAAGCTTCCATGCTGCCACCTCTTTGATGCCTGCTCTGTGCGGCATAAGCCTATATAATGGCCTCCCTCCATGAGGTAGTCCGGAAACTTCTGTGGCTGTGTGTTGATTTTCTCACACATATCTTTGACCCAGCTGCTCTTTCCCTGTGTTTCCTCCGGAGTTTCCTTGGCTAGCCTCAAGGCTTCTGGCAGAGGCTGTCTCGACAGAACTGCCCCATAATCGCTTGCGTCTGTCTGTAGAAAGAATGGTTTATCGAAATCTTGGCATGCCATCACAGGATCGGCCACTAGCCCTGCCTTTACCTCATCGAATGCCTGCTGGTGAGCTGTAGTCCATGTCGATTTCGTGCCTTTCCGCAATAGATCATTTAATGGTTTCACTATTCCAGCAAAATCGGGCACGAATCGCCTGTACCAAGATACAACGCCTAAGTATTGGCGCAACTCGGCTGCTGCTATCTTTTCGGGATCGGTGCCGATTCCTAGATTTGTCACGCGATATCCCAGGCAAAGCAGTTCGCTTCCGAAGAATTGACATTTTTCGGGATTTATCCAGAGGTTTGCCTAATTTAGGCGTCAGAAAATTTCTCTCAGGTTCCTTCTGTGTTCCTCCAGTGTGCGTCCGATCACAATGAAGTCGTCTTGGTACGCAAACGCGTGTAATGACATCTCCGGTCTTATAACCTGATCCTGTGCTCTCTGGAAAGTCGCCGAAGCGGAGTGCAAGCCAAATGGCATTACTTTCCACTGGAAAAGTCCCTTTCCTGGCACTGTGAATGCCGTGAATAGTCTGCTATTTTCTTCTAGGGAAGAAGCCATATTTCAAATCTAGACTGCTTATGTATCTCGCCTCCCTCAACTGGTCCAATATATAATATATCCTTGGCATCGGATAAGCATCTTTGATAGATTTGGCATTGATCTGTGTGACGCTCAGGAGCGCACAGAGTAAATATAATATAATAAACATAAGCAGTAGATATAGATAGTCGTTAAGTAGGCAAGGGTCTAGTACCCCGTCCACCCAATACATTGTAGTTAGTTTCGACCTACGGGTCAAACAAATCAACACCCCACCACGGCAGGAATCAGAAACTCCAGACATACCGGACAGAAAGGTAGAAGTGGAAATCCTAGACCGAGTAAGGAATTGGGGGATCCGCTACCCAGGAACAACCAATCCCTTGGAATTCATCAGCAAGATGGAGGAATGGGCCAAAGGCTACGGCATACACAAAGATGCCCTGATCCAGACGATGCCATTCATCCTAGAAGGAGTAGCAGTGGACTGGTGTATACCACACCGAGCCAGATAAGGACATGGGAGGACCTCAGGGAGGAACTGTTAGAATACTTTTTGCCACCAAGATATCTGGAACAGTTGGAAACACAAATCACTCAACTACGGCAGCGAGAAACAGAGCTAACAAGGGAATACGCAATGAACCTGAGGAAACTAATGAGATTCACAGAGTATTCAGAAGAGACAAAGCTGGACCGGATATACAGAAACTGCAGAAGTAAAATAAAGCTCTTCACGAGACGGTCGGGATTTAAAACATTAACAGAATTCCTGAGGTTGGCAGAAGAAGTGGAAGAAATAGAAACTATGGAAGGAACCAACAGACCAATAACAACAGGAAACCAGAATTTGACGTCGGAAATCTGCATAAGATGCGGAGGAACAGGGCACGCCGCAAGAACCTGCACAAACCCCCCAAGACTGTTCTGCTGGGAATGCGGCAGAAATGGAACAAGAACAACGGAATGTTGCCGAGCTGGAGCGGGAAACGCCAGAGGCCTGAGCAGATAACGCTGGCAGCTCAGGACCAAAAACAAATACCAGGGACAGGTGAACAATTAAGTTGTGACGGATTCCAAATATTGGCCACGGTAAAAATCGGACCAGTAAAAGCAAAAGGAACAGTGGACACAGGAGCTTCACGGAGTGTGATCAGCAAGAGAAGATACAACGAATTGAGAAAATATGGAAAATGGAGGAAGGGAAGGACAGAAATAACATTAGCGAACGGATCAAAGCAAAGATCGGATGGAGATTTTACAACCAACATACAGTTCGCAGGAGAAGAATTCGAGTTGGACTTCCTCATCTTAAATCAGGTGACATGAGGAATATTATTAGAAATAGACTATCTGGCCAAAACGCGCACAAGAATCCAATGCGGCAACCTGAAATTAGATATCACCGAGGCAGAGACAACGCAAGGAGAAATAGAACCCGGGCAGAGCACAGACGATACGGAGCCGACGGAGGAGGAAATCAGCAAATTTCTGGAACAACAAAGGCAAGTATTCGAGGGAATGAAGGGAACCAGTAATATCACGACACATAAAATTTACATGAAGGACGACAGACCGGTAAAACAACGATACTACCCACGGAACCCGAAACAACAGGCGATAATAAATGAGCAAGTGGATGAATTGCTGGCACTAGGGTTGATTGAAGCATCACACAGTCCATACAGCGCGCCAGTAGTATTGGTAAAAAAGAAGAACAACGAGTGGAGAATGTGTGTGGACTATCGGCTGTTGAACGAAAGAACAGAAAAAGACGCCTACCCGGTACCGAGAATGGACTTTATATTAAACCAGCTAAGAGAAGCAAAGTTCATAAGCACGCTAGACCTGAAATCGGGGTATTGGCAGATACCAATGGAAGGTTTCAGTCGGCAATACACAGCGTTCACAGTACCGGAACGAGGCTTGTTTCAGTGGAAGGTCAAGCCGTTCGGACTCACAACCGCACCTGCCACATTCCAGAGAGCTTTAGATACGGTCATAGGCCCAGAGATGGAGCCATTCGCGTTCGCATACCTGGACGATATCGTGGTAATCGGAAGGAACAAAAAAGAACACTTGGAGAAATTAAGAGAGGTTTTCAGAAGGTTGCAAGCGGCAAACCTAAAAATAAATGCGGAAAAGTGTCATTTCTTCCAAGCCAAGCTAAAATACTTGGGACATATTGTAACCGACAGAGGCATCAGGACGGACCCGGAGAAAGTGGCAGCCATTCGAGAATTACCAGCCCCAAAAGGCACTAAGGAAGTACACAGCTTTTTAGGGATGGCATCATGGTACAGGAAATTCATCCCAGGGTTCACGGAAAAAGCAAGTGCCCTACAAGACCTGGTAAAGAAAGGGAAAAAATTCGAATGGCTGACACAACATCAAGAGGCGTTCGAGAAGATTAAAGAAAGTTTAACAATGGCACCAGTACTAGCATGCCCAGACTTCACAAATCAATTCAAGCTACAGACAGACGCAAGCGAGCTGGGGATAGGAGCAGTATTAACCCAGGAAGACGCCGAGGGGGAACATGTCATCTCATACGCAAGCCGGAAGCTGAGCAAGGAAGAGCGAAACTATAGCGCCACAGAAAAAGAGTGCCTGGCAATCTATTGGCGCATCAACAAATACAAAATGTATCTGGAAGGATTCCGATTTGTAGTGGTGACGGATCACCTAGCGTTGAAATGGCTAAACTCCATAGAAAGCCCTTCATGGAGGGTAGCCAGATGGGCGCTCGGACTACAACCGTTCCTATTCGAGATTAGATACCGAAAAGAGAATTGAACGCATTGTCCAGGGCCCCACCAGTAGAAATAAAGTCCGCGAACTGTCAGGGCGACTGGTTGAAGGAAGCATACGAGGAGGCGCAGAAAGACCCAAGCATCAAAGAATTCAGAGTAAAAGGAGAAAGACTCTACAAAAGATGCGGGAGAGAAAGGGATAGACAACCATGGAAGCTGTGCATTTCAGAAAGCGAGATTCAAACGGTGCTTAAAGAAAACCACTGCAACACAACAGCAGGGCACATGGGGATATTAAAAACGCAGAGGAATATTATGCAACGATATTTTTGGCCCAGAATGCGGAAGGACATTGTCAAATTCGTAAAGGCTTGCGAGAGCTGCCAGCGATACAAATTGTCTCAACAAAAAACCGCGGGGAAAATGCTGACAAGGATAACCGAAGCACCGTGGGAAACCGTATGTGTCGACAAACTAGGTGGGACGAGAATCTGCCGGAGCTAATGCTAGCATATAACAGCAGCACATCCGAATCAACGGGATTCAGCCCAGCCCAAATACTGTACGGAAGAGAACTCCGACTGCCGGGAGCACTATTCGACAAGGTCACCAAAGAGTCAGGATTAGCGACAGAAACAGTGGCAGCAAGGTGGAAGAGACTACAAGGCATCAGAAGCGAAGCGATCAAGAACATGGACGGAGCAGCAGAGATACAAAAATACCATTACGACCTACGTAAAAGAGAATGGAAGCCAAGTGTAGGACAGCTAGTCTGGTGCAAAACACACTACCTATCCAACGCAGCGGAAAAATTCAACGCTAAATTAGCACCGAAATATGACGGGCCGTGGGTAGTAGACAAATTTTGTTCGCCGGTGATAGTTAGGTTAAAAAATTGTAAATCGAAGAAAGCAAAACGCGCATACATTGAAGATTTAAAAATATATATTGACACTAACCATGAACTAACCAACCTTGATAAGAAATAAACAGAAGGTAACTCAAGCAATGTATTGTTAATTTCAGAAAACAACAACATGAACAAATTCGACATTACAAAGAAGAAGTTCCGGGAGAGCAGCACACGGCTGCAGTAAGAAAGACGAGCGGCGAGGTTAATACCGGCGAGACCAGCAGGGGCGGGCATACGGGTCAGGACAGCACCGACTCGCCTCAGACCAACCATGTGCAGGCTAGCTCTGTCACAAAGAGAAGAGCCGTCACAACCAGAGGGGCAACAGACAGCCCGACCGCCAGCAAGAACGGCCGTGGCGACCGCTAGAGGCGAACGGATCCGGATCGCCTTGTTCCTCGCAGCCCCCTTGAGGCAGTGGCCGACAGGAGTGTTTAGGAGCAACAGGGAGAACGGGCAAGGACACCGTCGCCAGACCGGGACATCCTGGAGCTACACCCGAAGGACACGGAGGCGCAAGCGGCGGATGCACAGGCAGAGGAAGCGACATCAAGCCATGAGACGGAGGCACGCCCAGACGCACAAGCACCACAAGTGGAGTTCTTCACGAACGAGATGGGGTGGATCGTACCCAGAGATGCAACGATGTCAGCCAGGGCGGTCAACGAAATTAAAGAGAGATGGAACAGAAGGAGAAAGGGAAAGCAACAGAGTATATTAGTGAAGGACGACCGGAAGACGTGGAAAGTTATCTTTGGAAGGGGAAGACGTATCACTATAAGACACTTCGTGCCTTCTCAAGAGGGGGGGAGGTGTGACGCTCAGGAGCGCACAGAGTAAATATAATATAATTAACATAAGCAGTAGATATAGATAGTCGTTAAGTAGGCAAGAAGCCGAATTAAATGTAAGTTAAATACCTGTAAAACGCAAGAAGCAAGTCATTAAGTAGGCAAGAAGCCGAAATAAATATAAGTTAAATACCCGTAAAATGCAAGAAGCAAGTCGTTAAGTAGGCAAGAAGCCGAAATAAATTTAAGTTAAACGGAAATATTCAAATTTAAATATCCGGACGGGCGCGCCAAACAAAGGAAACGGTCACACTGACCAATGGCCACCACAAGCCACACGCGTTATGGCCATGGCTATAGGATTATGAAACTACAGTCACCCTAATTCTCATCCACAGGGCACGACGACGCCCAACGACCACGCCCAACGACGACGCCCAACGACGACGCCGAACAACGACGCGGAAGACCCCGGCAACCTACGCGCGGACGAGCCCCTGCATCACGAACTCTATATATATCATATGTAACAGATAATTCTTAATAAACGCATACCGATTCGATTTCACTGAACCCGCTTACGTGTCATACTCTGGGAACCGGGTCGAACTCTTCCAGCAACCACTCCTGACATAAATAAATGTTGGAACGAACCCCTGGACACCGTTGAGCCACCTCAGCAAAGCAGGATCGTTACATCTGTCTAAAGTCGACATAAATCCTTCACTGACCTGTCTTCTTCTTCACCATGACAATCGGGGAGCTGTACGGACTTCTCGAGTGTTCTATGCATCCCTTCTCCAGCAAATCGTCGACTTTTGCATTGATTTCCCCTTGAACCTTATGATTTTTCGGGTAGTATTTCTGTTTGATTGGTTTGTCGTCGTCGAATCACCATGAAGATTCGGTGCTCGGCTATGTTGGATGTTCCACTTATTGTTCGAAATTCTGCGAGCTCCTGCTCTAGAAATTTTTCAACATCGCTTTCTTCAGAGGTGATTTCCACCACTGCTACAGACAATTTTTTCCTCTAACCACCCGTTGTGCCTTCTCCTTTCTGGGATCACCACTGTATGTCCAGCACACTTTATTTCGGCGCCGACTCCTGTGAGGAAATTCCATCCTAGCACCAGCGACTCTACCACTCCTGGTAGGATCAGCAGGCTCATGGCAATCGCTTATTGCCGAACTCGATCTCTACCTCGAGCTGTGTGTTTATCCCGCTGCACCTGCCATCTGCCAACCTAACTTGCCTTCTCGTCCTTGTAATCTTCCTTTTAGCAGCCAGTATATCCGTCAGCTCCTCGCTTATAAAGCTCGCTATTGCTCCGGTGTCGATTGTGGCTTTGTCTGAGGTTCCGGCAATCGTTACCGCTGCGGATAACTGCTGCTCTTCTTCGATTAATTTGCCAGTTAGTTTGGAGAGACAACAGCTTGCGACGCCTGCTCGCCTCTCTGCGGCTGGGATCGCTGGCCATTTCCCGATTTCTGGCGGAACTCTACACTACTAACACCAACCTTGCCGCAATTCCAGCAGAAAAGTAGTCGCTGGTTTTGGCATCCTCTTTGTGCGCTGGGCCTTTGCTGTTCTGGTCTTCTTTTTTGACTTGTGCCCCTGGATCGTCCTGCCTCCTTCATACTCTCCACGCCCAAGCTTGTTATGAGATGTTCGGCGTCTGGGACTTGCAATTTGCCGCTTGAGTTTCGTTTGTCGTAGATTTCCTCCAGCTCAGCCCAAATTTCCGCCATTCCTGGATCATTTTGTGTTTTTGTAACATATTCTGAAAGGGCTTTCCAGGATGATGCCAAACTTGGCTGCCAAGTTTGAGAAATCCTCTTTCTTGAGGAGATAGATTTATTTTTTCCCCATTTCTGTTTGATGCTGAATTTCACTGTCAGCACAATCTTGTTTTGGGCGCCAAATGTAACGAACTGATTTTCTTGGTTTATCCGCTCGCTACGAACGTTAGCCGCACGACGCTCAGAAGATGTAAGTTTTCGTCTCACCAAAATTATATAAACGTGACCGACCTACTGATCAGTGAAAGCGCAGAGAAAGATTGGGAATATACAAGGATCTTTTATTCGCCGACATGACCCTCGGTAGGGGTTTTGTATTGACAAGGCGTACGTCTTTCGCAGCCGCAGCGTCCTGTCCCTTGCTCTGTCCCGGCCGGTCGCACCGGACGTCGGCTCAGTTTCTACCTGACGGTTCAGGCGTACGCCGGAAGCCGCCAACGCAGTCCCTGGGTCAAACACCAGGTTCCAGACGAACGCTTCCACCCTACCCTCCCTGCCGCAGACTTCAGAATTTGACGTAATTATATTCGTCGTCCTGGGTGTCCTCGTTGACCTTGCTCTGCCTCCGGATGTCTCGACTGGCTCCGCTCCTTGTTGGCGTTGCGCTCACGGTTCGGTAAGCTGCCTTTCTGGGACTCTGGCGGTGAACTGCTAAGCTCTTAACGCATACGCCTTTCGAGACACAAGCTGAACAAGCGCATCCTTCCGGGCTAGTCTCACCAGGACCTTGTACAATTCCTGCAGGACATTGGAGTTCGCCAATCCAGCCCTAGTTCAAGACCACTTTCCTTCCGAGCCCACGGTTTTTTAGTCAAAGGACTCTATTTTTTCAACTCTGTCGGACACGCCGGGTGGGATGACAAGCTTAAATCGCGACAGAAGTTGTGACAAAGCGCCTGGACTTAGCCGTGTGATGCCGTAAGGACTTCAGCTATCTGTGTCTCAAGTCGGAGACTTTCCTTGATGACTCCGCCCGGCTCTACTGGGCTCTTCACATTGTTTCACTGATTACTGGTTCACTTGATGACTGATACTTGTTGACTGGTAGAAAACGACTGATCCAGCTTTCTGCGCTCGGCCTGCTTATATAAGCCTCTATTTACCGCCAGTTATCGGTGTCTCCTTGCCTCCTGGTCCAAAGTCCACGGTTTTACCGTTGGACCTTTCGCCCTCTGCGCTCGGCACCAATATCAGGGTCCGAAGTCCGGTGCCGACCCATTACTTCCTTCGGCCCACGGCCCTTCGCTACTCTCTTGTATTTCTGTTCCTCTCGGACTCTCCCTATCCTTGTCTGGTGCTCAAAGCACCACTCTCTCTCGCCGCACTACCGTTACTACGGGCGAATTCGCCGCGTAACTGGTAACTGGTACTCTGCTTGCTTTCTAACTTGCGGGGAGTTATTCAACTCTTCACAGGATGAAACTCCTGAGAGCTCGAATCGGCAACAACAGCTGCTCCGGCTAAATTAATAAAACTAAATAAAGTTAAGTCTATACACTATAACCAAAATTGAATAATTATTGAACGACAACATGGCGAAGAATTGAACTACAACATGGCGACCGTGACGTTCGAGCCCAAATTCGGAAAACCAACATAAGACGGACAACAGCAGTAGCCGAAGGAACCGATGGAACGCCAAGGGCGAAACAACTACTAAAAAAATAACCGCAGTTAGTAGAGTGTTATGTGTTGAAAACGTAGTGGCGTGGTGAAAAAATTTAAAGCCAGAAGGGCTGAACTACTGAAGCTGCTGAACAGCTGAAATGAATTAATTTGGAACAACTCGGTAAAAAAATACATGCCGAGGTTGAACACATAAAAAATTTACTAACAGAACGAAAAAATCAAATCAGTGCCACACACACATCCACCAACCCTGTAATTCAAAATCTTGCCAAACCTAACCAAAACTGCCACCACCAGAAAAATATGAAGATTCCCAAGCTGAAGAAGACGTATCCGAAAGACAGCGAGGGACCGTTGTGCTCACCGCATTGCGAGTACACCTGTGCAGCCAGCACCGGCACCGTCTTACGCACCAAGTAAGACCAAGGATCAGTGAACCGACAGCGCTTCCAATAGCGCGTATTTTTTTTCCCCATTGCACTGCGTTGCATCATTTTTTATATTACACTACGATGCATTAATTTTTTATATAACATAAAAAAAATAATGCAAAATTGAGCGACATTAAAGTTGCCCGATTAGCGTGTGGTCCGAAAACCATACAAAAACTAGGCAGGTTATTATGTGAAAATTCTTTTATTTTTTATTTGTGAATGTTATTTCCCGATTCGTTATAACCCACTAAGGCAATCTCTTACCCTATGAGCCACTTTTAATGGCAAACTAACAAGCAACTTAACTACACACTAAACGTAAATCCTTATATGCACACTTCTGAAAAAACACCCAAAATGGTTCTGGTTGATGTAAAAGAAGTGGACTCAACTGCTTACGTAATCAATAAAATTGAAGCAAAAAATACCGATTCCGATTTAACAAACATCTTATTATTAATAATTGTTTTCATTACGAGCGGATTCATTTTTTATAAAGCCTATGTGTACCACAAAAAGAGCTGTAACCAGAAGCCATGATAGCGGTCTGGATATAATATAAATTAATAAAGCGCGAATAATTGTTATAAAAATATGTTTTAAAAATACAAATTAAATACAAATATGTATACTTGTATGTACACAGTGACATATTAAAAAGAGAACTAAATGTTATAAAAAATTACCTTGTTTTGATATATTATTATTATTGAAAATGAAATAAAAATAATTAAAAAATAAAAATGATTACATGGGATTGCGTTATAATTACTATCGATAAGGAACCAAATTAGGGTATTAGCCATAGTTAGAAACGGAGCAGAGCGTCTATCAATTTCAGATTTCAAATATGCATATATATATATAGGATCTAGCTTTTTCTCCACTAAGACATTGCTCAAATACACAAAAAGCAATAGTATTGAGTACTATTCCAGGTGTACAAGTAAGATCAGTCATAAACGATAATGAAGAAATCTTTAAATGATGGTTTTAAAACCGGCCAGTACAGCCAATTACTGTAAATGAACATGCTAAAATATTAGTAAGCCGCTTCAACACAGCCGCTTCATTTGCGAACTTAATACTTATAAAACAAAGGTACAATTTATCTATTTCTGTATTAACTATATTAATTACTCCATTGACAGTAGAAACTAGAGACGAGCCAGAATTATCAGATTCGCCAGCACTTGAGCCGGCTGAGACAGATGATCCCGTATCTACAGGTCCCGAAATAGAGAAAAAGATATTAATAACCTCACCATTCCCACCGTCCTTATTCAATCTAAATTATCAGATCAGGTAATACTTTGTACAGACTCCGATACTAACGATAGCCTTATAGAAGAAAAACCGAATAAGCATATATAAAAAATATCTCGAATGCCATCCCGGAGTTTAACGGGCAAAAGATACATCTTCAAAGATTTATAACAGCCTTGAAAATTTGACTATAGAAGTCATGAAATCAGAAATTATATGATCTACACTGTACAAAGTACAGAATGAAATAACAATAAATGCAATCATAAAGAAATTGCAAGACACAATAGTCGGCGAAACATCCGACGTAGTTAAAGCCAAAATGGCGAAAACAAGCCAGAAACAAGCAACTGAAATAAAAAACCTTCGTAAGCTCCTTGAAGCTTCATACATAGACGAAGGACTACCGACCGAACACGCTGACAAGTTCAGCACAAAGGAAGCCATAGCCACAATGATTAAAAATTGTGAGCATGGCCGACTTAAGACAATTTTAGAAGCTGGCAACTTCTCAACAATGATTATAATAATTATCGTGGAAGGAGTAACAACAGAGCTACCTATCAAAATAATGGATATTACCAAAACAATAGATACAATAAAAATAACGGTTATAGCCAAAATTATAATAACCATACCAATAATAACAATAGAGGTCGTGGATGGTAATAACCGTTGTGGAACAAATAACAACGGAAATAACAACACTAGAATTGTACAAAATAAATCTCAGTCGTAATGTTTATCTAAGTATTCAAAATTATCACACGAAACCCTTAACGCTTTTAATAGACACAGGCTTGGACATAAGTAATTTAAAAATAAATTCTGATCAATATGGTGAAATAGGCGGTACAAAAACGATAACAATGTCTGGAATAGGAGCAGGCACTCTTGAATCTCAGGGTTTAACATTCGTAGAAATACAAACAGGAAAATTTATAATCCCATTTCATTTCCAAATAGTAGATAATGTCTTTTCAATACCCAATACTTCCCAATAGATTTCATAACAAAATTTTAATTGCCAACTCGATTTTCAAAAGGATCATGATTGGTTTATAGCTCGACCCCGAAATTTCAATCAAGACACAAGACCCTCACTAAACTATGTACCGAATTTACGGATATATTCGGATTAGAAACTGAACCCATATCCTCAAATAACTTTTATCAACAAAAGATATAAAATATATTAAAAGCTATAGAACACCCCATAGCCAAAAAAGAAGAAATAGGATTTCACCAAATTACTTAAGAAAAAGAATCCACAGACATAACATAATTTTCAACGAGCACTAGATCATACCGATTCAAAAGATTTCCTTATGCAGAAAAGAGCCCCTAATTCATTTCAAAGAATGATGACACTAGCCTTTTCTGGATTAGAACCAACCCAAGCTTTCCTTTACATGGATAGTAATAGGTTGTTCCGAAAACCATATGATCAGAAGTTAACAACCGTATTTGACCTTTGTTGAAAACATAATCTCGAGTTAAATCCAGAAAAATGGTAATTCTTTATGCACGAAGTCACATTTTTAGATCACAAATGCACAAATAAAGGTATTCCAGATGAATCAAGAAGATTCGTAGCTTTACTACAGACGTTTCATACCTAATTTCTCTCATTATTCAAGACACCTTATGCAAGAAAAATGAAAAATTTAATTGGACTCCTGAATATCAAAAACCCTTTGAATATCTCAAAAAGTCATTAATTCAACCAACTTTATTACAATACCCTGATTTCACCAAAGAATTTTGTATAACAACATATGCTAGTAAACAAGCATGCGGAGCAGTCTTAACCCAACTTTATGATGGGAAATACCTCCTGGTAGGATACGCCTCACGAACATTTACAAAAGGCGAAAGTAATAAATCAACAACCGAACAGGAATTAACATCGATAAACTGGGCAGTTAATCATTTTAGACCATATGTATATGGCAAACCCTTTTCTATAAAAACAGATCATAAACCATTAACATATTAATTTTCAATGAAAACCCCAACTTCCAAATTAACAAGAGTGAGTCTAAACCTAGAAAAATACCAATTCACAGTACAATACCTTAAAGAAAAAATATTTATGGGGCAGAAGCTTTATCAAGAATAAGCAGCGATGAATTAAAAAACCTAAATAGACAAATACTGAAAGTCACTACCAGAAATCAAAGTAGACAAAAATCCTACGCAGGAAAAGAAAAAAAAGAATAGCATGAGCAATGTAAAGAAAAAGCTTCTAAGCCCAGTGTTTGCAAAGTCATAAACAATGACGAAGTACGTAAAGTAGTGACCTACCATGTAAATAATAATTTCTGTATATTTAAACATGGAAAGGAAATTACAGCAAGATATGATGTTAGCGATTTGTATACTAATAGAACCATTGATTTAGGGCAATTCTTTCAAAGGCTTGAAAAGCAGGCCGGTATTAACAACATCAGCCAATTCAAAGTGGCACCGTGGAAAAATATCTTTGAACAAGTTTTAATTGGAACAGAATATAAAAATTCAATAATAGAAGAGTTATGCAAAAGTTTGAATATCAAAAACAAAACTTCTACCGCATATCATCATCGGACTGTGGGAACTGTGGTCCGAAGCCACAGAACATTTAATGAGTTTATCAGATCATACATCTCAGTTGACAAAACAGATTGGGTTGTGTGGCTGCAACACTTCGTAGATTGTTTTAACGCAAAAGCAAAAACTGAATTACGAAAAAAATACTTTAGATTTTGAGTTAAAAATAGGAGAGGAGTTAAAGATAGAAGAAAAATGAAACAAGACGTAAACTAGATTTTAAATATACAGGTACTTATAAGGTAGAACAATTAGGAGATAGAAATAACATAACTATATAAAATAATAAAAATAAAAAACAAATAGCACATAAAGATAAATTGAAAATTTGTATTTCATAATCATCTTGGTTCTTTTATACATACATAATATGAGAACACTAACTATAATGAAAAAGAAGATATTAAAATTACAACCAAAAAAAAAAAACATAAAAAAAAAATTGATTCAAATAATATAAATTCTTAACTTTTATAAAAACCATATTTAAATTCGAAAATAACTTCATTATATTACGTTATTTTTCGAAAGGAACATATATCGAGCGTCCACTGTACCAAGAGTACTAAAAGGGTACACACTGTAACACTTTGTTGCAGTGTTTACATAATTCAAAGTCCGATCATAAACCCAAGTGGCCGAAATACGAACTGATCGCTATGCCCTGGCTCGCATACAGAAAGTGCAAGTGTCAGCAGAATTGTAACACGAGAGGACCTCATGTATGTGCATATACCTCCGCGTTCATATTTATAAAAGGTGTGTAACGAACTGATTTTCTTGGTTTATCCGCTCGCTACGAACGTTAGCCGCACGACGCTCAGAAGATGTAAGTTTTCGTCTCACCAAAATTATATAAACGTGACCGACCTACTGATCAGTGAAAGCTCACAGAAAGATTGGGAATATACAAGGATCTTTTATTCGCCGACATGACCCTCGGTAGGGGTTTTGTATTGACAAGGCGTACGTCTTTCGCAGCCGCAGCGTCCTGTCCCTTGCTCTGTCCCGGCCGGTCGCACCGGACGTCGGCTCAGTTTCTACCTGACGGTTCAGGCGTACGCCGGAAGCCGCCAACGCAGTCCCTGGGTCAAACGCCAGGTTCCAGACGAACGCTTCCACCCTACCCTCCCTGCCGCAGACTTCAGAATTTGACGTAATTATATTCGTCGGCCTGGGTGTCCTCGTTGACCTTGCTCTGCCTCCGGATGTCGCGACTGGCTCCGCTCCTTGTTGGCGTAGCGCTCACGGTTCGGTAAGCTGCCTTTCTGGGACTCTAGCGGTGAACTGCTAAGCTCTTAACGCATACGCCTTTCAAGACACAAGCTGAACAAGCGCATCCTTCCGGACTAGTCTCACCAGGACCTTGTATAATTCCTGCAGGACATTGGAGTTCGCCAATCCAGCCCTAGTTCCTTCTGAGCCCACGGTTCCTCGTCGAAGGACTCTATTTTTTCAACTCTGTCGGACACGCCGGGTGGGATGCCAAGCTTAAATCGCGACCGAAGTTGTGACAAAGCGCCGTAAGGACCTCAGCTCCCTGTGTCTCAATTCGGAGACTTAAGCTCGAAGTCCCGAACGTCTCGACGTAGCGATCTTGTTTCCTTGATGACTCCGCACGGCTCTACTTGGTGCTTCACGTTGTTTCACTGGTTACTGGTTCACTTGATGACTGTTACTGGTTGACTTGGCAGCTTCCTGAGCTCGGCCTGTTTATATAGGCCTCTGTTTACCGCTAGTTATCGGCGTCTCCTTGCCTCCGGGTGCCCGTGTTGTCCTTGTTTGTCTTTACGTAGTTCTTGTGTTTGTTGTTTGAGCTCACTGACGTGGACGTTTCGTTCCTTTTGTGTTTCCTTGTGGCGGATTCTACAAATGACTGGTGAGACGAAGTCTATAACCGTATACGGTCCGGCATATCTCGGCGCTAGCTTTGCCGCGAAACCCTCGGCTGCCTTCGACAAATGGTGCTCCTTTGCCCAGACCGTGTCCCCTAATTTTGGATTCCACTGCCTCCTTCGTAAATTGTAATGCCTGGCTTGGTCCTGAGCAGTTTTCTCCACGTTCCGGCGCACAATTTCGAAGATCTTTTTCATCTTATTGGCCTTATCTTCAGGCGTTTCCGTCTGCTTTCCTGTGCCGATGGTTTCCCTGTCATACAGGGCGCTGGGCAGCCGAGGCTCTCGAGCCTTCGTGAAGAAACACGGGGAGTACCCAGTTGATTTCGACGTACTTAAGTTTACCGCTAGCATAATCTCCGGTTGCTTCTCCTCCCAATTCCTCTGGTTCTGTCCTGCAAACTGAGCTATCATGGTTTTAACGGTTCGGTTTGCTCTTTCTGTCGGATTTTTCTGCTGTGTATATAGCGCTGTGAATTGTTGCTTAATGCCCATTTCGCTGAGGAATTTCTGGAATGCTCGACTGGCAAACTGTACTCCATTGTCCGTTATTACCACCTTTGGGGCTCCGAACCTAGCGATGATTCTTTCTCAGAACGCATTTTGGAGTGTTTCTGCCGTTGCTGTTCGCAGTGGCACCAATTCTGTCCACTTTGAAAATCTATCTATCAGCACTAGCAGCATCTGTTAACCATGCTTCGATCTTGGCAATGGTCCGACAAAGTCTGCGCATACTATTGCTCATGGTTCTTCGGGTATCTGCGTCAGCATCTTCCCAGCTGACTGCATTTGGTTAGGTTTGTATTTAAGGCATGTCTCGCATTTTCGTACGTGTGCTCGGGCGTCTTTATGCATTCCTGACCAGTAATATCGAGTCGCCTGCCTTGCAATCGTTTTCCGACTTCCCACGTGTCCAGCGGCTGGTGAGTCGTGATTCTCCTTCAGGACGGTTTCCCTCAGCCCCCGAGGGACACAGAGCTTCCATGCTGCCACCTCTTCGGAGAGTCGATCTAGCCAAGTCCGTCTGTCCGTCCGTTTCTACGCAAACTAGTCTCTCAGTTTTAAAGCTATCTGCATTAAATTTTCACAAAAGTTGTCTTTCTATTGCAGGTAGTATATAAGTCGGAACGAGCTGGATCAGACGACTATAGCATATAGCTCCCATAGGAACAATCGGAAAAATAAATAAAAAAAATTTTAAAACTTTGCTGTTATTCAAAGTTGGCTTGGCTTACAATTCATATAGCTGCACGAGCAGCTATAATTTTATTTTTTTCCTTATGAATAGCCATCTTACAAAATCTATTCTATAAAAATTTGTAGTCTATCCTTATGAACTGTCTGGGTTTTGTTTTGTGCATTTAATATTGTTATATTACTATTGGGTTCTATCTTCTATACTATGTATGGTCCTGTATATTTAAAGTCTAGCTTATGATCAGTTTCATTTTTTAATATAACCTGGTCTCCTATTTTTAATTCAAAGTCTAAGCTATTTTTGTCGTATCTATCTTTTTGTTTTTGCTTATTAGTTTCTAGCATTATTCTGGCTCTTTTATATGCCTGTTCTAATCTAAATTTAGATTCCTTAGCATAATCTTCTATATTATATAATGGTTCTATTCTATCTATGCTATTGAAATGTTTTGGTAAGTTTGGAGTTTTCCCAAAAACTAGTTCGTATGGACAATAATCATGTGCCATAGAGGGGGTTGTGTTAAAGCAGTATACGAAGTATTGTAGCCATACATCCCAATCTGATTTATCAACAGAGATGTATGTATCAATTATTGAATTTTTATATTCTGTTCCCATATCCGTAATGAACGTCTTCATTGAACCGTACTTCAAAATAAAATTTTCAAATATAGCTTTTGCTATTGTTTTTGCACTTTTATTTGGAATTGGTTTTGCTACAAAGTATTTTGTTAAATCGCAGATTAAAGTAACTGCGTATTCATTCCCTTGTTCAGACTTAGGCAGTGGACCGATCGTGTCCACGATTACCCTGTCGAAGGCTGTTTGTGGTGTTTCAGTAATGGTTAATGGTGTCTTTGTATGCGTGGTTCTCTTCGCTTCTTAGCATTTTAGACAATGTCTTTTGACCTTGGCCAAGGTTTTAGAAATACCAGTATGGCCTCCTTGAATTGGTTCATCATGGTATGTAGACATAATTGCTTCTTTTTCTTTTTCAGAATTTATTAGGGTCACCGGTTTGAGTAGCGCTACTCTCGATGATTTTAATGTTTTATTGCCCATTTTCTTGAAATTATCTATTGAAACGTGTTCGAAGATATTTTGCCACTTTGAGTTGGCTGATTTGATGAATATCGGCTTGCGTCTCAAGTCTTTGGAAAAACTGACCTAAGTCAAGGACACCATTGGTATATAAATCGTTCACATCATATCTTGCAGTAATTTTTTTTCCCATGTTTAAATAGACATAGCATATTTTTTACGTGCAATGTCACTACTTTACGTACTTCGTCATTGTTTATGATTTCGTATACGTTGGGCTTTGAAGCTTTTTTATAGATTGCCTAGGCAAGTCTATTTCTTTTTCTCCTGCGCAGGATTTCTGTCTACTTGTAGTGACTTTATGTATATTTCCGGTTATATTTTGTAGTTCTTTGATGGTCATTCTTGATAACGCATCAGCTACGTAATTGTCTTTTCCCTTTAAATATTCAACTGTGAAGTTGTATTCTTCTAATTCTAGCCTCATACGTGTCAGTTTGGAACTTGGGTTAGTCATTGAGAACAAGTATGTTAACGGTCTGTGATCTGTTTTGATAATGAAATGTTTGCCATAAATGTATGGTTGAAAATGTAATATTGCCCAGTGTATTGCAGCTAGTTCCTGCTCGGTAGTACACTTATTACTTTCTCCCTTGGTAAAGGCTCTTGATGCATATGCAATGGGAAGTTGGTGGCCGTTATGGTTTTGAGTTAAAACCGCTCCACATGCTTGCTTACTTGCATTAGTAATTATACAAAATTCTTTACTAAAATCGGGATATTGTAGCAAAGTAGGTTCCATAAGTTTTGTTTTTAAATATTCGAATGCGTTTTGGCATTCAGCTGTCCATTCAAAAGGAACATTCTTTTTACATAATCGTGTTATGTGCCGTGAATAATCGCCGAAATTTTTTATAAATCTTCTGTAGTAATTGCAGAATGCTACAAAACGTCTTGCGCTGTCTGCATCGTGTGGGACTGGATAATTTAGTATGACGTCATATTTCTTGTCGTCTGGAAGTATTCCTTTATCTGTGCACTTATGACCTAGAAAAGTCATCTCGTGCATAAAGAATGAACATTTTTTATGGATGTAACTTTAGGTTGTATTTCCTACATTTCTCAAAAACGTCTGTTAAGTTTTAAGGCATATGTTTTTCGGAGCAACCTATAACTATTAAGTCATCCATATAAGGGAATGCTTGTGAAGGTTCAAGTCCAGAGAATGCAATAGTCATCATTCTCTGAAATGAATTTGGCGCTATTTTTAAGCCAAAGGTAATCCCATGAAGCGAGCCATTGCTCGTTGAAAAGGAAGATATATCTCTTGAGCTTTTTTCAAGTTCTATTTGGTGAAATCCTGACATTAAATCAAGACATGAAAAGTATTTTGCTCGACCTAGTTGGTCTAAAATATCATCAATTCTAGGGAGTAGAAATTTATCGGACAGTAATTTTTTATTAATCTGACGATAGTCAATTACTAATCGCCACTTTTTTTCTTCGGAACCTGGAGCTGATTTTTTAGGGACAAGCAATAATGGGCTATTGTATTCCGATACTGAAGGTTCGACTATCCCGTCGGTGATTAATTTTCCGACTTGCTTTTGAATTTCGTTCACCTGACCATGTGGGCTTTTATAGTTTTTTATGTAAACGGGTTCATCATCTGTCAATCTCAGTTTTTGTTTGTAGAAATTATTTGTGCTAATTGGTTCGGATTCTAATCCGAATATGCTATTATATTTTTTACATAAATTTGTGAGTTGGAATTTGAATTGTGGGGGAAAATTTTCTGACAATTGGGATAAAGCAGACTTTTCTCTATTTTCTTTGTTTCCTTCGACTACTTCATAGTTCAACAGTGATTCATATTCTAAATTGTCCGCACTTACCACTTTATCTTCGTTTGTTGTATTCAGTCGTCTTATGAAGGCATTTTGTGTTGTAGCTATTGTACTTGCTATATAAATTCCGTGCTTTCTTGAGTTGGAATTAATACACTGTCCTCTTTTGAATTTAATTTTATTTTTCTAATGACTTGTGATCTTGCTGGCAGAAGAATTGAGTTATTGCCAGAACTGTATTCTATTGGAACATAAATTGGAAATTTAAAATTGTTTGGTCTTATTATAAGCCAATCTTCAGATGGCAGAAAGTCTAAATGGCAGTTGTATTTTTAATGAAATCAATACCTAAAATGCCATCACAAGGGACAGCTAAGTGTAAATCTACGTTATGAAAATCGTGTTGAATTATGGACTTGGTAGTCTGTATTTCAATTGATGTTAAGCCTATGAATTGAGTAATTTCTTGGATTATTCCCCTTATATCTATTATGTTATTATCTTGTACGTTTTGAAATATATCGGAATTTTCTTTTACTATAGAGATTTCCGCACCTGTGTCTACCAAAAAGACAAGTTCTTTTCCAGTAGCCACATGGGTGAAAGAGACGAATATATTCTGGCTGAGATTAATAGTATGAACTGTTACTTTCTCTACTGTTGAGTATTTAATGGGGGTTGGGAGTTTCCCGAAGTGTCATTGGCTACTCTTACATTGTTTGTATTGTTGTTATTGTAGCCTCCGCTCGAGTTGCCACGGCTCCTTGAGTTTCCTCTGTAGTTGCCGCGACCATTGTTTTGGTTGGTATTGTTGTAGTAACTATAATTGTTACCACGACCACGAAAATTACCTCTATAACTTCCGCGACCGCGGTTTCCGCCGCGCTGTGTATAGTTGTTGTAATAGAGGACCGAGTTTGGTTGTCCAGTTGCTTCTGTGCAACTGTTTACGAATTTTGAAATGACGTCGTTCATTGTGTTAAAGTTACCGGCTTGCATGATAAGTTTTACCTTATCAATTGTGCAGTTTTTAGTCATTGCTTTTACTGCGTGCTGTGGGGAATGACTTTGTGCTAGTTATAGTGTTAAACCGTCTGCTATGTACGCACTTTCTAAAGCCTTCGTCATCTGCTCAATTTATGATGTGTATTGATTAGCAGCTTTATTGCGTTGCTGTAGGTTCATTAGCTTTGCTGACAATACCTTTACAGTTTCGCCTTTGACGTTACTTTTTTATTTGGCAATTACTTTACCTACCGTTGTTTCGTTTCCAATTAGATTTCTGGCTACGCCCTTTAGTTTTGTCTTTATTATAGAGACAGCTAGGCTTTCGTGTTCGCCTTTTATTGACTCTATTATATGCAATGCATCAATGAAACTGGTTAAGTTTTCTGCTTTACCATCGAAAACTGGTATAAGCTTTGATGCAGTGTTAATGAAGTCAATATTTGTTTGCGCCATTTCGAAGTAGTTGTTCTTAGTTATGTTTGCGCTTGAGTCTGAGTCTGAATCTGTTGTATTATCTGCGTTTGATAATAAAACGTCTGGGATAGCAAGATTATTTAAATCATCTTCTTTTATTTTCGCGTTAAAGTCTTCCGGCTCTGTCAGATCGACGTCAGTTGGCTCTTCCAATGTTGATTCTTCATCGGTTTCAACTGTTATTGCGGTATTAAGAATGGTAGGTAGAGAGATATCTAAATTGAATTTTTCTTTTATCGATATTAGATTTTCTCTGAGCCTTTTCAAAAATTTTGATACTCTTGACCAATGGTCGTTATTTAATTTTTCTCGTTGCCCATATATTAATATACGCGCCTCGTTAAAACAGTTTACTATTATTTCTGCGTGTTTTTTTATTGTGCTTCCTTGAATTGGTGTGTTTTGATTAAGAGATTTGTAGGATTTATCAAATTCTGTTTTTATTTTATTCAATTTCGCATACATATCGTTTAATTCCATGGCAATATTATCTATGTAATTCAACCATAAGGATCGTGGTTTCACCGAGTATAGAATGGTAATCCGCGATCTCTTTTACTAAGACGTATGGCAAAGTATTTAGGATTAAACCCTATATTTTTTATTAGTTATATATATATATTTTAGTTATATTCAAATTCAGTGATTGTAATGAAGTTTTTATGGCAATTGAGAATGTTTAATGCACGCATTCTAAATTCTGGGTCTTTAATAATTATTTCCTCAAGAATGCTATCCAATTCTATATTGTTAAATGCCATAATTTTAACAAAGAAAAATATTTTTTTTTCAATAAAAGGGTATTAAATTGAACACTCTAACCTTTTAATTTTTTTTTTTATATTCTATCTAGATCGTGTGCTCTTCTTAAATACTTCTTCTTTAAATTTTCATTGTTCAACTTGTATATTTTGGTAACAAAATTTGGGCTCATGATTACAATGATTATTATTAAGAGTATATGCACCAAATATAGGTCAATATTGTTTGGTTCTACTTTGTTAATAACGTTAGCAGTGGAGTCCACTGACTAAACGTCTACAATTCCCATGTTGGGTAAATATACTTCCAATATATGTGTATTATTATAATTACTTTGATTTTCTGCAGAGAATTTATTTATTTTATTGTTATTCATTCATTTAAAGAAATTTTAAATAGATATACGTTAATATTCGTGTCTTGCATATATTCCTGCCTAGCTTTTAGGGCCTGAGAAGCACTCAGCAAAATAACGTCATCAAACAAAAATTTAGGAATTTGGTTATTCAAAACTGATTGATTAAATAATTGTAATGAAATGTCTGCTGGCATAATCGCATAAATTTCCTTTCGATAAAATTGAAAATTGAAAAAAAAAATGTTTTGTTAGTTTTCATATAACTGTTTTACAATATTTTGCTCTATATAAACCAATATCAATTATATGTTGTTAGTATATAGCCTAACAGTGGTTAGTATTTTTCGAGCAACGCTTTCGTGCATCGGCTCGGGTTTAGAAGTTTATAATTAAAGGCAACTTAGGCATTGGCATAAATGAAACCCTTGTTGCGTTACTTTGCTCGTCTGCAAAGCTTTTTTTCGATGATTTTTAAATTTCCCGTGGGTTTCTTTTTCCTGCGGGGTATTGGCTTCTTTTAAGTAGTCCTTGATTAGTCGTCGTTGCTGAAGAAGCTGTACTCTTTTTCCGATTCTTTTCCTTTTTTGATTTACTTTGTTGCGTTCTTGTCGTGCCCGGTACTCAGCTATTGTGAGGGGGCGTGGTCCATCGTTGGGACACAACTGCAAAGCCTCTTCAGGCGGCGCCGGTGCTGGTCATCTCACAGGCTGATTAATGCTGATTTTTTTTTTTTTTTTTTTTTTTTTGTTTTATTGTTTCTGTTGTCCGGGCCTTTTGGACTCAGGAGGCGCTGGTTCTGGTCATCTCACAGGCTGATTAATTTTGATTTATCAAATTTCGATTTGTAAAAATTTTTTTTTTTTTTACAGTGGTGCACATAGACTTATGCCACTGCCACTACCATAAACTGTAAACTGTAATAAATTGTTTTCTTAATAGTTTTTTTTTTCATATTTACTTCGTACATGTTTGTTTTCTTAATAACTTTTTTTTTTAGATATTTATTTTGTACATGTTTGTTCATTTTACTCGCGCACATGTCACGGTCGCCATGTATTAAATAGTTTTTAATATCTTTAGTCTTTGTAAATCCGTCTGTTAAGAACGGGCTTTATTAATTGAATGTCACTTCACTTAAGAATAAAGTTGGCTTGGCTTACAATTCATAAAGCTGCACGAGCAGCGCCGCGGCCAACGCTTATGTATCTAAATATATATGTTAATGTATACGTAAGTGTATAAAGGCGGCGCAAGCAGCGGCCGCGCATGAGAGAGAGAGTGTTATGCTCACATTCGGTTAGCGAATGGTCGGCCGCGCATGCAGACATGCCGACTCAGCATTTAGGATGTGCATAACATTGTTTTGTGGGTCGAATTACTCCGCACTTGAAGTGCTGGGAATATTTGGACATAGGCAAATGCCACAATGTTGCAGTGATATAAGCGGTAAAGTGTGTACCCGATATGTGAGCATACTACAATCGAAATGACATTTTTCACAGGTTGATTCAAAAACAATTTTGACCAAAATTAGCATTATTTGTAATAAAGCCTGTCAAAAATGCAATTTTTTTTTTTGTAATTAAAACATTTTTTAATTTAGAGGCGGAGAAATATCCAAAAATCCACTTTGTCATACCCCACATAGAACACTTCAAAAATATTTTTTAAATAACTAAACTTTTGAACTTGACATTACTTCAGAGCAAAAAGTACACACATACACCGAAAATAAAAGCGAAAAACAAGTCACAGCAACCGTCCAACAAAATTGTGTACCAAATTTCACAGTAAGCTCTGCAAAGTACAAACATTTTAAATTTCTCTAATAAAATACTTGGATGTGTTAAAATGGTGGGTGACACACAAAGAGCATTCCCCATAAGCGTTAGTATCTGTTGCATCTTCGGCTGCACAACAATCCCCTTCAATTATAGCTGCCAATAAACTTTCTTAACAGCAGTCGTGCCTCTAGGCATATTAATAAACTACAACGTAGTAAAAGAAAGCTATTGGCGAGAGTGACAAGCCCATAGATTACCAACTACCTAATACGCAAAACCCAAGACAATGAGAAAAATCAATTTCAGATTCCTTTATGAAGTAACTCTCCCCAAATAGCAAACTATATCCACTGTGTAAAGCTAAATCAGGTATATGTTCACCAGTCGCCTAAAATATTCCATCAAAAGATATAAGCTTTCAAACGCGATTGGCTGAACGGCTAATTACCCCAAGGTATCGTGCTTGGACCGACACTGTATATCATTTTCACAGCAGTCACTATCAGTCTTTCAAATAATTCAACATTTGCTTTCCGTTACAAGTCCATTTATCAGACAGAGATGGTTTTAATGAACGAAATGACAAATAGTTTACTTCCTTGATTACTTTATTGACGGCTTGCTTGAACTCCTTCTTGTATAAGTGTGTTCCGTTACACTATTCGTCTAACTCCCATAAACCTCCATGTTTTAATAAAGGGAAATGTTAAGTCCAGACTTTATAATAAATTCAAAGCGTGTGGTTCGCAAGCGGCTTTTTCCAGATAATTAAGGTTGAATTTTACCGTGCTTAACGCCCAGTGTTATAATGGCTATTTAACTCGTTGTAGGATTTACCAAGGCCCAAAACAGTTTTATAAACTCATTAGCTCTAAGCAAAACCCAGCATCGCTAAGCAAGCGTCTACGAATCCAAAGGTCCTCGGTTCGAATCAAAGTTGAGTCGACTTGATGCGAATAAAATAAGTTTGCATTTCTCTTTCCTTTGTTTATCAGGTTTTCGGTTTTTTTTCATACTAAATTCACAGAAGTGAAAATGAAATCAAAGCGAAAAGAAGAAAAGGGAAGAGAAAGAAAAAATATCTTAATTTTGTTAGTTGTAAGCTAACCAATTCAATACCAAAATGTTCTTAAATTGACCCCGATCGTTCGAAATCCCAGGTGTGAACAAACGGACTTAGACACTTTTTGACCCCGTTCGCGCTTAATATTTTACCATTTTCACCGGATTTTTTTTGGATGTATAGAGCTATTTCCAAGTTATCCGCTATCCCCAAGCGATTCGAAAACGTTATTACCCCACTTGCAACAACTTTGTAGGTCGATTATATCCTCGTGCCAACGCGGATTTATAAAACGCAGGTCTACGACGACAAACATTTTGGAACTAACATCTTTAGTTATGGTTTCAGAAATAACCTACAGACTGACTTTGATTAAATCCCTCTCTTGTGCGGAAATTTGACTTATTAGGTTTTTCCAAAAATATTCTAACATTGATTTTTAGTTATCTGAGTGGTAGGACACAACGAGTCCTCTTTAAAAGCTCTGCAACCTTGGACCACTACTTATTTCATTATTTATTAACGATCTCCCTCTAGTCTTGACAGAGTCGCGTGTCCTCATGTACGCAGATGACGTTAAGTTATGACTGCAACATAGCGATATTTCCCTTTGTTCAGAATTACAAATGGATCTTAACGCTTTTTAAACATGGGGTTCTATAAATCTATTGGAGTTAAATCGCACTAAATGCAATATGCCATATGCCACATATACGATAGGTGGTTGTGAGTTGACTAGAATTAGACATATTGATGACCTTGGCGTCCTGTTGGATCCAAAACTAAAGTTTTCTGACTTTTACTTCCGAGGTAAATAAAGAAAAGGAAGTGCTTGGACTTATAAATTGCTGGTCTAAGGAATTTAATGAGCCCTATGTCACAAAAACTTTGTTCATTTCATTAGTTCGTCCAATCCTGGAGTATTGCTCACCAGTTACAGTGTACATATAGACTTCACTAATATAGTGTACATATGGACCGAATAAGATTATCGTAGGAAGATGCTTGGTATTACATTTATTCGTAAACTTATTCACTGGGAAGTGAAGAGTCCCGAGTTACTGAACCGCGTACATTTCTCTGTCCCTAATAGAATTACTAGGACTGTATTCCCTTTTTTTAAACCATTGTTTATCAAACAATGCATAAATCTTTCAGAGTACTCTGTAATGACTTTAATAAACTCCATCACATAATTTTTACTACCGACTCATCAACAATTTTAAAAGTATTATTTATATCTTATCTTAATTCGTCCGTTCCCTTATTGTACCTTTCGCCATCTCGTTTTCCACGTCCCCTGGGGCCCGCGCGTTACAAGCACTGCTTAGTGTCGTAAAGGCCACTTGTTTGTACTGACCATAATGCATCAACGCCCAAAAATTTACTACGATTGACTTAAATCTGAGTGCCTTGATAGGTACGCAGTTATTTTTGACAATCGAGAGTCAACAAAGTTGGTGTTAATAACAATTCTAAAAGATAATTGAATACTGTACATACATCTTGATTTGGAGGGGCCCCAAAATATGTTGTCAAGCGAGGAACTGGTGTATTTAGTTGAACCCTGAAATATAATGTTAGCTTAACGTTAATTTATAAGGTTCCGTCACATAAAAAACTTACTTTTCCGTACCCATTTTTTCATTTTGTTCTGTAAAGATTAAGATAAAGATAATATATATATATATATATATATATATATATGTATATATAAAGACCGAATAAATTATTGTATTACCAAAATTAACGTTCAAGTCCTTTTCATAGGTGTCCCAAGCATCCGCTTTTTCTTGTTCACTTAGTTCTTGCTCAACTTTATTTTCTAAAAGACTGTCATGTTCATGATATTTATAAACTAAGTCAGATTGACGTAATATGTCTGCCAATATTGTATCCTTTGGGAGCAAAGGCATTGTTCTTTCACTGTTTTTCGGAGTCGTCAGTCTATAACGAAAATATGTTGTAAGAATTCATTAAAAAAAATCGTATGTATGCTAAATATAAAAAGTCGAATATTATAGCCTAACGCAAAAAAAAAAAAAAGAAAGAGCGCTATAGTCGAGTTCCCCGACTTTTAGATACCCATTACTCGTCTAAGAAATTTCCAACTTATTAATCAATCGGAGTTAAGGTGACGACATCTGACGAACTGCATAGCTCTAGAAGCTAGGAACAGCACTCCCACTCCCCGCTAACAGTTCTTTGTGTCTCTACCCACCCGCAGAGACAGAGCGGTGGCAGAGGAGCGGCAGAGTGGCGGCAGATGACTTAATAACTTATAAAATATGACCCGATTTTCAAAATTCTTGTGTCTACCGATAGATATGACCGAAACACACGTCCAGTGTTCAGTATCTCAGAGTGACTTAATAGACTTTTGCCATTTGTGGGCGTGGCACCGCTTTAAAAAAAAGCTTGCGCTGCGTAAGAATTACTAGAACCTGCATTTTTAATTTCAAATCTTTATACCCTTTTAGCGACATCTAAAATGTTTTTGTAGCTTTAATGGTGGACATACATATGGGTAATTCTACAGACAGGTCAACCGCATTTAAAACATATTAAGTCTGAAATATGTGTTTTTATACCTTTGCAGAGGGTATTATAATTATAAGTCAGAAGTTTTCAACGCAGTGAAGGAGACATTTCCGACCCTATAAAGTATATATAGCATCAGCATCACTAGGAGAGTCGATCTAGCCTTGTCCGTCTGTCCGTCCGTCTGTCCGTCCGTCTGTCCGTCCGTCTGTCCGTCCGTCTGTCCGTCTGTCCGTCCGTCTGTCCGTCCGTCTGTCCGTCCGTCTGTCCGTCCGTCTGTTCGTCCGTCTGTACGTCCTTTTCTACGCAAACTAGTCTCTCAGTTTTAAAGCTATCTGCATTAAACTTTCACAAAAGTTGTCTTTCCATTGCAGGTAGTACATAAGTCGGAACAAGCCGAATCGGATGACTATAGCATATAGTTCCCATAAGAACAACCGAAAAATAGAATAAAAAAAATTATAACTTTACTGTTTTCATACCCTTGCAGAGGGTATTATAATTTCAGTCAGAAGTTTGCAACGCAGTGAAGGAGACATCTCCAACCCTATAAAGTATATATATTTTTGATCAGCATCACTAGGAGAGTCGATCTAGCCATGTCCGTCTGTCCGCCCGTCTGCCCGTCCGTTTCTACGCAAACTGGTCTCTCAGTTTTAAAGCTATCTGCATGAAACTTTTCCAAAAGTTGTCTTTCTATTACAGGTAGTATATATATATTGGATATATATATGTATTGGATATATACATGAAAAAAGTTATAACTTTGCTGTTTTTTAATTTTTTGTTTAGTTCTTCGACATTTGGTAATGGTAAAATATTTCCGATTTACGGTTTAAATTTCATCAAAATCGAACGACTATAGCATATAGCTCCCATAGGAACAATCGGAAAAATAAATGAAAAAAATTATAACTTTGCTGTTTTTTAATTTTTTTTTAGTTCTTCGACATTTGGTAATGACAAAATATTTCCGATTTACGGTTTAAATTTAAAAAAAATCGGACGACTATAACATATTGCTCCCATAGGAACAATCGGAAAAATAAATGAAAAAAATTATAACTTTGCTGTTTTTTAATTTTTTGTTTAGTTCTTTTAGTTAAATATTTCCGACTTACGGTTTAAATTTCATCAAAATCGGACGACTATAGCATATAGCTCCCATAGGAACAATCGGGAAAATAAATGAAAAAAAATTATAACTTTGCTGTTTTTTAGTTTTTTGTTTAGTTCTTCGACATATAGTTCAGAATTATGGTTTAAATTTGATCAAAATCGGACGCGTATATCATATAGCTCCCATAGAAATAATAAAAATATATAAAATAACTATTAAATAATTGAGCTGAAAATCATCATAGTTTCAATGTTTTTAAACATACACGCAAGTAAATCATAATTTTAATGTTTCCAAAAATGTTTAATTCTTGTAATAGCTGCAAGGGTATATGAACTTCGGTTTGCCGAAGTTTGCTATCTTTCTTGTTTTTTAATATTTTTGTTATTCCCATGGGAGCTTTATGTTATAGTCGTCCGATTTTGATGAAATTTAAACCGTAATTCTGAATTATTTAACCATTACTATATGTCGAGAAATAAAAAAACAATTAAAAAACAGCAAAGTTATAATTTTGTTTTTCGATTGTTCCTATGGGAGCTATATGCTATAGTCGTCCGATCCGGCTCGTTCCGACTTATATACTACCTGCAATAGATAGACAACTTTTGGGAAGGTTTCATTTCAGATAGCTTTAAAACTGAGAGACTAGTTTGCGTAGAAACGGACGGACAGACGGACGGACAGACGGACATGGCCAGATCGAATCTCCTACTGATGCTGATCAGGAATATATATACTCGTCCTTTCCTTCACTGCGTTGCAAACTTCTGACTGAAATTATAATACCCCCTGCAAGCGTATAAAAATGTTATATTGTACCATACCCCTCATTTTTCTGAATTAATTTAGCTCTTTATGTCTTTTTATGTTCGTTACGATCAGCACAATACAAAAATAAATCTGTCACAAGCGACGAGACAATTACTAACATCGGACGAGAACCCCATATAGCATCGACTCCAGAATTAATTAATTTGACTTCTTCAATATTTTTAATCAGAGAGAAATTCCTTTTATAAGAGAAACTAAAATAGACTTAGGTGTATAAACAAAGAATAATAAGGAGATAATTTAAGAAGGAAACACAGCTCCACATGTAGCTGGTTATAAAGTTTTGGAAGAGTTGTGAGTCCCGACTTCCTGTTTTTGAACAAGCGCTGTAAGCTCGTGCATCCGCTCAATTCGAAAGTAGCTCTAAATTGTTTCCTTCTTTATAGAGAACTGACTTATGTTATGCTATATTTTTGCATTGCTATTTAGAAATTGCGATTGGAGACTGACGAAAGAAATGTAACCAATCTGCTGTCAATTCTGCCGGCTTTTGGCAATGTTTTGGCGCAAAGCGACCGAATCTGTGCCAAATAGCTGGTGAACTCGGTCGGATTTCACTTGGCAATTGAAACGTGACACACACAAATGGAAAAACAATTTTCTCTGGACTGCTGGGCATTAAGCGGCGGCGATATATATGGATAAACATGTGGCTGGTATATATGAGAGTGGAAGGATAGTAGTGTCGGCAAAAAGCCACAAGCATTTTCATTTGCATTCGAAATGAATTGTCGGACATGGAATGAAACTGCTTCGGAAAAAAGGAATGCAAAAGGCCAAAAAACAGAAGAGCGGAACTAAAACAATAAAAATTAATAACAGAAGTTGTCGGCCTTTGTGGGAACAATTAGATGGGGCCAACTGGGAAATGCGCCGAAAGGTGGCTCAAGAGGAAATGGAAATTTTCAGCTCAAAAAGGACTCTTTTAGCTTGGTAAACTTTTTATAAATTATTTCATTTCCCCTGGGACGTGATTTTAAATTATTCGACATTTTTACCTTAATAAAGGTGGAATAAATTAATAAATATAAGAAATTTTCCTTTATTTGTAATATGTGTTTTAATAGTTGTACACAACTGAAATAAATGTTTAAAATAATAAATTACATTAAATTCGTGGATCACAGTTTTGAAACATTACCTATTTATAGGAAATATTCAAAATGAATCTTGTATAAAAAATTTTTCGGTGTGAATTGAGAATGTTTAGTGTTAGTTTTATAAAGCTTTATTAAGAGTTTATGAATATTTTTGTGGATGACAAGGAGAACATTAGAAAAATTACTTTTAAAAATAACTTGAGTCCTGTCACTGAGATCACTTGTGCTCAATTAAAGGAGATCAATTTGAAGCCCAAACAGGTCGAGTTTCCATGTGATGCCTGTGCAGTGAGCTCCAAAAGGTAATTGGTTGTTGAATTGCGTTTCATAAA
Organism: Drosophila elegans; assembly: GCF_018152505.1. NCBI lineage: Eukaryota > Metazoa > Arthropoda > Insecta > Diptera > Drosophilidae > Drosophila > Drosophila elegans. Next base: position 732,522 of record NW_024545887.1, on the reverse strand, counting down.
TCTGTGATGGGACGGAAATATCATTTATTCATCTCAAGCTTTGGGATAGCCGACAATCAAGTTTATTGGAGATAGACAGATAGTAGTGCGGAATATATAAGCAAGTTATTTATGTAAACGTTAAGGAAACGTTCTAGCGGTCGATCTTTTAGAAGTCTGCTGCGTTCGGGAGAGCGGGTACTGAAAAGAGTATAGCAATTTATGGGCATGCAAAAACAACACAAAAAGCAGCAACGCGGAGTGGACGGTCAAAGCACAAAAAAGAGACCCCAGAATTATTATTTAGATTCGTTTACATTCATCATAAAACATAAAGTATTCAAACGCGAAGCGTGTTTGAGTATTTGGACACCGATTAAAACCAAATTTGATATATATACTGTATAAAGCTAAAACTAACTAAATAAAAATTTGGAGCGCTGATATAAGGAAAACCGTGTGCTTTAAAAGTCAAAGTAATATGATTATGTTTACATATTTGGTCAAACTAACGATATGGATTGTAACTTTTACTTCTTTTTTAAGTAGTCCCAATTTATTTCGACGTAGGGTAACAAAACGTATTCTTATGTCCAAAATGAATTTTTGCAAGAAAATATTAGTACTGGATTTAATGTTCACAAATTAAGCTTTTTCAATTTGGCTGCGATTTTGAAGATTAGATATCATTGATTGGAAAAATCTTTTTCGAAAGATATTTAGCAGCTTTTTTCAGTTCGTTTTTAGTTTTTTTCACTTACTTCACGATGTTTAACACGGTTCTGGTTAACCGATTTTGGACATCGAGGACGTATTTTAAATAACTTGAATAAGTTGGCCAAAATTAGGACCCACAAAATTAATTTGCCTATTGAAAAAAAACAACAAGACTACAATATACATATAGCCGCAGAAATGAAAATCTACTGTGATGGTCCGATAGTAACGACTAATACTGCAATCGAAAGTTATCGCTAAGAGAATGGGAATTGCGTACCAAGACTTTACAAAAACTAATTGGTTCGGGAGATAGGGCGTTGAAAGTCACGTACTACAATTTTTAAGTGGCAATCTTGAGATGGTAAATTTTCTTGAAAATACGCGTTGAATGAAACCCAATTTGATTGGATGCGATTCTCCGTTCGAAATTTATTTAAAAAAATACTTTTTTTTTGGTATATGTCAAAATGAAAAATTTTCGAAAAAATAAGATTGTTCTACAATTTTTTTTAAATCTAGCTTATTTAGCAGGAAATCGTTAGATATAGTTCAACTTTGCACGCCTATAACTTCTTAACTAGTGAAGCTACAGACATAATATCACATGACATTAAAATTATTATTTGTTTGCAAATTATTAAAAATGGTTAGAACCGATTTTTGTTAAACTTTTTACTTATATAGCCCATGAGATTCCTCAACGTTGGGTATATAACAATTTTCTGCAACTTTTTTAGTTTAGAGAACCTAAAAGAATACATCACCAATTTGGTTAGGAAAATGTTATAATAAAATAATTTCAGGTTAAGGGAAAAAATATTTACACTAAATATTTGTAAAATATTAATAATTTTTTAGAAACTAAATTTAAAAATATTCCTAATTTAAGCAAACCAATATGAAATTAGACACTTTGCAAAAAATTGAGCAAGATGTAAGCAAATATTTTAAAAACAACGAAGGTATGAAAAATTGAATGTTCTATTGGAAGCCAAATAACTTTCTAGTTAATTTTTATGTCCTTACAAATGGTATTATAATTTCAGTCAGAAGGACACATTTCCGACCCAATCAGCATCACTAGGAGAGTCGATTTAGCCATATCCGCCGTCTGTTTGTCCACTCGTTCTTACGCAAACTATCCTATCAGTTTTAAAGCTATTAGTAGTAGTTAAAACGAGACGGATCGGAAAAATCTGCGAGTTTGTTGTGATACCTGTGTCGAGGATGCGAACGAGATGAAATCGTTCATGCGCCAAACTAAAGGCGGAGTTCCAAAACCCCTATCAGTGGTTTCACTCAAAAACACATATTTATTTCTCGGCTTTCCACTGGTCAGACATCTTCTGATGTTCTGTCTTATATACAAGACAAAACTAAAGCGAATCATGTTAATGTAAAATTTCAAGTCTTCTTACGCTAGGGACATTATATCTTTTAAGATCTCTGTCCCAAACGAGCTTTTTAAGCCATATGCTGTACCGATTTTCGTTCCGCAAAATATTGTGGTAAAGGCCCGTGGGAGTCAGTCTTCTTCAGCTCCCTCTTCTGCTCTCTCTTCAAAAAACTAATATCCCGCCTCCTTCTTCCCTATCAAAATAGAAGAGGCTTACTTACTAAGCTGTCTAAATTGTATTCTGATAATTTTATTTGTGTTTACAGAAACCTTGTTCAAATCGGTGATATTTAACTCCGAAGTTTTGCCGGGTAAGTACAAAATTTACTTATTCAGACGAGGAGGAGGAATCTTGATTGCTGTTGACTCAAAAAGTTATTCAGTCCATTTTTAAAGAACTGTCAGATAGGGATCAGTTAATAGTTTGAGTTACTGTAAGTATCTTCTAAAGTGCATTAAAATCCTTCTTTTATATGTGTGTTCCTTTACATTATCCGTCAAACTCAAATAAACTTTTATGGTTTAAGAGGGATTCCGTAAATCATTCACTTCTTGTACGGAAGTTAATCTTATTAGGGTTTTTAAACGATCTTCTTACATGGATTTTGAGTTATCTGAGTTACCTTTTTAAAAGCTCGGTCCCTAAGCTAATCTAAGTTACTTCGGGGAAGCCACCTTAGCCTACTTCAATTTACATTATATATTAACGATCCCTCTTTAGTCTTGACAATGTCGCGCGATTTTATGTACGCAGATGACGTTAAGATATGACTGCAATAATGCGATATTTTCATTTTGGGGGGGGTATGATGTCCCATTTCTGTGTTTCCAGGTAAGTTTTTACGACCTTGGGAACATGAGGCCGTGCCTTTCCGTGTATTGTGGCCGTTTTTCCTTCAGCGCTCGGCTCATGCGCATCAGCTGGGTCCGGTAGAGAGCTCCTGTGATGAATTCTTGTTGTGTCTGACAAGAATCTTCATCCAACAGAGTCTCCAAAGTTGCATCTCCAAACTTTTTCACGGGACCCGGCCGATCCTTGTCTTCCACGTCATAATCACCATTTTTGAATTTCTCAAACCATTCTCGGCACGTTCTTTCACTGATACACGACTCACTATATGTTGCTACAATCATTCGACGCGCTTCAGCAGCAGATTTTTTCGAATGAAACGCGAAAAGCAAAATCTCCCGCAAAGGACGCTTATTCGGTTCTTCGCGCACCAACAAAAAAAAAATGGACAATGAGAATAGACGAGCGAGATGATGTGGAGTTGTTGACCGATACCTAAGCTTGCCATGTGATGCTTCTGATCGGAATTCCCTCACCGATTTCCAAAGGTGTCGCCACCCAGTGGAAAACGGCGGTTTTCTTCTTGTACACCCAATACTTTACAGGGTCGGGGATGTCTCCTTCACTGCGTTGCAAACTTCTGACTGAAATTAGAATACCCTCTGCAAGGGTATAATTATAACTTGACTGTTTTTTAGTATTTATTAATTCTATTAAAATTAATTCTATTAAAATCGCACAATGATATCGTATAGCTGTCATAGGAACTATCAAATAATTGAGCTGCAAATCATCATAGCTTCAATGCTTTTTAACATATACGTAAGAAAATGTTTTAATGTTTTCAAGAATACTTAATTTTTGCAATAGCTACAAGGGTATATAAACTTCGGCTTGCCGAAGTTTGCTTTCTTTCTAGTTTTTTTTTTTAAATTATTTTATGGTTAGATGGCACGCCTAAGTCTGATGTCTGTGAAATACGTATTAGCTGGCATGAGCCCAGAAAATAATTAGAAACCTTGCATATAGAGTGGTGTATGTTAAGATCAATAGTAGGACACCAGTATTGTAAAACATTTTAGTAGTTTTGTAATTGAAATTGAAATTCAGTTCTTGCAATGTGCCTACAGATTTTTACATCATCAGCATTCATCAGAGTAGATGACTCAAGGAATGCTGGTAAATCGTTAATGAAAAAGACGAAGAGAAGTGGACCCAAGGTACTACCTTGCGGAACTCCGGAGGTGACGATGACATTTTTGGAGTGACAACTGTTTAATAAAACTATTTGGGTGCGATTGGACAAGTTAGTTTCAATCCATTTGACTAGGCGAGTAGGGGAAACGAGCAGAGATAGAATTTTTAACAGCAGAAGGTGGTTAACTGAGTTAAAAACTTTACTAAAATCGGTAAAGAAAAAACAACTTCGTATTTATTTTTGAATCCATTTCTTATAAAAGAAAATTCAAGAAGGTTTGTTGTTGTGGACCGACGCTTGAAAAGCCATGCTGAGATGAGGGTATTAATGAACAGCATTGATGCTGTAACTGAGAAGATCCACGGTAACTTAGAATATCTGACCTACTGCAAAATAAAAAACTCTTTTCATACTGAAGGTTAATAATTTTGTTGAAGTGATAAATTAAATAGTGTGGCTTGTGGTTTTAATAGAACTTTTCGCTTAGAGTTAACAAACGAGTAGATTTGTTAGAATTTTCTTTAAATGAATTCTTGCTACTTGTTTGCCCACCTTTTAGAATTTTGAAAAAGTAAAAACGTTAGAACAGAGACCTTTAAAGTTTTCATCACTTTTTAGCCAATAAAAAATCATTTGTCACAGGAATAAAAACAGTATTTTCGAAATAAAAGATGCTCATGTTTGCCCAGCTCTTAAAATTTAAGAATTTAAGAAAAAAACGTTTGCCCACCTCTTAAAAATTAGTTTAAAGAAAAAAAACCATTTGCCGACGGCTTAAAAATAGCTTTTTCGACAAAAGTCGTTTGCCCAAAAAAACAAAGAATGCCCATGCAAACTTTTTTTAAGTTCTTAAATTTTAAAAGGTGGGCAAACATGGGCAGTTTTTTTTCGAAAAAACAGTTTTTATGCCTTTGGCAAATGTTTTTTCATGGCCAAAAATTTTGAAAAATTGAAAGTTCTATAATTTCTAAAGTTTTTACTTTTTTCAAATTCTAAAAAGTGGGCAAGCGTGGCAAACAATTCTCTGGCGATTAAAAATAAAAATTTTAAAAGTAAACTTTTAGGTTTTCCAACATTTTCGAAAATTTTCGAACTCTCCATATTTTCAAAACTGGAGGTGGGCAAAAGTGGGCAAAAATGGGCAAACGATTCCGCTTTTCAAATTTAAAAAAATTCGATTTTAGTCGACCCAACTTCTTTGAGCTACAAAACAAGATTGTTAAGTCTTCAAAATATGCTCTCAATGAATGCATAAAAAAAATTTACCACGCTGTTCGTATTTAAGTACCTAGAGACGGGAAAAAAGTACACTTAAGTTGATTGTGGAACCGCCTTTCACTTCACTGTTGTGCGTAACTATCACCTCCAAAAACAGCACAAAATCCTCTATTAAACGAAGGCGGGAGGATAGGGATTTTAGTTCTGCCTTTTGCAAGCGAAGACTCTTATTAAAATTCGCCTTTTACTAATTGTGTACTTCCTTTCTGTTAGCTTTCTTATTGTTCTCCTAGGTTTGGTTAGTTTTCATTTACAAAGAACCCATTTACTTGAGTTTGCTAAGTGTAAACGACCGTTATGCGTGAATCTCGTGTTTTCTTTATTTTATTAGTCTTAATTTGTACCTCAAATTAAAGTGAGGATATTTCTATATAGTGCATACATGGAAATGAATAAAATAAACAAAAATCAAAAATAATTTGTCTCCCATCTTAACACAAAACTAAGAAATTATGAAACTGAAGCACCTTTGAACGTTAGAAAGTATTTTTACGTTGATCCAGTGAGACGCCTCCAGTAACTCCTTTTTTGTTTTTTTCATGTCGTTTTTGATATTGAACAGTGAATAACATATGTTCGAAACCTATTTTATATGTCTATGAGAGTACTGCAACCGTTAAGTGCGTTATGCATCTTTTTGTCATTAAATCATAAGAAATTATATTAAACTTGATTTATTACGTGTAAAGTTCTGCAAGCTCTGCCATGTTATAATGTCTGTCTATTTGCTGCTCATCTACAACTCTGAAACTCATAGCTTGTTTTGTAACGGATCGAGAGTAAACCTTTTCCTCCATTGTGCCCTGTAAAAAAATTAAATATTTTAATTAAATTAATTTTAATAATGATTTTTTTATAATTCGACCAACATTACCATTGCAATCAGCCGATAAATATAGCAATTTTTATTTTGACCCAGTCGAAATATTCGAAAAATATTTTGCTGATCATTAGACGGATTCCAGGAAGTGTCCAGAATAATCACTCTGTTAGCGCCGATTAAATTGATGCCTTGACCGCCAGCTCTGGATGATATTAAGAAAACTCTAGCACGTCCATTCGATTCACTATTAAATCGTTTTATCATTTCATGTCTTATATTTTTTGGAGTTTTCCCATCGAGTCTGTAATAATCTTGGCCACTAATCCATTTAGTTGAAGTTTTCTGATTTGCTGATATATCTGCAATAACAAAATTAGTGCTTTTACAATATCTTAAAGCGTTAGGGCATCTTTTATCTATGTCTATCTTTCGGTATGTCTGTCCGTTTTAAAGCAAAAAAGTCTCTACGTTTTAAAAATATCTGGATTACACAAACAGATGGTTCCTGTGGCGATTATTAAATATAGCAAAACCGCAAAAGTTTTTTTTTTAAAAATCACTATAGTGTTTTTTTTTTATTTTTATATTCTCTTCAACGATTATAGTAATAAACAAAAGTCAAAAATCATAATTTTTGAGAAACAAAAAAAAGTCAGAAAGAAGTTAACAAAATAAAACTCATTTTGAAAATGCGGCTTATGCCTGCCGATTTTTCAGTTTACTTTTTCTTAGACCTGTAAAACGATTCTTAAGGTTTCACATCGGCAAAAAAAATAGTTTATTATTCTTGTACCCTTGCAGAGTGCATTAAAATGTTGGTCAGATATATGTAAAGTAAAACAGGAAACGTTTCCGTCCCAATGAAATATATGTATATATATTCTTCATCAGCTTTCCGAGACTATTGAAAATTCGTCCGTCTTTTTATACCCTTGCAGAGGGTATTATAATTTCAGTCAGAAGTTTGCAACGCAGTGAAGTATACCCTACAAAGTATATATATTCTTGATCAGCATCACTAGGCGAGTCGATCTAGCCATGTCCGTCTGTCCGTCCGTCTGTCCGTCCGTCTGTCCGTCCGTTTCTACGCAAACTAGTCTCTCAGTTTTAAAGCTATCTTCATGAAACTTTACCAAAAGTTGTCTTTCTATTGCAGGTAGTATATAAGTCGGAACGAGCCGGATCAGACGACTATAGCATATAGCTCCCATAGGAACAATCGTAAAAAAAATAAAAAAAAATTATATCTTTGCGGTTTCTTAATTTTTTTTTAGTTCTTCGACATATAGTAATGGTTAAATATTTCCGATTTACGGTTTAAATTTCATCAAAATCGGACGACTATAGCATATAGCTCCCATAGGAACAATCGGAATAATAAATGAAAAAAAAATTATAACTTTGCTGTTTTTAAATTTTTATTTTAGTTCTTCGACATATAGTAATGATTAAAGATTTCAGAATTACGACTTAAATTTCATCAAAATCGGACGACTATATCATATAGCTCCCATAGGAACAATCGGAAAAATACAAAATACAAATACAAAAAAATTTAAAACTTTACTGTTTTTAATTTTTTCTATTAGTTCTTCGACATATAGTAACGGTTAAATATTTCAGAATTACGGTTAAAATTTCATCAAAATCGGACGAGTATATCATATAGCTCCCATAAAAATAATAAAAATATATAAAATAACTTTATAATAATTGAGCTGCAAATCATCACAGCTTCAATGTTTTTAGACAAATACGCAAGTAAATCATAATTTTAATGTTTTAAAAAATATTTAATATTTGCAATAGCTGCAAGGGTATATGAACTTCGGTTTGCCGAAGTTTGCTTCCTTTCTTGTTTAAAAGTTTATTTAAGTTATAATTATACCCGTTACTCGAAGAGTAAAAGGGTATACTGCATTCGGTGGAAAGTATGTTACATGTAGAAGGAAGTTTTCCGACCTTATAAAGTACATATATTTTTGATCAGGATTAATAGCCGAGTCGATCTAGCCATGTCCGTCTGTCTGTCCGTCTGTCTGGCCGTCTGGCCGTCTGTAGGAACGTCGAGATTTCGGAAACTATAAAGGCTAGAGATTTGAGACTTGGCATGCAGATTCTAGTTATTTAGTTATTTCAAAACGGAGCCACTCTAATCCCCACAAATCGTGAAAGTATGTACTGTCACTCTGAGACATGTTAGAAGGTTGGGGTTGTTGTAGACCCAAAAGCTATTATTTTAGGGGTAATGGGCTTATGAAGTTCTCAGTTAAGTCGCCTCTCTTCCGCTGCTTAGTCACTGATTGGCCGCTGTTCTGCCGCTGTTCTGCCGCTGCTAGCAGATGAGAGAGAGGGAACTGAAGAAAGAAAGAGAGAGAGAGAGAGAGAATTACAGAACTGTTAGCGGGGGGTGTGGGTGCTGCACGCTTTTAGCTTCTAGTATTGGCGATGCAGTTCGACAGATGGCGCCACCTAAACTTCGATTGTTTTAGTATGAAGTTTTTTGGCTGAGTAACGGGTATATATTAGTCTGGAAACTCGACTACAGCGTTCTTTCTTGTTTGAACTATATAAGAGCAATCAGGGCTTCAGAGACCGTTTTTGAAGCCAACTTTGCACTCGAATATGACCAATCTCGTGATGCCCTTCAATAACATACATATATACTTTAATGGGACGGAAATGTCTCCTACTGTACCCTACAAATATCTGACCATACATTTTACAATAAATAATTTACTTTTTGTCAAGGTCGTACCTTTCGAGTCGCATTTTCAAAATAAGTTTTATTTTTAGTCAAATAAAATAGAATATACATATAATCAATAATTCTGCGTTTTATTAATAATAATTATATAATAATTAATAATTATAGATTATCAAAAATATTTTTTAAAATTAAAAACTTAACAAGAAAGAAAGCAAACTTCGGCAAGCCGAAGTTCATATACCCTTGCAGCTATCGCAAGAATTAAATATTTTTGAAAACATTAAAATTATGATTTACTTGCGTATATGTTTAAAAACATTGAAGCTATGACGATTTGCAGCATAATTATTTGATTGTTCTTTTATATATTTTTATTATTTGTATGGGAGCTATATGATATAGTCGTCCGATTTTGATGAAATTTAAACCATAATTCTGAAATATTTAACCATTGCTATATGTCGAAGAACTAAAAAAAAAAATTAAAAAACAGCAAAGTTATAATTTTTTTCAATTATTTTTCCGATTGTTCCTATGGGAGCTATATGCTATAGTCGTCCGATTTTGATGAAATTTAAAACTTAATTCTGAAATACTTAACCATTACTATATCTCGAAGAACTAAACAAAAAATTAAAAAACAGAAAAGTTATAATTTTTTTCATTTATTTTTCGGATTGTTCCTATGGGAGCTATATGCTATAGTCGTCCGATTTTGATGAAATTTAAACCGTAAATCAGAAATATTTTACCATTACTATATGTCAAAGAACTAAACAAAAAATTAAAAAACAGCAAAGTTATAATTTTTTTCATTTATTTTTCCGATTGTTCCTATAGGAGCTATATGCTATAGTCGTCCGATCCGGCTCGTTCCGACTTATATACTACCTGCAATAGAAAGACAACTTTTGGGAAAGTTTCAAGCAGATAGCTTTAAAACTGAGAGACTAGTTTGCATATAAACGGACGGACAGACGGACATACGGACGGACAGACGGACAGACGGACGGACAGACGGACATGGCTAGATCGACTCTACTAGTGATGCTGATCAAGAATATATATACTTTATAGGGTCGGAAACGTCTCCTTCACTGCGTTGCAAACTTCTGACTGAAATATAAAAATCTTTGAGGAAATGGATAGTATTGCCTCGCCGCTCCTATAGTTTAACTGCATGTGATGTTTATTGTTTCGTATTCTGACAGTATATTGTTTTCAGTAGCGTACAAATTGATTTTTAATGCAACAAAACAAAAAAAAACCTGAACGGCTCTCCGTCTTATCTTTCAGCTTCCACGCGCTTTTTTTCTCTTCATTTTCCCGGTGCCATTCTCGGGAATAACCATTCGCTAGCGACGACCAGCCATCAGCCGTTCTGTTATACGTTGCGTTGCACGTATGCCTCGCTGCCAAATATGTTCATGCCGTAACATTCCCTCCTCCGCAAACAATCCTCGCCAATTTGCTTGCAATACTTCTGGTTCCTTCTTGGTCAACTTCCGTAGCTGGTCTTTTGTCTTCTAGCTTCGCCGTGTTTGGTCAATCGAAAATCCATAATGACACCTTTCTTTCACTGTTCCTTTGGGCTCGCGTCGTCAACCATGATAACGACATATCCTATGCATATCGGTTTTTTATGTTATTTATGTTATTTATCTCGTTGTACGCTAGATATTCCCTCAGCCATGTACGTCAATGGTCGGGAATCCAGCGTGTTTTCTATCCTAGCTGACTTAGCACCGGTTCTTATATGTAAGAGACGGCTCGCTCCTTAAAAATTGGTTTCATTGTCTGAGATTATTTTCTTCGGCACTACATTTCGTTCCACAATCATTTTAAGGATCAGTATAAATGTATGCGTCTTCAAACGTTCACCACGAATGGGCCAAAATAGTCGATACCAGTGTTAGTGAAAGGTAGCTCATTAATGACAAGTCTTTCCGGCGGAATATCTTCCATCTCCGGTGTTTCCGGAGTCACATTCTTATTGCGACATCTCCTGCAAGCATGCGCTATGGATCAAGCTCTGGTTCTTAGTCCCGGGATGTGATATAGTTGACTATAATTTTGGTTGGTTGGTGGTGAAACTTGCGGTAAAAAAAAGAGCAGAAAAATTGTGACTTTCTGTCTTTTGGGTAGAGTAACTGGTCTTTTCACCTTCATATCCACGCCGCACATTCGATCGATTCGGCCGCGTGTTTACAGCAAGCCTGTTTAGTCCAGATACGGCGAAAATTTGTAGATTGGGCTCTTTCTTCATATGACGGTTCCTTGACGCATAAGATTTATTTCATCTGCATATCCTTCCTCTTAAACCATCAAAGCACCTCGCAGCTTCTCCCATTTCCGAGCAACTTCGGGACTATGCTTGACAATTGATAAAGCCGTCTCCTTTAGCTCGTGAACATTAACCCTCTCCAGAGGGTCCCTTGTCCATTTAGTGCCTTCGTCAGCCACGTTCAGCGAAGATGGGATTAAATATTATTTGACGGTGTCGGAGATTTTCAGGATTTCACCAATTTGTAAAGATACAAACTGAGAATACTTCCGAGCATCTGAACGTATCCAATATTAAAAGTTTTAGGAATTGGTCAAAATAACACGTCTTTTTAAGCCTATGGATAACTCTTGCTCCAAAAACACTGCTAGATAAACCAAGATATCGTGGGATTTATAGATCTTCGATGTGCTTGATTGCGCGTATCAATAGAGCCATAGAGCAACTACGCTCTTCTTCTCCGATTAGTTCGACCCAACCTATGGCAGACTAACACACATCCTGCAGTACCAGCATTGCTTGTAATATATTAAATACCAGAAGACCTAGGGGGCCAAAGATGGTCATAATTATTCGTAGTTAGACCTTTTTGTCACGACTGTTGTTTCATTATAAATATTTTCGGAAAATTTATTGACAAAGGTAAAGTGTTCAGATCAGCCATCTTAATGCTGCGTTCAGGCGTTTTAAAGTCAGTTTGATATCCAGCTATCTGGTGTCACCATAACTGCAGAGAAATTTCTGTACCTTGGTACCTAGGCTGCAGTGTCCCAAACTAGTCCTGATTTTCCTTTATTCGAATTTTTCACAACGAATATGGGCAAATACCTAGTTTGCGGTTATAACCCAAGTGCTTGTAGCGTTGGATCCGTTGATTCCCGAAGTCTCGTACATCCATGACTCTTGCCATGCGGGTTTCCAAACACTGAAGTTATTGCATGGCCATCTAACGGAGGGCGGTAGTTTTACGTTTTCGTACCTTCACAGAAGTCCCGTCTGTCACCTCTTCAGCTCTCTTTTATACTTCGTTGATTCATTTAGGATATAGTTGGCTCTTTTATCTTCCTAGGACCTAAGAACTCGTTACAGATATAAGGCCTAAAATGTTTTCCATTAATCCGCTGAGGTCTTTACTCTCCAATCCGGGCAGTTGACCACTTGCGCCATCCCTTATTGTACTAGACGACTGCCTTCTGGCGACCATTTACCCGGAACAACTATTTGCTAGCGACGGCCATCCGTCAGCCGTTCTGCTACACGTGGCGTTGCCACGTAGGCTGTGCTGCCAATTAGTTTCATGCTGTAACAGGATAAATTGACCAAAGAAGTACTATATGTCTTTCTCTTTTTTTTGTCGATTTTAAGTGATATGTTTTTTTTTTTTACTGAAAAAATGCATGGATAATCCCTTTTTGCAGTTCCTGAATTATTATCCTTCCACCCTTACCCTTCTGACTTAGTATTACGAGCAATACAAAGAGGAGGTCACAACTTTCTTAAATTTATACGAGTCAAATCTTGTGCAGGTTTTTTTCTGTCTACTTAGATTTTTAGTAGTGACTTTAAAAATTTAGTTCTGTATATAAATTTTAGTTGATTGATTGAGGCTCTTAACTGTAAGCTCATACTCTTCTATCTCAAACCTCACTCTGAGGAATTATGAACGTGGATTTACAATTGAAAATAAATGACTGAGTGGGCTGTGATCAGTTTTGCCTGTGAAGCATTTACATATAAAAAAAACACGACTGCGAAAGTTTCAAATCTCTAGCTCTTAAACTTAGCTGGCTGACGTTTTAGAAACAGACGGACTGCTGAAGATTATATATACTTTATAAAGTCGAAAATGTCTCCTTCACTGGGCTACAAACATCTGACCAATTTTATAATACCGTCTTCACGGTAATATAATTATCGGCACGCTGCTTTGAAATTGTTAATTAACAAGGCTCATTTTATTGTGCAGCTTTGTGCCGATAACGAAATTAATTGAATGAAAACAAGAGAAAATCAATCTGAAATATCAAATATCAGAAAGTTTAGCTGAAACTGAGTTAGTAGAGATGATACAAGAAAATATGGTTATAGGCATAAAATCGATACTTTTGATTGAAAAGGTATCATCTATTTCCGTGTTACGCCGATTAGCTAATAATCGGGTTCATTTCCTTGGAGATGTAGGTCGCGTACAACCGCTTCAAGCAAAACCAGCTCATTATCGAGAATACGCCCTGGATGACGAAGAACCTAATTTGACTCTGGAAGCCGGGAAAGAATACATGCCTGAACTGTCAGGGTAACGGCACGTTTGAAAAATTGTTTGGCCAAGAAGAGCTTGTTTTCTTATAGCTGCCGGAGTTTCGCAGCTATAACAGGCCCAACTTGAAAAACGGCAAGAGGAATATCCAATCCAGGAAGGGTGTCCCAAAACTGAAGATAACTCTAGTATAGGCTAAGGCTACAATCTTAGAAAGTAAATTAGATCCGGAACCAAAAACTGAAGTTAAATAACCTTTTAAGCTCTATCACGAGAGATTAAAAAACCATAATTTAGTACGAGATTGAATTTTCGAAGGACTAGAAATGAAAAGTTGCCGAAATACTATTCGGATTAGAACATATTTTCGTTCGTTAAAAAAAAAGGGACAATTGCTTGTGTCTGCAGTTTTTCAAATCAACATAGACCGTCATAGTTTTGCTAGCGTAACCTTTTTGGAATTCTCAGTTTTTTGCTTGCTTGACACTGGAGCACATAAAAATTTTTTTTTTATCTTCTTTAGTGCTATGGATTTTTTGAAGTATACAAATTTTAATCTAATTCAATCCAAAGTTGAACCAGGTTCGGGTAATACTGAGACAGTTGTATATCAGGATAAGGAAAAAGTTATTGACCGATATATCATCCCTTCAAGGACTCAGAGATTTATACACGGTTTAGATTTCTGGCGGGAGCCAGGAATCATTGGCTTTATCTTGACTGAGGACATAGAACTAGACCCACAGGAAGATCAATTCCCATTATTTATTTAGGAATGACAGCAACTTGAGGCTGTTAAAGTATTGTTTCCAAATTTTAAAAAGCATGATATTGACATTGGTGATAGCAAGTGAGTGAAACAGCGATACTATCCGGTAAGTCCTGCTATAGAAAAGTACTCGAAAATTGACCGAATGCTTAAGCTAGTATGGATCGAGCTGTCGCTAAGTGCTTGGAGTGTTTAAATGCGCCTAGTAGTGAAGCCAAATAAAGTTCGCTTACGCACGAAAACTCAATGATGCTACAAAGAAAGATGCGTATCCATGGCAAATCATCGAAGGCATCTTTGCTCGACTTTCAAAAGCATATTCAATTTCGAAATTGGACCTGAAAGATGCATATAGGCGTATCGAGCCCACGGAGGATGCCGAACCCTTAGGACTTTACAATGCTCCTTCAACGATGTCTCTTCTTATGGATTTACGTCATTGCGTATTTAACTATATCGACTATCTATCTTCAAAGATTTTGAATTGAATTTAGCAGTTTTAGTTCGCTTAGCAGATCAGTTTAAGAAAGCTAACCTTACCCTAAATGTAACTAAAAATCAGTTTTGTGTTGCTATCTAGATTATGTATTCGGTAGTGGTGGAATAGCCACAGATCCGGTTAAATATCTTGCCTACTCCCAAGAACTTGAAGCAAGTTAGAGGCTTATTGGTGGTTTGTGTCTGGTATAGGCGATTCATAAAAGACTTTTCCGATATTACTAGTATAATTACAGACGCGTTGAAAACAAAGAAATGTTTTTAATGTTCGCCGGTATGCTCAGTAAGCAATGAAAAAATTTAAACCGTTGCTCACTTCAGCTGCCATTCTACAAAATGCTGATTTCACGCGTAAGTTCTTCTTGCACTCGGATACAGGAGAAGGAAGACCTTTTGCTACCTGGAGCTAGAAACGTTTGAAGTTGTAACAGACCATTCAAGTCTGCTACGACTGAAGCGGCAGCACAATGTATCAGGGAGGTTGGCACATTGGATATTCGTGTTGCAAGCATTAAAATTCACAATTTCTCACCGCAAAGGAAAAGATCATATAGTTCAAGATGCTTTACCAAGTACTAAAATATATTTTTATTATTGATATATACTATATTAATTTATAAATTTTAATTAATTAATTAAAAAAATATAAATTATTTTTCTATTTTTTATAATTTTATATAAATTATTGAATTTTAATTTGTTACTATTTTATAATATTTTAAATTTGCACAATAAAACATCATTTTAGTTTTTTATTATAAATATAATATTTTAAAAACAAATTATAAATATAATAATAATAAATTATTTAAATTTTAAATTAAATTTTTAACACATTTTCAAATTTAGTAAAAAAAAATTTAAAAAACATGTTTGTTTAATTAATAGGGGAAATATTATCAGATTTACTGATTAATAAAAATTATTACAAGAGTAAAATTATTATTATTTATTATAATAAACTAATTTGTTAATAAAATTAAAAAAATGTTGTTGGGTCAGTGAGCTTTTTCAGTAACGCTAACCTTTGTGATGCCCAAATAAAATAAAACAGCACAAAAATCGAATTAATTATGCGCTAATTTTTTTCTAAATGACACCAAGGCCTTATTTACAAAGTTTAAATGTTTATGTTTGAGATTAGTTGGTTGGCAAGCAGACCGATTTGTCGGTGCCTTTTTAGCTAGCGCAAGTAAAACGAAAAGAATAGGCAGGCGATTTGCGACCGTGCCTTCAGCGAGCGAGTACAAAATTGAACTAAAAACTAAAAAGATTCTTGCCGTGGACAAAGGGTCAGGCGGCGATGGGCGAAACGAATTCGAAAAGAAGTAGCAATTACATTAATTGCAAGAGAACTACGCAGGGCAAATAGCAAAGGCAAAAGAGAACAGCGATAACTTAATGTACGTTAAGATTTTAAGTTATAAGACTTTATTTAGACTGTGGCATGACCAAACATTCTACGCCCGTTGAATGACCGGGGCTTGCGAACAGCTCTTCGAGTGGTTCCAGTTGATGTTCGTATTACTGCGATACGATCAACTCCATCAGAGCCAGGCCCATGACCCTGGCTAATGGCCATTTAAGCGGAGGAAAGATCCCGTTTTGAACCGGGACGACAACGTTGACTTGTAGCGCAGGTTTGGAGACGCGCCACTTTGTCCGTTGCTGCAGCAGGGTTAAATACTCTTCACGCCAAAGTGACCATATGATTTGTTGAAAATAAGCAATTCTCTGCCAGCGGTCCAAACGGTTAAAGTTCCGGTTTGTGGCATAAGGCTCAGAGTACAACACCAGTGGAACTGTGCCAAAAAAGTGTGCAAGAGTTAGCACCTCAAGATCTGCCGGATTCTCTGAAAGAGGGAGTTAAGGTCGTGAGTTGATTTTTGCCGCAGTGTTGCAAACGAGTGTACGCAATTCATCGAATATTCATAAAGATGGGCCAACATAAAGATGGAAATGAAATTTGGACGTTTTTACTGAAACCTCCCATACCTCCAAAGTGAGGAATAAAACGCCACTCAATTTAATCTTCCAGGCAAAATTCCTCTATAGCTCGAATGCGGGGGCCAGACAGGAATAAATTCTTCAGCTCAGCCAGCTCGTTTTAAACTCCAACGAAGATCGTAGGATTACCTTACCATATCCGTTCAGGCTTGCCTCTGGTGAGAATAAACCGCTTCATTGCTCCCAAGAATGCTTGTGTTGAAAGATCCTGAACAAGCTCCAGGTGGATCGCTTTCGTCGCGAAAAATATAAAAACGCAAACGTACGTTTCCACGGGCACCTCGCTTCGAACTTCGATTTTGTAGCAAAATGCTCCACCTATCGGCCAAAACTGAATACGCATGTTAGCGAGCAGCGCTCGCGGAGCAGAATACAAATTTTTCAGATGCAAGTCCAGTATAATAGCTCGTGTAACAGGATGCTGGCGTGGTAGTATGACAGGATGCTGCGCATTATAATAAAAGGACGAATCTAGTAGTCTGCCACCAACTCGCATCAGACCAAAGCTATCGATGAATGGAGAAAGTGAGGACAACTGGCTGGACGATGTAATTTCATCTTCGTTGAGACCAGGACGTCTTATGCGGTGGACAAGTTTGTATACGTATCCAAAAGTGTGGGTGATCTTTTGCCAAGAATTCACGAAGTTTGTAAGGATGCTCTCTGGCCGGGGTACAGATCTCAGTCAGATCCAGGAGTCCTTTACAAGAAATTTGTAAATCACCGAAACACCGGACTAGAGAGTATCATTCAACGAGTGAATGAGTCGTTTGGGGAGTCACGCCGAAGGTTCTCATAGACGCCGGGGGAGAGAGAATTGGTGTCGGAGCTGGTCACGCCGTGTCTTGCTCCTGGGTGAAAAATTCCACCACTTGTAAGGATGCTCTCTGGCCGGGGTACAGATCTCAGTCAGATCCAGGAGTCCTTTACAAGAAATTTGTAAATCACCGAAACACCGGACTAGAGAGTATCATTCAACGAGTGAATGAGTCGTTTGGGGAGTCACACCGAAGGTTCTCATAGGCGCCGGGAGAGAGAGAGTTGGCGTCGGAGTTGGTCACGCCGTACCTTGCTCCTGGGTTAAAAATTCCACGGGCTGGACCTTAGGGCGAGGCCAAGCCAGGCAAACCGTTTTCGCGAGTATGGGGACGCCGGATAGTCCCGCTGATCACTTCCGCGATTGGGACACGTAAGTCGCTTTCCGCGTGTCGCAGGCCAAAAATTCACCGGGCTGGACCTTGGGGCGAGGCCAAGCCAGACGAACGGTTTCGCGAGTATGGGGACGCCGGGTAGTCCCGCTGATCACTTCCGCGATTGGGACACGTAAGTCGCTTTCCGCGTGTCGCAGGCCAAAAATTCACCGAGCTGGACCTTCAGACGAAACCAAGCTAGGATACTATTTCGCGAGAGTAGGGCCGGGGGGTTGCGTCGCGCGCAAGTCGTTCTCGATGTATCGGATGCCAAAAATCCACCGGGCTGGACCTTCGGGCGAGGCCAAGCCGGATAGGATTTGTCGGACACGATGGGGGGATTAGAGGAGAAAGGATGGCGGTACGATTGACCAGTCGGGAATGATGTCCGCGCGCAGGTCACATGCACTACGAAGAGGGGAATCTAAGGTACTAGACCGAACGGGATGGGTGTCCACGTCGGGTCTCAAATGCTATGATATGGGGAACCAAGATACTGGACCAGACGGGCCGGGTGTCCACGTACAGGTCCCAAATACTACGGGAAGTGAGGTTAAGATACTAGACCGGACGGGACGGATGTCCACGTACAGGCCCCATGCACTACGAGGGAGGGGGAATCTAAGATACTAGACCGAACGGGATGGGTGTCCACGTCGGGTCTCAAATGCTACGATGTGGGGAACCAAGATACTGGACCAGACGGGCCGGGTGTCCACGTACAGGTCCCAAATACTACGGGGAGTGAGGTTAGGATACCAGACCGGACGGGACGGATGTCCACGTACAGGTCACATGCACTACGAGGAAGGGAGCTAGGCTACTATAAATAAAAAGAATCACGATCATGGAATTTACTTTGTTTTATTATTCTATTTTATTATTATTATTATTATCTTTTTTATTTATCTACTGTCTTCCTACGAGTCCGCTACACCGTCTTTGTTTGACGGATAGGAATTTTGCATACACTAACCTCAAAACAATCACTCGTCCACTTCTTCACGAACCGCGTGCCTTCGCGCGGTCGAGGCGTAACTCGAATTATCCGGCAAGCGAATTAAGGGAGGCGCGTCCGCTCCGTTCTACTTTTCCGGCACGAGAGCCCTTTATTCGTTTGTCGTCGCGCGGTCGAGGCGTTACTCGAATTATCCGGCAAGGGAGTTAAGGGAGGCGCGTCCGCTCCGTTCTACTTTTCCGGCACGAGAGCCCTTTATTCGTTTGTCGTCGCGCGGTCGAGGCGTTACTCGAATTACACGGAAAATTACTGCGGGAGACACGTCCGCCCCGTCTTACCATTCCGACACAAGAGACCGCCTCCTCGATCGGTGTGTGACCACCTTCCCCACGCTCCCTTTTTCCCGCTTTCGGGATTTCTAGTATATTTCTTAATTTCTAGTATTTTCTGTACTGTAGCAAAATGCTCCACCTATCGGCCAAAACTGAATACGCATGTTAGCGAGCAGCGCTCGCGGAGCAGAATACAAATTTTTCAGATGCAAGTCCAGTATAATAGCTCGTGTAACAGGATGCTGGCGTGGTAGTATGACAGGATGCTGCGCATTATAATAAAAGGACGAATCTAGTAGTCTGCCACCAACTCGCATCAGACCAAAGCTATCGATGAATGGAGAAAGTGAGGACAACTGGCTGGACGATGTAATTTCATCTTCGTTGAGACCAGGACGTCTTATGCGGTGGACAAGTTTGTATACGTATCCAAAAGTGTGGGTGATCTTTTGCCAAGAATTCACGAAGTTTGTAAGGATGCTCTCTGGCCGGGGTACAGATCTCAGTCAGATCCAGGAGTCCTTTACAAGAAATTTGTAAATCACCGAAACACCGGACTAGAGAGTATCATTCAACGAGTGAATGAGTCGTTTGGGGAGTCACACCGAAGGTTCTCATAGGCGCCGGGAGAGAGAGAGTTGGCGTCGGAGTTGGTCACGCCGTACCTTGCTCCTGGGTTAAAAATTCCACGGTCTGGACCTTAGGGCGAGGCCAAGCCAGGCAAACCGTTTTCGCGAGTATGGGGACGCCGGATAGACCCGCTGATCACTTCCGCGATTGGGACACGTAAGTCGCTTTCCGCGTGTCGCAGGCCAAAAATTCACCGGGCTGGACCTTGGGGCGAGGCCAAGCCAGACGAACGGTTTCGCGAGTATGGGGATGCCGGGTAGTCCCGCTGATCACTTCCGCGATTGGGACACGTAAGTCGCTTTCCGCGTGTCGCAGGCCAAAAATTCACCGAGCTGGACCTTCAGACGAAACCAAGCTAGGATACTATTTCGCGAGAGTAGGGCCGGGGGGGTTGCGTCGCGCGCAAGTCGTTCTCGATGTATCGGATGCCAAAAATCCACCGGGCTGGACCTTCGGGCGAGGCCAAGTCGGATATGATTTGTCGGACACGATGGGGGGATTAGAGGAGAAAGGATGGCGGTACGATTGACCAGTCGGGAATGATGTCCGCGCGCAGGTCACATGCACTACGAAGAGGGGAATCTAAGGTACTAGACCGAACGGGATGGGTGTCCACGTCGGGTCTCAAATGCTACGATATGGGGAACCAAGATGCTGGACCAGACGGGCCGGGTGTCCACGTACAGGTCCCAAATACTACGGGAAGTGAGGTTAAGATACTAGACCGGACGGGACGGATGTCCACGTACAGGTCACATGCACTACGAGGAAGGGAGCTAGGCTACTATAAATAAAAAGAATCACGATCATGGAATTTACTTTGTTTTATTATTCTATTTTATTATTATTATTATTATCTTTTTTATTTATCTACTGTCTTCCTACGAGTCCGCTACACCGTCTTTGTTTGACGGATAGGAATTTTGCATACACTAACTTCAAAACAATCACTCGTCCACTTCTTCACGAACCGCGTGCCTTCGCGCGGTCGAGGCGTAACTCGAATTATCCGGCAAGCGAATTAAGGGAGGCGCGTCCGCTCCGTTCTACTTTTCCGGCACGAGAGCCCTTTATTCGTTTGTCGTCGCGCGGTCGAGGCGTTACTCGAATTATCCGGCAAGGGAGTTAAGGGAGGCGCGTTCGCTCCGTTCTACTTTTCCGGCACGAGAGCCCTTTATTCGTTTGTCGTCGCGCGGTCGAGGCGTTACTCGAATTACACGGAAAATTACTGCGGGAGACACGTCCGCCCCGTCTTACCATTCCGACACAAGAGACCGCCTCCTCGATCGGTGTGTGACCACCTTCCCCACGCTCCCTTTTTCCCGCTTTCGGGATTTCTAGTATATTTCTTAATTTCTAGTATTTTCTGTACTCACTAAATACCTGCTGGCGTTGCCACTCGGGTTCGGAACTTAGCTTAACTACGGCTTAATATTCAGTTTCAACTTAATATCTATTATTCATTATGTGTCACTTACACCTATAACTTACATACTACTAACTTAATATTTAATATTCACGATCAGTCGCTTATACCTATAACCTTACATATTACTATTCAAAAATTGTATCGTACACCTAAGTGTGTACGTTACAAGTTTCATTTAAAAGATATATCCTCTTCGTTGGCGACGCCCACCAAAATGCAAATGCAAAATGCAACAGGCAAACAAGATTCAGGCCAACCGTGCTGATTCTTGTAAAGAAATTTTGGGCCTCTGAACCAAAGGTTCAGAAGCTCGGTCGGGGAAGCACCTCTTGACAAAATGTCGGCTGGATTGCAGTCAGTCGGTACATAGCGTCAATTCATGCCTCTGGATAGCTCTTGAATTAAAGATATTCGATTAGCAATAAAAACTTGAAAAAGTGAAGGTTCATCGCTTATCCATGATAAAGCTACAGCAGAATCTGACCAGCAATAAAACGGGCAATAGAAGAGATTAATGTTGCGTACGTCCCGCATGAGTTAAGCCAGTAATAAAGCAGCGCATAACTCTAATTTGGGAACCGTAAGAGTTTTCAAAGGCGCCACACGCGATTTTGCGTCGATGATAGCGTCACAGAATCCGTGGATCTTAATAGCACCATTTGGATGCAACGCACGTCTAGGAAACTTAATTTGCTGAGTACGACCCATTGCAGATGACAACTTCAGCCAATGAGACCAAGCGGATCGTACACCATAGCAATTGTGAAAGCACCAGTCGTTTACATGACCTTGGAGATACCTGTATGGGAGAAAAGAAAAAACGAAAGACATCCACTGCAGGGTCCCAAGCAAGCATCGTCAAATTTTTCTTTTTCCGAGTCAAGAATTTGATCAAGACATCACGCTCGTTGGAACAACATTTTCTGAGCTTAAAGGCACCTCGTGCTAGCAAGTTTGTTGTTTGAGACATGATTTCCAGGACTTCCTATGTTGATTGGCCTCCTGTGATCAGATCGTCAACGTAGAAGCCCCGCAAAACGATTTTAGAAACGATTGGAAATTTGCTTTTCTCATCACTTGCCAATTGATGCATCGCACGAACGGATAAAAAGGCTGCACGCCTAGTTCCATAATTCAAGGAATCAAGCTTGAAAACCTGTACCTCCTGGTCCGGTAAGTCAAGCCAAAGTATACATTGAAGATAGCTATCGGGTTCAGCCACGCGAAAACACCGATTGATCATGCAGATGTCACCAGTCAATGCAACATGAAAGATGCGAAACTGTAACAGCGTGTTGAGCAGCTTCTGTTGAATGGAAGGTCCTGCGAATGTCCACTTGATGTCTTGGCAGACCCACTCAGTCGTGGAGCTGTCTTTCTTGAAACGCAGTGGTGGGGCAGAAAATATTTGCAAAGACTCAAGGAACCTCTGGGCACGACGAATATGTGATTTAAATTCACATATTCACGAATGAATGCGAAATGTACGATTCACCCAGTAATTCAAGAGTGTTCTTTGCGGGTAATCGTACGGAATACTTACCAGAGTCTAAACGACGTTTTGTTATGAGCCTCACACTTCAGTTTTTTTTTTTGGTGGCTGTTACCAGCCTTCACCACAGCTCTCAACTTCCCAAATACGAGAGACTTGTTTAAACATGAACACGTCTAAATATAAGTATGAACATACAGCTTGTATAAGCTGAATGGAGCAGCCACTTGTAAAATGGCCTCCTGTGAGCGGGCACAGAATGTTTTAGCTACAAGTGCTATCAGGGTAGTTGTGATCTCCCTTATCGCACTTAAGAATGTTTTCTCAGTTTTAGGATAAACAAGTCACTCCGTGGGTTATTAGAAATAAGATAATAACTTCAAATATAAGATTTAATGAGTTCTGTGCATGTCACTTGTCAATAGAGCCAGAGCCATAAATTACGATCTGTTACTTAAAATCCAAGGGAACATTTGTTTACACTTTTAATCTGTACGTGTAGGCCACTTGAGCCTCTAAATATTATCACTTGAAATGTTTCCCACACTACACAAAGGACTTGTGCGGGGGTCAAAATATAGCTGTCCCGCTCAGGGCAAAACAGATGCGGTCTCTGCGTAGGCCATATATAAGAATAGAATACGAAACACACCAATGTTACTTGCTTATAATATTATTGAAATAAAAACAGTTTGAAATGATAGCTCAACAAATGTAGACGTCTTTCTTTAGATCGCTCTTACATTTTGGTCCTTCGAGGCACTCTGTAGATTTCCCCCACCAGTGGTAAGAGACTTAGAGTTTTTAAACCAGCACCTTAAAGTCTGATTTGTTGCGAGCGCACGATCAGCTCAAGGCGGCATAATAATCCTTTGAGGCACTCTGTAGTTTTCCCCACCAGTGGTGAGAGACTCAGAGTTTGTAAACCAGCACCTTTAAGCCTGATTTGTTGCGAGCGCACGATCAGCTAAAGGTTGCAAAAATAACAATAAAAATAAATAAAATAAAAATATAAAAATTCACAAGTTTAAATCTTGTTAAAAAACCAAAAGTTAATAAGCCAAATGGGCACAAAATTCTGAAAAATTACACGGGTGTGTTCCGCGACGTGGGCGTTACCAAGGCCAGAACATTGGTAAATTGTTAAAAAAAAAAATAAATAAATAAATAAAAAGGTGTTCGGTTATACGGGAACAGAAAAGGACGAACTCAATAGCTCGAACCTTAAGTGGTTAGAATAAAAATAAATAAATTAAACAACCAACAACAACCCAGTCAAACCAAAATACAAAGCAACAGTCAAATTTAGCCAACCAACAACAAGTAACAACCAAATAAACCACATCGCACCAACAACCCAGTCTCAGCAACCAAAACATCGAAGCAACAGCCAAATTTCGCCAACCAACGACAAGTAACAACCAAAAAGGACATCGAAGCAGCAACAAGGACATCGAAGCGGCAACAACCCAGTCAAAACAACGACATCGAAGCAACAGTCATTTTAAAATATTTGTTGTAACAGAACAAATAAGAATTAGATTATAAGTATTTAAAGTCCTAAATACCAAATTTAAAAAAAAAAAAATGTTGTCCGAAACCATTATTAAGCTGCTTGAAGCACTAAAGAAATTCGAGTAATTGAAGCAGGTCAATTAACAAGCGAAAGTATTTCAAAATTAGATAGCCTCAAAGCTAGATTTGTTGCGAATCATGGATCTTTATTAAAATGTAGAGTAGTCGATCATGACTATTTCAACAAAAAATTGTTTGGAGAGATTTGTAAAGTTATTGAAACCCTAAAAAGTAAATTTTCAAATTTAAAAGTTGGTTCTGAAACCAAAACAGTAAATGCAGCAGGGTGTGACCCAAACAAATTGGCAGAGGTGTGCGACCAAAATGTCGAACAACTTCACAAGTATTTAAAGGAATCCATTAAAGAGCTCGATAGGGCTAGCCGTGAAGACTGCCTACTAAGAGCTAATAAAGTATAATTTTTATGGAATAGAACAAACAATAAAATAAAGGAGTTCATAAAAAGATATGAAAACAACATATCTTTCGACGAAACGTCGAAGAACTAGAATTTGACGTTAAAAACGTGTTAGAAATTCTAGACGAAAGAATAAAATCTTCCGATGTGACAATAGGAAGTAATAATGGGGTGTTGGTAAGGGATAGAGTTGATGACCTTCCCCTATTACCAAAAATACAAGTTCCCACCTTTTCTGGAAAGGAAAAGAGTGGGACCTATTTTCTGAATTATTTAAAGAAATAATTCATAATAGATATGATCTGAGCTCATCTCTAAAATTTAATTATTTGAAAACCGCTCTTAACGGCGAAGCAAGGAGTATGGTTGCTCACTTGCTAACAGGTTCTGCTGAAAATTATACTGTCGCTTGGGAACTATTAACCAAGCGGTATGAAAATAAGAGAAAAATATTCTCAGATCAGCTGAATCGTTTGATCGAGTTGCCCATTCTAGACAACGATTAAGCAAAATAGATTAAATGGATTATTGATTCAATAAATGAATTAATTCATTTAATCAGAACAAAAGCAAATTTAAATGAGGATTTTGATGTGATTTTCGCACACATTATCATCCGAAAATTCAACAGAGAGACGCTTCAATTATACGAAACGCATATAAAAAAAAAACCAAGGAAATTCAATTACTAAGCGATTTAATGGAATTTTTAGAGCAACGTGTGAGTTCTCTTAGCTCAGCACTAAATGATGAAAAGAAAGTTTTTAAAAAATTGGTAAATACCACTGTTAAGGAAAGTTGTCTACTTTGTAAAGTGGTTGGACACTTTGTAACAAATTGTTACAAGTTTAGGGGAAAGAGGGGAGTTTATTAGAAAACAGCGCTTGGGCAATAGATTTTTAAGCATTCTGTTTTCAAGAAGTGTAACTCGGAATATTTATGCTCAATTTGCAAAAAACCACATCACACCATTGTCCATGTTTCAACTGAAAAAGAGAAAAAGTAAACACCTGTGTTACTAAGAAACAAGCATTTCTAGCTACCGCATTGATTAAAGTAAAATCAAATAAAGGTGGCTATGAAAACCTAAGGGCATTAATTGATAGTGGATCGCAATGCACCATTATTTTAGAAGAAGCTGCACAAATATTAAATTTATCTCGTAAACAAACTATCACCGAGGTTAGTGGAGTGTCCTGTTCAGACACTTGCACTTCAAAGCACAAAGTTAATTTAACTATAAAAATGCGCGACGATACAAAAAACCCCCTGAATATTGAAGCTATCATTCTTCCGAAACTAATGAAGGCTTTACCGATCAAAAGGTTAGATGTTGACAAGTCAAAATGGACAAAATATACGTTGGCGGACCCTCAGTTTAATAAACCAAGTATGGTAGATATTATTATAGGAGTGGATTTATATCCATATATTGTAAAATATGGAGTAGTTAAAATAGACGGACTACTAGGGCAGAATACTGAATTCGGATGGATTATATCCGGTTGTACAAAATCTAAAGGTACAGAATTAATTGTGGCTACTACTATAGAAGTAGGAGATTTAGAGAGGTTTTGGGAAATGGAACATGAATATAATGACTTTGAGGAAGAAATTTGTGAAAGACATTTCTTAGAGACCACTAAAATAGATACAAATGGGAGATATGTGGTCAAAATTCCATTTAAAAGTGAAAAAGAATTAGGAGACTCCAAAGCGCAAGCAATAGCGCGATTTTATAATTTAGAAAGAAAACTAAGTAAAAATATTAAACTTAAAGAAAGTTATATAAAATGCATGCATGAATATATTGACTTGGGACACATGATAGAGAAAGAAGGAAAATATTATTTACCACATCAAGGTGTTGTAAGGGAATCTAGCCTTACAACAAAATTAAGGGTTGTTTTCGATGCCTCAGCGGAAACTACAAACAACAAAAGTCTAAATGACATTATGTGGGTTGGACCAAGAGTCCAAAAAGATATCTTTGACATCATCGTCAAATGGCGTAACAACATATCTTTCGACGAAACGTCGAAGAACTAGAATTTGACGTTAAAAACGTGTTAGAAATTC
Organism: Drosophila elegans; assembly: GCF_018152505.1. Classification (NCBI taxonomy): domain Eukaryota; kingdom Metazoa; phylum Arthropoda; class Insecta; order Diptera; family Drosophilidae; genus Drosophila; species Drosophila elegans. Next base: position 705,710 of record NW_024545887.1, on the reverse strand, counting down.
TAGACGAAAGAATAAAATCTTCCGATGTGACAATAGGAAGTAATAATGGGGTGTTGGTAAGGGATAGAGTTGATGACCTTCCCCTATTACCAAAAATACAAGTTCCCACCTTTTCTGGAAAGGAAAAGAGTGGGACCTATTTTCTGAATTATTTAAAGAAATAATTCATAATAGATATGATCTGAGCTCATCTCTAAAATTTAATTATTTGAAAACCGCTCTTAACGGCGAAGCAAGGAGTATGGTTGCTCACTTGCTAACAGGTTCTGCTGAAAATTATACTGTCGCTTGGGAACTATTAACCAAGCGGTATGAAAATAAGAGAAAAATATTCTCAGATCAGCTGAATCGTTTGATCGAGTTGCCCATTCTAGACAACGATTAAGCAAAATAGATTAAATGGATTATTGATTCAATAAATGAATTAATTCATTTAATCAGAACAAAAGCAAATTTAAATGAGGATTTTGATGTGATTTTCGCACACATTATCATCCGAAAATTCAACAGAGAGACGCTTCAATTATACGAAACGCATATAAAAAAAAACCAAGGAAATTCAATTACTAAGCGATTTAATGGAATTTTTAGAGCAACGTGTGAGTTCTCTTAGCTCAGCACTAAATGATGAAAAGAAAGTTTTTAAAAAATTGGTAAATACCACTGTTAAGGAAAGTTGTCTACTTTGTAAAGTGGTTGGACACTTTGTAACAAATTGTTACAAGTTTAGGGGAAAGAGGGGAGTTTATTAGAAAACAGCGCTTGGGCAATAGATTTTTAAGCATTCTGTTTTCAAGAAGTGTAACTCGGAATATTTATGCTCAATTTGCAAAAAACCACATCACACCATTGTCCATGTTTCAACTGAAAAAAGAGAAAAAGTAAACACCTGTGTTACTAAGAAACAAGCATTTCTAGCTACCGCATTGATTAAAGTAAAATCAAATAAAGGTGGCTATGAAAACCTAAGGGCATTAATTGATAGTGGATCGCAATGCACCATTATTTTAGAAGAAGCTGCACAAATATTAAATTTATCTCGTAAACAAACTATCACCGAGGTTAGTGGAGTGTCCTGTTCAGACACTTGCACTTCAAAGCACAAAGTTAATTTAACTATAAAAATGCGCGACGATACAAAAAACCCCCTGAATATTGAAGCTATCATTCTTCCGAAACTAATGAAGGCTTTACCGATCAAAAGGTTAGATGTTGACAAGTCAAAATGGACAAAATATACGTTGGCGGACCCTCAGTTTAATAAACCAAGTATGGTAGATATTATTATAGGAGTGGATTTATATCCATATATTGTAAAATATGGAGTAGTTAAAATAGACGGACTACTAGGGCAGAATACTGAATTCGGATGGATTATATCCGGTTGTACAAAATCTAAAGGTACAGAATTAATTGTGGCTACTACTATAGAAGTAGGAGATTTAGAGAGGTTTTGGGAAATGGAACATGAATATAATGACTTTGAGGAAGAAATTTGTGAAAGACATTTCTTAGAGACCACTAAAATAGATACAAATGGGAGATATGTGGTCAAAATTCCATTTAAAAGTGAAAAAGAATTAGGAGACTCCAAAGCGCAAGCAATAGCGCGATTTTATAATTTAGAAAGAAAACTAAGTAAAAATATTAAACTTAAAGAAAGTTATATAAAATGCATGCATGAATATATTGACTTGGGACACATGATAGAGAAAGAAGGAAAATATTATTTACCACATCAAGGTGTTGTAAGGGAATCTAGCCTTACAACAAAATTAAGGGTTGTTTTCGATGCCTCAGCGGAAACTACAAACAACAAAAGTCTAAATGACATTATGTGGGTTGGACCAAGAGTCCAAAAAGATATCTTTGACATCATCGTCAAATGGCGTAACAACATATCTTTCGACGAAACGTCGAAGAACTAGAATTTGACGTTAAAAACGTGTTAGAAATTCTAGACGAAAGAATAAAATCTTCCGATGTGACAATAGGAAGTAATAATGGGGTGTTGGTAAGGGATAGAGTTGATGACCTTCCCCTATTACCAAAAATACAAGTTCCCACCTTTTCTGGAAAGGAAAAGAGTGGGACCTATTTTCTGAATTATTTAAAGAAATAATTCATAATAGATATGATCTGAGCTCATCTCTAAAATTTAATTATTTGAAAACCGCTCTTAACGGCGAAGCAAGGAGTATGGTTGCTCACTTGCTAACAGGTTCTGCTGAAAATTATACTGTCGCTTGGGAACTATTAACCAAGCGGTATGAAAATAAGAGAAAAATATTCTCAGATCAGCTGAATCGTTTGATCGAGTTGCCCATTCTAGACAACGATTAAGCAAAATAGATTAAATGGATTATTGATTCAATAAATGAATTAATTCATTTAATCAGAACAAAAGCAAATTTAAATGAGGATTTTGATGTGATTTTCGCACACATTATCATCCGAAAATTCAACAGAGAGACGCTTCAATTATACGAAACGCATATAAAAAAAAACCAAGGAAATTCAATTACTAAGCGATTTAATGGAATTTTTAGAGCAACGTGTGAGTTCTCTTAGCTCAGCACTAAATGATGAAAAGAAAGTTTTTAAAAAATTGGTAAATACCACTGTTAAGGAAAGTTGTCTACTTTGTAAAGTGGTTGGACACTTTGTAACAAATTGTTACAAGTTTAGGGGAAAGAGGGGAGTTTATTAGAAAACAGCGCTTGGGCAATAGATTTTTTAAGCATTCTGTTTTCAAGAAGTGTAACTCGGAATATTTATGCTCAATTTGCAAAAAACCACATCACACCATTGTCCATGTTTCAACTGAAAAAGAGAAAAAGTAAACACCTGTGTTACTAAGAAACAAGCATTTCTAGCTACCGCATTGATTAAAGTAAAATCAAATAAAGGTGGCTATGAAAACCTAAGGGCATTAATTGATAGTGGATCGCAATGCACCATTATTTTAGAAGAAGCTGCACAAATATTAAATTTATCTCGTAAACAAACTATCACCGAGGTTAGTGGAGTGTCCTGTTCAGACACTTGCACTTCAAAGCACAAAGTTAATTTAACTATAAAAATGCGCGACGATACAAAAAACCCCCTGAATATTGAAGCTATCATTCTTCCGAAACTAATGAAGGCTTTACCGATCAAAAGGTTAGATGTTGACAAGTCAAAATGGACAAAATATACGTTGGCGGACCCTCAGTTTAATAAACCAAGTATGGTAGATATTATTATAGGAGTGGATTTATATCCATATATTGTAAAATATGGAGTAGTTAAAATAGACGGACTACTAGGGCAGAATACTGAATTCGGATGGATTATATCCGGTTGTACAAAATCTAAAGGTACAGAATTAATTGTGGCTACTACTATAGAAGTAGGAGATTTAGAGAGGTTTTGGGAAATGGAACATGAATATAATGACTTTGAGGAAGAAATTTGTGAAAGACATTTCTTAGAGACCACTAAAATAGATACAAATGGGAGATATGTGGTCAAAATTCCATTTAAAAGTGAAAAAGAATTAGGAGACTCCAAAGCGCAAGCAATAGCGCGATTTTATAATTTAGAAAGAAAACTAAGTAAAAATATTAAACTTAAAGAAAGTTATATAAAATGCATGCATGAATATATTGACTTGGGACACATGATAGAGAAAGAAGGAAAATATTATTTACCACATCAAGGTGTTGTAAGGGAATCTAGCCTTACAACAAAATTAAGGGTTGTTTTCGATGCCTCAGCGGAAACTACAAACAACAAAAGTCTAAATGACATTATGTGGGTTGGACCAAGAGTCCAAAAAGATATCTTTGACATCATCGTCAAATGGCGTAACAACATATCTTTCGACGAAACGTCGAAGAACTAGAATTTGACGTTAAAAACGTGTTAGAAATTCTAGACGAAAGAATAAAATCTTCCGATGTGACAATAGGAAGTAATAATGGGGTGTTGGTAAGGGATAGAGTTGATGACCTTCCCCTATTACCAAAAATACAAGTTCCCACCTTTTCTGGAAAGGAAAAGAGTGGGACCTATTTTCTGAATTATTTAAAGAAATAATTCATAATAGATATGATCTGAGCTCATCTCTAAAATTTAATTATTTGAAAACCGCTCTTAACGGCGAAGCAAGGAGTATGGTTGCTCACTTGCTAACAGGTTCTGCTGAAAATTATACTGTCGCTTGGGAACTATTAACCAAGCGGTATGAAAATAAGAGAAAAATATTCTCAGATCAGCTGAATCGTTTGATCGAGTTGCCCATTCTAGACAACGATTAAGCAAAATAGATTAAATGGATTATTGATTCAATAAATGAATTAATTCATTTAATCAGAACAAAAGCAAATTTAAATGAGGATTTTGATGTGATTTTCGCACACATTATCATCCGAAAATTCAACAGAGAGACGCTTCAATTATACGAAACGCATATAAAAAAAACCAAGGAAATTCAATTACTAAGCGATTTAATGGAATTTTTAGAGCAACGTGTGAGTTCTCTTAGCTCAGCACTAAATGATGAAAAGAAAGTTTTTAAAAATTGGTAAATACCACTGTTAAGGAAAGTTGTCTACTTTGTAAAGTGGTTGGACACTTTGTAACAAATTGTTACAAGTTTAGGGGAAAGAGGGGAGTTTATTAGAAAACAGCGCTTGGGCAATAGATTTTTTAAGCATTCTGTTTTCAAGAAGTGTAACTCGGAATATTTATGCTCAATTTGCAAAAAACCACATCACACCATTGTCCATGTTTCAACTGAAAAAAGAGAAAAAGTAAACACCTGTGTTACTAAGAAACAAGCATTTCTAGCTACCGCATTGATTAAAGTAAAATCAAATAAAGGTGGCTATGAAAACCTAAGGGCATTAATTGATAGTGGATCGCAATGCACCATTATTTTAGAAGAAGCTGCACAAATATTAAATTTATCTCGTAAACAAACTATCACCGAGGTTAGTGGAGTGTCCTGTTCAGACACTTGCACTTCAAAGCACAAAGTTAATTTAACTATAAAAATGCGCGACGATACAAAAAACCCCCTGAATATTGAAGCTATCATTCTTCCGAAACTAATGAAGGCTTTACCGATCAAAAGGTTAGATGTTGACAAGTCAAAATGGACAAAATATACGTTGGCGGACCCTCAGTTTAATAAACCAAGTATGGTAGATATTATTATAGGAGGGATTTATATCCATATATTGTAAAATATGGAGTAGTTAAAATAGACGGACTACTAGGGCAGAATACTGAATTCGGATGGATTATATCCGGTTGTACAAAATCTAAAGGTACAGAATTAATTGTGGCTACTACTATAGAAGTAGGAGATTTAGAGAGGTTTTGGGAAATGGAACATGAATATAATGACTTTGAGGAAGAAATTTGTGAAAGACATTTCTTAGAGACCACTAAAATAGATACAAATGGGAGATATGTGGTCAAAATTCCATTTAAAAGTGAAAAAGAATTAGGAGACTCCAAAGCGCAAGTAATAGCGCGATTTTATAATTTAGAAAGAAAACTAAGTAAAAATATTAAACTTAAAGAAAGTTATATAAAATGCATGCATGAATATATTGACTTGGGACACATGATAGAGAAAGAAGGAAAATATTATTTACCACATCAAGGTGTTGTAAGGGAATCTAGCCTTACAACAAAATTAAGGGTTGTTTTCGATGCCTCAGCGGAAACTACAAACAACAAAAGTCTAAATGACATTATGTGGGTTGGACCAAGAGTCCAAAAGATATCTTTGACATCATCGTCAAATGGCGTAACAACATATCTTTCGACGAAACGTCGAAGAACTAGAATTTGACGTTAAAAACGTGTTAGAAATTCTAGACGAAAGAATAAAATCTTCCGATGTGACAATAGGAAGTAATAATGGGGTGTTGGTAAGGGATAGAGTTGATGACCTTCCCCTATTACCAAAAATACAAGTTCCCACCTTTTCTGGAAAGGAAAAGAGTGGGACCTATTTTCTGAATTATTTAAAGAAATAATTCATAATAGATATGATCTGAGCTCATCTCTAAAATTTAATTATTTGAAAACCGCTCTTAACGGCGAAGCAAGGAGTATGGTTGCTCACTTGCTAACAGGTTCTGCTGAAAATTATACTGTCGCTTGGGAACTATTAACCAAGCGGTATGAAAATAAGAGAAAAATATTCTCAGATCAGCTGAATCGTTTGATCGAGTTGCCCATTCTAGACAACGATTAAGCAAAATAGATTAAATGGATTATTGATTCAATAAATGAATTAATTCATTTAATCAGAACAAAAGCAAATTTAAATGAGGATTTTGATGTGATTTTCGCACACATTATCATCCGAAAATTCAACAGAGAGACGCTTCAATTATACGAAACGCATATAAAAAAAAACCAAGGAAATTCAATTACTAAGCGATTTAATGGAATTTTTAGAGCAACGTGTGAGTTCTCTTAGCTCAGCACTAAATGATGAAAAGAAAGTTTTTAAAAAATTGGTAAATACCACTGTTAAGGAAAGTTGTCTACTTTGTAAAGTGGTTGGACACTTTGTAACAAATTGTTACAAGTTTAGGGGAAAGAGGGGGAGTTTATTAGAAAACAGCGCTTGGGCAATAGATTTTTTAAGCATTCTGTTTTCAAGAAGTGTAACTCGGAATATTTATGCTCAATTTGCAAAAAACCACATCACACCATTGTCCATGTTTCAACTGAAAAAAGAGAAAAAGTAAACACCTGTGTTACTAAGAAACAAGCATTTCTAGCTACCGCATTGATTAAAGTAAAATCAAATAAAGGTGGCTATGAAAACCTAAGGGCATTAATTGATAGTGGATCGCAATGCACCATTATTTTAGAAGAAGCTGCACAAATATTAAATTTATCTCGTAAACAAACTATCACCGAGGTTAGTGGAGTGTCCTGTTCAGACACTTGCACTTCAAAGCACAAAGTTAATTTAACTATAAAAATGCGCGACGATACAAAAAACCCCCTGAATATTGAAGCTATCATTCTTCCGAAACTAATGAAGGCTTTACCGATCAAAAGGTTAGATGTTGACAAGTCAAAATGGACAAAATATACGTTGGCGGACCCTCAGTTTAATAAACCAAGTATGGTAGATATTATTATAGGAGTGGATTTATATCCATATATTGTAAAATATGGAGTAGTTAAAATAGACGGACTACTAGGGCAGAATACTGAATTCGGATGGATTATATCCGGTTGTACAAAATCTAAAGGTACAGAATTAATTGTGGCTACTACTATAGAAGTAGGAGATTTAGAGAGGTTTTGGGAAATGGAACATGAATATAATGACTTTGAGGAAGAAATTTGTGAAAGACATTTCTTAGAGACCACTAAAATAGATACAAATGGGAGATATGTGGTCAAAATTCCATTTAAAAGTGAAAAAGAATTAGGAGACTCCAAAGCGCAAGCAATAGCGCGATTTTATAATTTAGAAAGAAAACTAAGTAAAAATATTAAACTTAAAAGAAAGTTATATAAAATGCATGCATGAATATATTGACTTGGGACACATGATAGAGAAAGAAGGAAAATATTATTTACCACATCAAGGTGTTGTAAGGGAATCTAGCCTTACAACAAAATTAAGGGTTGTTTTCGATGCCTCAGCGGAAACTACAAACAACAAAAGTCTAAATGACATTATGTGGGTTGGACCAAGAGTCCAAAAAGATATCTTTGACATCATCGTCAAATGGCGTAAATGGCCATTTGTATTATCGTCGGACATTGAAAAAATGTACCGGCAAATAAATATAGATGAAGAAGATCAAGATTATTTGCACATTATTTGGAGAGACTCTCCAAATAAAAAACTAAAAAATTACAAACTAACAACGGTTACTTACGGTACAGCATCAGCACCCTATTTAGCTACAAGAGTGCTTGCTGAAATTTCAAATAAATGCGAAAATATGTCAATAAAAGATATAATTAAAAATGATTTTTATATGGATGACCTTATGACAGGTGGTAATTCCATACAGGAAGCCAAACACCACGTAGAAAATATAACCATTGAATTAGAAAAAGTAGGCTTTAATCTAAGAAAATGGATGTCTCAGAAATAGTTGAGGCTCTGGAAAGCAAAGAAGAAAATAAAATTTTAGAGATTCAAGAAAATGAATCCATAAAAACATTGGGTCTTCAATGGGAACCTGTTAAAGATGAATTCAAATTCAATTTTAACAGTGAGCCCTGTACTAAAATTAATAAGCGAGTAGTGTTATCAACACTTGCAAAAATTTATGACCCTTTAGGCTGGTTATCTCCAGTGACAATAATTGAAAAATTATTTATGCAACAGCTTTGCTTAACAAAGCAAAAATGGGATCAGAACTTGTCAGATTCAGATGCCAATAAATGGAAAGCTTTAAAAAAAATTAAACACTTCATGAAAGTATAAGAATTCCAATGTGGGTGAAATCCTAAGATAAAATGCCAGTTTAAATTCATGGATTTTCTGATGCGTCCGGTAAAGCATACGCAGCTGTAGTATATGCTAAGGTGGGAACCTCTTCGATGATTATAGCTAGCAAAAGCAAAGTTAATCCGAAGAAAAATCGAAAAACTATTCCTAAACAAGAACTTTGTGCTGCACATCTCCTCTCGAAATTAATAGATAGAGTTAGGACATAAATTGGAAGTCAAACGAAGGCATATGGCATAATAAAGACAAATTTATTCGACGACGAATAATCTGATCTCCAAGACGCGGATCTCCAAGACCTGCAACTGATACGGGAGACTTCGTTCTATGCGAGTGAGCGAGTCGGGAAGTCACAATGTGGACTTCAGATCCCGAGTGTAGCAGCTCACGGCATGGGATCCAAGCACCTGATCGACTTTGAACGCTTATGACTTCAGTTGCAAGAAAGACAATGTCAGAACCCATATTCTGAGCCAGCAAAGAGATGGAAAGGCTTGAAGTAATTGCAATTGGCGTATTTTGTGCTGGGTCGAAGACTGAGAGCCAAGATGTAAAAGGGTGTGATGCTTGGACCTGCAAGTTCGACAGCAGCTTGACTTACAATTTCGTGATTGATACCCCTTCTTTAGGCAATTAAGACAAAGCGCTAATTCCTTTACCTTTCGAATACGCTCTTGTACTGACAGATTGGCGAATTGACCACAGCTATAAATTGAATGGCCACTGTTGTCACACGCAACGCATCTATTTCCGAAAGTGTTAGTGGCAAATAAAATGCTTTAGTTGCGGCTTCTTCCTGAATTATTTGAGTACGACGCTGCAGTGTGCCCTACATTTTCAAATTTTTGACAACGCTTGGACAAAAATTTAGTAAATTGATCAATAGCTGCAGATTCGTCCCAATGGGAGTAAAACATGAACAAGAATGCAGTTTAAAATTTGCTCAGCTGAACCCATTGATTGAAGAGCACGTAGATTAGCATTTATTTTTCGGACATATCTCTCAGCTTCCTTGCGGACCGCATGTCTACTTTAGGGAGACCCAAAATTGCATTATATGAGATAGGAAAATAAGACGCTTATTATTGAAAAGGTTGTTCAAAAATCCAAGGCAACAGCATAGTTCCCATCACAAATTTCTAATGAGCGCACTGTATCTAAAGCGGAACCTTTCAGGCAGACTTTAAGTGCTGCAGCTTCCCAATGTTAGTGAGCTCAACGTCATTGTCGATAATAGCCTTAAACATTGTCTAAGCGTGGTACCTCGATTTGCTGAACGTTGACGCTTACCCAATTCTCGATTAGCTTGATTTGTATTTTCAAAATTCAGCTCCTCAAGACTGTCATGGACCTTTGTAAATGCAGCCTTTTTCTCCTCTGAGAGCTTAACACGAAGCTCTAATTCTTCTTCACTCATAGCCTGGTGCTTCTCAACAGTCAAGGCTTTCTCAGAGGCTTTAGCCTTAGAAAGCATTGATTCAGCCTTTAATTTAAGAAGCTTCACTTGCTGAACTACAGCAGTCAAAGTTGTTTCGGTTGACATTTCATTAAAATTATTTTATTTATTTTCAGTTTTTATCACTTGCAAATAATTAAATTCCAATGTGCAGTGTGTGCTGTACTAAAACTCTTGACCACCGAAAAAGAAACGGAATGTATGTGCATGAAAACTGCGATATAGCGGCAACGAACTCGCGAACTAAACCTTTCATCGCCGCTGTAAAACGTCCAAAGCGGGAACGAAGGCATAAAGAGGAAACCAAAATATTTCTTGTGATGCGCGGGGGCGGGTGCGATGCGAGTTTCTAGCAGAGTTTATGTGTTACCGCTTGCGCTTATGTACATAGAACTCGCAGGTTATGTATATGCGCGATTATTCAGCCGAACGAAAATAATTAAATTATTTGTTTGGTTGCACTTTAATTTTTATTGTTTTTAAATCACGTCGGGGTTACCAAAGTGTTGGGTCAGTGAGCTTTTTCACTAATGCTAACCTTTGTGATGCCCAAACAAAATAAAACCGCACAAATTTATGTTTGAGATTAGTTGGTTGGCAGGCAGACCGATTTGTCTGTCCCTTTTTTAACTAGCGAAAGTAAAACGAAAAGAATAGGCAGGCGATCGGCGACCGTGCCTTCAGCGAGCGAGTACAAAATCGAACTAAAAACTAAAAAGATTATTGCCGTGGACAAAAGGCCAGGCGGCGAAAGGAATTCAAAAAGAATAGAAATTACATCATACAAATAGCAAAGGCAAAAGTAAACATCGATAACTTAATTTTCGTTAAGATTTTAAGTTATAAGAACTTAACCAAATAAATTTAACTACTTTATTAATATTTTTATTGTTAGAATTTAATTATTAAGTATTTTATTATAATTAATATAATAATAGATTAATTAATAAATAATTTTAATTAATTTATATAAATATTAAATTTAGAAAACAAATTATTAAAAATAAAATTATACATTTTTAAAAAATAATAATACAAATTTATAAAATATGTTATTTAATTTATAGTGGATAATTTATCAAATTTAGTAATTAATAATAATTATTTAAATTATAAATAATAAATTATAAATAATACAATTTCCCAGACAGAGGAAAAGAGTAAGCATATGATAGATTGCACAACTAAGAACAAATCAATAAAAAATTCCCACACCCTAATTCTTAGAAAACAACTTCCGAATTCTGAATAACTTAAATTCAAAAATTAAATTAAACTTTTCGCTGCTAATATATCCATACCCAAAATGACCGAACAAGATTTGGCAGACAGAATCTTGCCGGACCCTCATCAGCCAGTAAACCCACGAATCATGACCGACAGGGACATTGAGGAAAAAATAAAAACAGTCTTAGAGACAAATCTCAGTAGCCAAGTAAAGGAAATACTTAATCCAAATAAAGAATTTTCCAAATATACAGATAAAACAATTAAAAGAGAATTAACGCACAATCTTAATGAGTTAGATAAATTACCAGACATTGTTCAGACACTTAGAGACTTTTCAGGAAATAAAAGTAAATATTCGTCGTGGAGGAAAAGTGTCGAGAGGGTGTTAAAAACCTGTGAAAACAGAATTGGTTCACCAAAATATTATGGAAGTCTTTTAGCAATCTGTAAAAAAATTATTGGTCAAGCGGACGCAGTACTAGAACCATATAATACCCCCCTGGATTGGACAGCTATTTCAAAATGCCTAACAGGGCATTTCGCCAACAAGCGCGACTTAAAGACTTTAGACTATCAACCCTATGCTCTTAACCAAGGTAACAATACTGTTCACTTTTGAACATGGATAATTAGGTTGCTGGTGCAACACCACTTCAGTTTACACTTGTGACCTAAGAAGTATGTTCCCCTCCCCACATAAATAGGTTGGGATAACCCAAAGAATTGACATTTGACATTTGTGACATACACTTGTCCCCGAAATAGAGTATACATATAAACTCCTAGAATTTGCGCACTTGGCGCTTGTATTTAAATTACTAGTTGTAGGGCGAGAGCGGGAGCCAATAAAGCTTTCGTCCCGTCTCACGCCACCGTAGCATAAGTTAGGTTCTAAGAGAAATTATTGAAATATAGTTGTTAGTGATCAATCGAACGTCATCGTAGCCACTCCTTTTCGTCGCGCTTTCGACATAGTTTTCTCAAAGTTTCGCAATTAAAATCGTCTCGAACACTGCGTTCACAATTTTTCGCATTATTAATACAAAATAGTATTAAATTTTCATGGTGACCCCGACGTGATTAGCAGTAGAGTTCGCGAGTTTTAATTTTTTTTCGGTGAAAAACTATAAACATTACCAACGAAAACCAATTTATTCGTGTCGGTTCGGCCAATAAATTAAATTTAACAATATTTCGACGCTGGAAATTTTCTGCCGTTCTTGAAGTTGCGCCTGACGTTTCGGCAAATTTAATTGCTCAATTTGCTGCTGCCGCCAAATGGAAGTTAAGAAGGAAGTTGCAATTATCAAGTCGGCCATCCAGGTATAGAGTGCCAAAAGTTGAAAGTTAATCTGTGGCGTTTTGTCAATTGTGTTTTGGCCCATCTTTCAACTTTTTGCATTCGTGTAAAAATCGGTAGATAGTAAGCATTCTAACCAAGAAATAAAATTTTGCATGTACTAACAACCAAAATTCTACAATAAACATAATATATTTCGAATTATATGTGAATCGCTTTGGCAAAAAAACAAGCAAATAGTAAATAGCAATTAGTGCGAACTTAATTCCCCCAACTTTCGTCGTAGTGAGCACCAATTTAGGGTATAAATAAAACAGCTGGAAAAAAGTGCAAATTGTGAAAAGTGTAGCTCCCAAAAATTAGCGGCAATAACTTTCGCCGCAGTTTGTCCGAACATTTTCCCGCGCTTTTCAGAATTTTCCCGCGCTTTTCCAATTTTTCCGCGCTTTTCATAATTTTGCGCGCATTTCGGCGTCAGGCTTATATATTCGTTGCCCTTAGTTATCGGTCAGTGTTTCATTCTCCGTTAGCATTTGCATAGGAAGAGCCGCTAGCCGCGTACACATACACACGCACACCGACACCGCTGCCGCTATTTCGAGTTATCTTTTGTCGTTTTCGTTCTCGATCGCTGCAGCAGTGCAATTTTCGGTCTGCCTAAACGTTTGTTCGTTTTTTCGGTACGCTTGAGCTTGAGCGGTAGCTCCCCTACAGTGCGTGCGTGCGGCATATACTGTCGCAGGGTTTATATAAAAAATATAAAAACCCTATTTAGATTTTTCGCTGTAATTCTCTCGGCACTTAGCTCCCTTACACCGTGTGCGATCGGTATATTACTCGTTGATTTTTTATTAGATTATTTAACAAATAAATAATTTAATAAAAATAAATATTTAACACCTCTTCGATGCCAACCAAATAAATACAAATAAACGCAATGGCAACTAAGGATACCGAAGAGCTTAAACACCAACGAGATGTTTGCATAAAAATTATTAACAGAACTTATCGCCACTTAAAAGAAGCTAAATTATCAGTAAATCCGGTCGAGCTAGAGTGTCGATTAGAGATTCTAAATACGCACATTGAAAATGCTTCCCTTTAGCAAAACCAAATAGAAGTGAAAGATACAAAAGACGTATACCGCGAAGAGTTGGAAGAGAGGGCCGTAATGACAAAGTCATTGATGATTTCAATTTTAAATAAGTGCAAACAAAATAATATCGAGAAATCCGCTCCGCCACCAAATCGCTCGCCTCAATGCCGTCTGCCGAGCGATGCTCTCCCAACTTTTAGCGGAAAACACTCCGAATTTAAAAATTGTATAAGCCTTTTCGAAACTTTCGCTGACAAAGATGACACTTTACACGATATTGAAAAATTCAATCATTTAATTTCGTGTTTAGCTGGAGACGCTTTAGGAACAGTTAGGGCCTTTCAAGTCACTGCGGAAAATTATCCCAAAGCCCTTGCTAGCCTGAAGCTGGTGTACGATAATGATTGTTTTATTTTTTTTGACAACATATCGACACTTTTTAATTTGCAAAAAATTCCCCAGCCTTCAGCTACAGCCTTGAGAACCCTCATCGACACGGTCAGACTCCTTGCTGTCTATTGGGGATGATAGACGCATTACTAATGCTATTTTAATACATCTGGTAATGAGCAAGGTCGATGCAGGAACTAAAAGAAAATGGTTAGTTAGATTATACTTCGCTTCCACTTTGGAGCGAATGTGAGGCGGCCCTCAACAGGCGATACCAACACATGGTAGCAGAAGAGGCTTCCAAGCCCAAAACTGTTGACTAATAGGAGTTTTTCGTTTGTCGCTGCCAAGAACGTTTCTGTTCAATGCATGTATTGAAACTCAGCTGAACATCAGATTGGAAACTGCGCTTCCTTCGCAGCCCTAACAGTTCAGCAAAGATTCGATTTCGTTAAAAGAGCACCCTTATGCATTAACTGCTTAAGAAAGGGTCACACTGTCAAAAAATGCAAATCGAACAGATGTAGAGTGTGCAATTCCCCACATCACACTTTGCTACACATATATGCCCCAAACACAAGTCTCGCGTTGCCACCTCCTTCTCAACCCACGCTCATGCAGGAGTCTCCATCCACGTCGCATGTTTTGCATGCGAATGCATCGGATCGAGTCATTCTTGCAACTGCTGTTGTGAGCGTCCAAACAAAAAGCGGTGAGTTTGTATTAGCTCGAGCGTTGCTCGACTCTGGTTCACAAATAAACTTTGTAACCGACGAGTTCGCTCAGAGGCTCAAAATTACAAGAGGGGACGTGTGCATGAGCTTGCGAGGCATTGGTGGAACTAATGCCCAAGCCACAAAAAAAAAATACACACGATTGTTAAGTCGCGAGTAGGGAACAGCCAATTGTCGTCCGATTTTTGGATTATGAAAAATATTTCTGGTTGTCATCCGGATCAAGCGGTGAACACCAGCGGGTGGAGGGTGCCTGAAAATATTCAGTTGGCAGATCCATTCTTCTTCAAGCCCCATAAAATAGATATGCTTATCGGCGCTGAAACATTCTTTGAACTTTTATCTATTGGCCAGATAAAGCAGGGGCCTGAATTCCCCATCCTACAAGGGACAGTTCTCGGCTGGATAGTGTCAGGCAGATGTGCCTCTGAAAATAATAAAAACGCTGAAAAAATGGTACATCTCAGCTGCCAGGAGGAAGCGTTGGAGTCAATTGACACAACCCTGCAGAAATTTTGGTCTGTGGAGGACTTGCCGCCCAAGGCTAAAGTCCATACTCCTGAGCAACAACTCTGTCAACAACACTTTGAGAAAAATACTCAAAGATTGTCGTCCGGTAGATTTTCGGTTCGTTTGCCGTTTAAATCTGACCCAAATACTCTTGGTTCGTCATACGAAGTTGCGAAACGTAGATTTTAGTCGCTAGAAAGGAAATTGTCAAAGGACCCTTCGCTAAAGAAGATGTATATTGAATTCATGGAGGAATATGTTTCACTGGGCCACATGTCCTCCACCAATGACAAAATTTCGAATACCCCGCACTATTTCATTCCGCACCAATGCGTTTTACGGCCACAAAGTACTTCAACTAAGTTGAGAGTAGTTTTCGATGCATCGAGCCGTACTTCTACGCAGGTAGCGTTGAATGACATCTTGATGGTAGGCCCAACAATTCAAGAGGAGCTGTACTCGACTCTGCTTCGGTTTAGATTGCATAAGTTTGCCCTTGCGGCCGACGTCAAAAAGATGTATCGCCAAGTGATGGTGGACGAAGCTGATTGTAACTTCCAGCTCAAAGTATGGAGACGAGATCCTTCCGAGTCCCTGAAAATCTTTAAGTTGAACACCGTTACATATGGAACTTCCCCAGCACCGTTTTTTGCGATTCGGTGTTTATTATGGCTAGGAATGATGGCGCAAGCAACTCATCCAAAAGCCGCAAAGATTATTCAAACTGTTTTTTATGTTGACGAATTGTTGACTGCCGCCGGATGCGTAGAGGACCTACAAAGCCTTCGAAACGAAGTTTCTCAGGTCTTGCAAGAGGCAGACTTTGAATTGGCAAAGTGGTTTTCAAACTGCCCAGAGTTATCCGCATCTGATAGCGCTGTAATGCCACTTATGGCAGACTCAGACGCAACCAAGACCCTTGGCGTGGTTTGGTTACCGGTTAAAGATTACTTTCAATTTCGGTTGGATGACTCTTTCCTTGATCTTCGCGCGACAAAACGAAATATTTTGTCGGTGATTGCTCGACTTTTCAACCCACTTGGCCTCTTGTGTCCTTTGGTCACAAAGGCAAAGATGTTGTTGCAGGAAGTGTGGCTTCGAAAATTAGATTGGAACGAGTCGCTACCGATGCAGCTGCTCACGTCGTGGGAGACGTTTTATGTCTTTATTGACCGCCAAATCGAAAGTAGCTCCCCTCAAGACGAAAACTTTGCCTCGCCTTGAGCTGTGTGCAGCTCACCTTTTAGCAGATCTCTATAATCGTGTCAGGCCATTGCTAAATTCTCCCATTGAGAATGTTTTCCTGTGGACAGACTCCGAGATCACTTTACACTGGATTAAAACCCATCCCTCGTCGTTGTCGGTTTTTGTTTCGAACCGGGTTGCAGAAATTCAGGAGTGGTCGGAGAAAGCAATTTGGAGACACGCTCCCACGAAAGTCATCCCGAGGATGTGACGTAGAGGAGCTTACAACGTCCATTTGGTTCGGTGGACCTTCGTTGTTGCTAGACTCAGAAAATAATTGGCCTGTAAATAAACATTTCGAACTGCCGGCTGATGTAATGTCGATGGAGCTACGCAAATCGGTAATAGCTCTCGTAGTCAGCCCAGAGCCAAATTATGTGCTTCAGAAAATAGAGTCCTTTTCGTCGCACCTGAAGTTTCTGAGAGTTTTCGTGTGGGTTTTTCGTTTTATTCAAAGGTGCAGAAAGGTGTCGAAGCCCTTTGAAAAAAAAGTATTTTGCCAAGAGAACTGGATTTCGCTTTTGATAAAATTGTCGAAGTTGTCCAATTTCACGAGTTCAGGGACGACATAAGTAAAATTCGAAAAAATAAACCGGTAGCAACGAATATTCAAAAGTTAAACCTTTTTCTTCAGGAAAATAAATTAGATTGGTGCTCCTCGACATTGCTATGAGTTGGGGGTCGGTTATTGAATGCTCCTATCCCGTACGAAGCCAAATTCCCGTTGTTGCTGTCTAAAAGCTCACAGTTCGTCAGATCCTATGTGTCATACCTGCACGTTACGAACTGTCACGCTCGCCCACGAGCTCTCGTAAGTCGTCTGCGCGAGAAAATCTGGCTAGTTAATGCTCAAGAAGTCTGCCGACGAACAGTTCGGTCGTGCATGCGCTGCTTTCGCTGTAAGCCGCAACTCTTGACGCAAATTATAGGAAACTTGCCAGCAGATAGACTTTGAGCTCTCCGCCCGTTCAATATTTGTGGCGTTGATTTTTGTGGTCCCTTCAGCACAACGTATCGTATCCGAGGTAAGCCACCGTACAAGTCGTACGTGGCCTTGTTCGTCTGTTTTGCGTCCAAAGCGGTCCACTTAGAATTAGTGTCTGACCTAACCACTGATGCGTTCTTGTTGGCATTTCAAAGGTTCGTGAGTCGTCGCGGGATTCCGAAGAAGGTGTGGTGCGAAAACGCCACCAATTTCTTCGGCGCAGATCGCCACATGAGAGAGTTCCGAGACCGTCAGGAGGAGCAGGGGGGCGGTATCGAAACATTCAAAAAAAGGATGCAAGTTTGCGTTCATACCGCCCAGAGCACCGCACTTCGGCGGACTATGGGAGGCAGGTGTGAAGTCTGCAAAGCACCTGTTCCTTCGGACGGTAGGCCAAGACCTCTTGACCGCGGAGGAGCTCGGAACTCTGCTCACCAATGTGGAGGCCGTGCTCAACTCCAGGTCCCTCGGCGCTCTAAGCAGCGACCCGAACGACGGCGAGGCCCTGCTCATCGGCGGCCCTCTACTGGCCACACCATCAGCGGCGCTCCCGGACCAGATCAGCTTGACCTGCTTGCGACGATGGCGAGGTGTCTCGTCTCTCAGGCACAGGTTTTGGCAGCGATGGTCCCGGGAGTACATCTCCAGCCTCCAGCAGCGGTCCAAGTGGCACCAGGGGGAGCCCAACCTCGTCGTGGGAGCGCTCGTCGTCGTCGCAGAAGACAACCTCCCGCCCCAGCAGTGGAGGATTTGACGAGTGGTAGCGGTGCAAGCCGGCGCCGATAGCAAGGTTCGCGTGGCGGACGTCAGGACGCAGGACGGGGAATATCGGCGAGCTGTCCACCGACTGGCCCTGTTGCCCGTTTTGGGCTGAAGGACGTCGTCCCTTCAGAGGGGGCGGTGTTTGCGCACTTGGCGCTTGTATTTAAATTACTAGTTGTAGGGCGAGAGCGGGAGCCAATAAAGCTTTCGTCCGTTCGCTCTTGCGAATTCGCCCCGACTCTCGCCACAGTAGCATAAGTTAGGATCTAAGAGAAATTATTGAAGTATAGTTGTTAGTGATCAATCGAACGTCATCGTAGCCACTCCTTTTCGTCGCGCTTTCAACATAGTTTTCACAAAGTTTCGCAATTAAAATCGTCTCGAACTACTGCGTTCACAATTTTTCGCGTTATTAATACAAAATAGTATTAAATTTTTACCCTAGAATTGGTTATACATAAGAACACTGTAACTAGTACATAAGTGGAAAATGGTATAAAAGACGCGATGAGCGCCGAATAAAGATCAGTTCCTAACGAAATACTGTTGTGGTTAGTCAGGGATTCGGCGGTTAGCGGTATAAGTTGCTAGTTGAACGGAGCGGTTTTAGCTGCCCCCAAGACACGCGATATACGCTGCTAGCATAGGGTCATTCGAGCATAAGATTTCATTGCTCATGTAGACTGCCAAACCGAACGGTATACTTGACGGTATCCACGGTAGAAAAGTCCGCAAGGCGCACTTAACGATGCACTACGGCAAGATTAGGAAAACAAAAATAAATAAATCGACGATTGCTACCTAAGACTGCTGCGTGGAACAAAAAGGCGGTAAACGTGAGAAAGATCAGGATCAAGCGACAGAGTGCGACCTTTTAAGGAGGCTGCGGACGCTTGAATACAGAGCTGCAACGGCATGGGAAATCCAATCAACGAGGAGCAAGTGCAGGACCGCGGCTAAAGCTAAAGGCCCGACAAAAGAAGTCTCGACCAACTCCGGAGAAGAAGAAAAAATCCAAAAGATCTGTAAAGAAGAAGCAGAAAAGGCGGAAAAAAAAAGAATTGTATAGGCTTATCAACCTCTCAACAGGGGAATATAAGAAACAATTGTTTAAAAAAATAGAATTGTTAAGAAATAAATCTACTAATAAATAAATAGTAAAATGGTACACACAAGAGAAACACTTAATGCTCTGGCGGCTAGTCAATCAGCCATATATAGCCAGATGAAGAAATGGGAAGAAAATGTGAGTCAAATACAAAGTTTCGATTTGAAATTCATATCTGAAGTACAGAGTAAATGGGAACAATTCAAAAGTCAGCATCAGGAGCTGTTGGCAAACGCATAAGCGTTCACAGGAGACTACTTCTTTTAAAAAAATGGAAAAACACAAGCCCTGAAAAACAACATTTTGGCGGAATTTAAAAAGAAGTCGGCCCAGGAAACAATGAACTACTCGGTGCAACAATTGGTTGGGGATCAGGAAATGCGCTTACATGAGTACAACCAAGCAAGACAAGCGCTTCATGGAAGTTTGGAAACTACGGGCCAAGACCCGAAACTACAACTAATATATATAAAATATATTGAGGAAGATTTTCAGCGGCTTACTGAAAATCTAAAAGAATTAAAAATAAATGGTAAAATTACCATTAAGAGGGGTATCAAAACATAAAAATGGAAAAAATAAATAAAGAAATTTGGATAACTAAATTTGAAGAACGTCGGGTTTTTGTTAGGGAAATGGAGATTCCCGCATTTAGGGAGTCATTTGTTTAAGGAAATGGTTGACAGCGATGAAATGATGAAGCCTGAGATGAAAGTAATGCGACTGAAGGAAGTTGTAAAGGGTGAAGCAACATTTTTGATAAAGCATCTGCTGATATGTGATGAAAATTATAAAATAGCTTTGGATATATTAAAAAATAGATACGAGAACAGACGTCAGTTGTTTATGAAAAATTTTCATCAAATTCTTGATTTGCCTATGATAAACAGCGAATCAGAAAGAAGTGTTTTAAACATGCTGCACACAGCGCAAAAATGCACTCATGCCATCAAGGGCATGGGTATCGCATTAGATGACACCGATGTTTTCATCTCTGGAATATTACTGAGGAAATTTGATCGGCAAGGACAGCAACAATACGAAAATTCTTCGAAAACAACAAAAGAGGTTCAGACGCTTAAAGATGTGTTGGAATTTTTGGAGAAACATCTGCAAACCATAAAAGAAGTAAGGCAGCCCAGACACATGACCCGAGAAACTCCGAGAGTATTGGCTGCGGTTATGAGTGGCAACTGCCCATACTGTAAAACTCCAGGGCATAAATTACAAGATTGCATTAAATTTTGTCAACTGGCTACTACGAAAAAGTGAAATTTTGTTCGTGGAGAAAGGATTTGTTTCAAGTGCTTGGGCCACAAATATACCCTTTACAAGGTCTGTCAAGTGTAACAAGGTTGTTCGCAGTGTGGTAGACCCCATCACGAGTTGTTACATGGACAAGAAGAAACTAAAGCAACTCTTATATCAAGAACTGGAAAAACAACCTTGTTGATCACAGCAGATTGAGGTCCAAGATGCGAGTGGAGCATGGATAACTCTTCGAGCTTTAGTGAACCAAGGATCTCAAATTACTGTCGTTTCTGAAAAAGCAGTTCAAATGTTAAAAGTACCCGAAAAGAAAAAGAGAACCCAAATATATGGATTAGGAGAAAGTTTGGTTGGGTTATCAAAAGCGTCGATCCAGCAAAAAATTCGTCCAAGATTTTCCAGCAATGATCGATTTGAGGCCGAAGCAGTGGTTTTAACGAAGTTATTAAACCCACAACCGCCGCAATCATTTGAGTATGATATGCAAAAATAGGAAGATACAACCTTGGCAGACCCGACCTTCAACAAGCTTAGCAGGATTGATGTGCTGATAGGAGGAGTTCTCTAAGCCGAAATTATTACTCAAGGATTGAAGCAGGAAGAAACCATGATTGGTCAACGTACTAAACTAGGACGGATTTTATCAGGAATGGTGCAAATACCGGGTAGTAAACGCATTCACTCGGCAGTCAATTTTGAGAAATTTTAGGAATTGGAAGAAGTTCCAGAAACAATAACCATAACAGATAATGAGAAACGTATGTAATTATACGAGAAAACGACGATGATTGATATCGACAGGCGTTTTGTGGTCAAAATGCCCTTGGTGGAAAATAAAGAGTTGGGAGAATCCCGGAAAGAAGCAATGGCACGATTAATAAATTTGGAAAAGAAGTTTGGAAAAGATACGAAATTAAGGCAACAATATTCGGAATTCATCGATGATTATATACGACAAGAACACATGGAGGCAGAGGTCGATGATGTAGGAAAATATTATATTCCCCATCAACCGGTTATATGAGAGGATAGTCTTACTAGTCGTCAAAAACAAAAAATGGAAAAAGTCTAAATGATATTAAGTCTAAATGTATTAAATTTAAAAATAAAATATCAACAGAGCTGGGAAGATATGGTTTACATTTACGAAAATGGGCGGCAAACCATCGTGAAATTCTAACATCGCTACCAGAAACTTCAACGGAGAAGATGTTTGAAGTAAACAATGAAGAGACAGTGAAGACACTGGGATTGATTTGGAAACCCCAAAGTCGTGAGTTCAAAATCAAAATGACAGAAGAAATGTTTATAACAAAAAGTGAAGCTCTATCGACCTAAGCAAGATTTTTTGATCCAATGGGATGGTTGGCACCATCGACAAACATAGCAAAATTATTTATCCAAAGGCTGTGGATATCTGAAGTTGGATGTGATGAAGTGCTGGATGAAAAATTGCTGGTGAATGGATAAATTTTAATGCAAAATTAAAAGCAATAGAAAACATAAGGATTCCACTATGGACTGGAGGATCGGAAAATGGTCTAATAGAAATACATGGGTTTGCAGAAACATCGGAGCTAGCATATGCATCAGTAATATATGGGAAGACATCAAGTGGAATTACCATAATTGCAAGCAAAACAAAAGTTAATCCAATAAAAAATCGAAAAACTCTGCTAAAATTGGAACTGTGTGCCGCACACCTGCTAGCACAATTGTTAAATTTATTTTCTGCGACCATAGCGACAAAAATTGATGTCTATGTTTGGTGTAATTCAACAATTGCGTTAAGTTGAATAAAAAATTGCAGAATTAAAGACAGGTTTATACGATCAAAAGTAGAACAAATCAAGCAACTGGCACCAATACTGCATGGAGACAGATAGGGTCAAGGGAAAATCCTGCTGATTTAGGAACGAGAGGCATACAATTGGACAAACTTGGAAACTCTGAACTTTGGTGGAAAGAACCGAAGTAACTTAGTAAAGAAAAAAAGACTGGCCTTGGAAGAAGAGGATACAGTACTACAAAATTTGAGCAGGCTAAAACAGGAAAATGTTCTGCATGATATGGGAAATAAATTAAGGAATATGGGAAAATTGATTAAAGTAATGGCTTATGTACTGAGATTCGTAAATCGATGTAAAAAAGAAATCGTGTCAGGATCGAATAATTTATCAGAAGAAGAATTAGAACGAGCAGAAATTAAAAATTAAAGTCAAGCTACATCAGCTTGAAGAATTTCTCGATGAAATCGAAAAATTGAAAAGGAAAGAGGAGATAGACTCCAAGTGTAAATTAGCACCCTTACACCCATTTATGGATAGCAATGAAATTTTAAGAGTCGGAGGCAGATTACAATTTTCGTAGCAAAATTTTAATCAAAAACATCCAATTATAATAAACAAGTCACATATGTCTAAGCTGTTAATTGGAAAAACACATTTAAGCACGATGCACGGAGATGCTCACACCATATTTTGTCAGCAATGTGCACAGCAATTAATGGAACAGATTTCGGAACAAAGAGTTACTACATCACAACCGTTTAGGCATTCAGGAGTAGACTACGCCAGACCTATTAATATGAGAGTTTCCAAAGGAAGAGGACAAAAGTCATACAAAGGATACATCGCCGTTTTTTTATGTATGAGTACAAAGGCCGCTAACTTAGCAGTAAGTGATCTTACTACCGAAGCTTTTATGGCAGTCCTCAAAAGATTTGTTGCAAGAAATATTGCAGACATATATATTCTGACAATGGTATTAACTTTGTTGGTGCAGAAAGAAAATTAAATATGGACCTCATAGAAGCTAATAAAGAAAATAGTATAAATCCGACCCTAGCGGATAAACGCATACAATGGCATTTTATTCCCCCGGCAAGTCCTCACTTTGGAGTAATTTGGAAAGCTGAAGTGAAATCAGTAAAGTATCATTTAAAACGAGTCATAGGAGATAGCACACTTACTTATGAAGAAATGAGCAGATTATTGGCAGAAATTGAAGCTATATTGAATTCCAGACCATTGTAACCGATTGACGATGGAAACAATCTTGAAGAGATTTTGACACCAGCGCACTTTTAAATTGGCAGACCAACACTTGATTTACCGGAAGATACAACGGAAAAATATGTATCACCTCTTGATAGATGGAAGCTTTGAAGACTCATCTCTGGGAGAAAAGGAAGGACGAATATCTTATTACGCTTCAGAAACGACCAAAATGGGAAGGAGAAAAAATTAATTTGGAAGAAGGGCAAGTGGTACTTATAAAAAATGCAAGTACAAGACCAACTAAACAATGGAAAGGTCAGAGTCGTTTCTGTTAAAACTCAAAGTGGAGTTATTAAAAGACCCATTGTAAAACTATGTCCATTGGAAACGGATCAAAAGGTAGATAGGAGGAGGCTTGACAACAAATCATCAGCTTTTATAAATTGTCTTTTAATGATATCTCTTATTACCGGGACAAAAGCATTAGCAAAATCGGATAGCGAAATATCAAATATGCAAACATTGGAAAATAATACGATGATATACCTGGACAATCTTGGACTTATGGACATCGCAGCGTCGAAATGGAATTTAATTATATATTATAACTTGGAGCCATACAATACCGAGTTAAGACAGATAGATAAATATATCTGGGAGCTAGCAGTTAATTTCAAGGCTTTTATTTTATATAAAGGAGCTTGTCAAATAATGGTACGCAATTTTAATAACAGAATTAATCAGCTTAAAGCAAATAACGAGTTGATATTTAAAGCAAAAAGGCAGAAAAGAGCACCCTTTGAGTTTATTGGAACTCTACACCATATATTATTTGGAACCATGGATGGTACAGACAGAAATATAATTGAAGCAAATATACAAAACATTTTCGATAATCAACAAGATCTGCAACATATGTATGTGAAACAAACATCCTTAATAGATTCGACGTTAAATATCATAACAAAAACATCAGAGGAAATGAACGAACAGTTCAAAGCGATGGAAGACGAAATAATAAGGTTGAAAAAGGAAGTACACAATGGCACTAGCATATCAAACGATGCTGTTTCAAATTACACAATTGCTGGAAAGTTGTGAGAAAACGCAAGGATCAATTTCAAATATTTTAATTGATCTCACTCACGATCGGGTTAACTCTCAATTTTTAAAACCACCACAAATAAAAAAGGAAATTGCACTAATTAAAGAAAAACTAGCACCGAACCTACAGGTACCTGGATCAGCAACTGGAACAGAAAGAGAAATATACAATTTAATGACAGCCGAATCGATAATTATGGATGAGAAACTCGTCATACACGCAGAAATACCGTTGTTCGATCAGGAAGCATCAACTGGGTATAGAATACCATTCGGAAGTTATGGCAAAACAATCGTTCTTCAGTTAAAGGCTGACATGTTAATATACAACTTTAATAAAGACTCTTACGCTTTGAAAACAAATACACAATTAAACGCCTGCCGAAAACATGTGGGTAGAATTGTTTACTTCAAATTCTTAGGTGTATAAGGTATTCAACGACCCGGTGTTCGAATGGACATGTGGAAACCATCGAAGTCAGGTCACGCAAATTCAAACCCAAGGAGTACTGAGACTGCGCAACGGATGTTCAGCCCGCAATGGACAACACCTTTTAACAACTGCGCACGAAATAATCACAGAAGACAATACAACGGAGCCGGTAGCACCACTGAGCTTTTAATATAAAGAAAGAAAAAATAAAACCAATGTCATCAAGGCTTATAAATAATACATATGGTATAATAAATATTAAAAAACAACTAGATGAACAAAAAGCCGAAAATATTAAGTTAAAAGGAATTAATCGTAATAAGTTTAATTTATGTTAGACGTACTTGTAAGAATGATATAAAAAAAAATAATATAGAATTCGGGATACCAATGAATACATTAAATTCAAATAAATAAAGGTATTAAGGCCCACGCAGAATGTTCACGCTTGAACATGGATAATTAGGTTGCTGGTGCAACACCACTACAGATTACACTTGTGACCATCCCACATAAATAGGATGGGATAACCCAAATAATTGACATTTGACATTTATGACATACACTTGTCTCCGAAATAGAGTATACATATAGACTCCTAGAATTAACCCCGAGAAGCGGTTTTAGCTACCTCCAAGACACGCGATATACGCTGCTTACAAATACTATAGACGAATATTATCAGGCAGTTTATCAACAACTATCATTCTGAACCAAATTGGCAGATTAGATGGCTCACAAGAAACTATACAATCTCTGACAGCCATGTACAGGGAAAAAGCCTTAGACACTTTTGTCAGAGGCCTTAATGGAAAACTGACACAATTGCTGGCTATTAAAGCGCCACATGACTTAGAACACGCTCTACATTTATGTAGTCCGCTAGAGAACCAAAATGCTAAGAATAACCAGACACCAAAAGCACCGTATTTTGGGAGGGCACCTGTGCTACCTCCCAAACCCCAACAACCATATCGGATGGTAGCCGACAAACAAAATTTCTATCCGCATCTCTAACATAACCCAAACCAATCTAGAAAACCTCCAATTACTTAAACTAACCAATTAAACTCTTATAGTCAACCTTATACAAACCAATCAGGTGCAGTAGCACCCTATAGCACACCAAAACATCTGCCACGACCACAACCGAAACCGGTACACACGGAAGTCGATCAGTAAGTTCGATCGCTTCATATAAATTAGCAATAATAGATGTAAAAAATGATATATTAATTCTCGGAAACAAAAGCTAAATTAAAATTCATCAATTAGCGACAGAAGCAGTAAATACAATTCGACCGCAATTCAGCCATATGACTGAGTCACAAAAATCAATAATAAAACTCCTCGTACAAAGTCACAAAATCCTCTTCGCAGATCCCGTTTCAAATGTAGCATACACAACTAAAGCAGTAGGTGAGATCAGAACTTCATCAGATTCCCCAGTTTACGGAAAACATTATCCATACCCAATATCACTCAAACAGGAAGTATAAAAACAAAAAACAGAGATGGTGAAATGGTATTATAAGACCTTCAAGAACACCATATAAAGCACAAGTCTGGGTAGTTCCGAAAAAGTCCGGTCAGTCCGAAGAAAAAAAATACAGATTAGTAATTGATTATAGGAAACTAAATGAAGTTACTATCTCAGATCGGGATCCCATTGCACAGCCTGGGGACAACAACTATTTTTCGGTATTAGATCTTAAGAGTAGTTTTCACCAAATACCATTGAAAAATACGAACAGAAAAAACAGCATTCGCGGTAAATGGCGGAAAATATGAATTTACGAGACTCCCATACGGTTTGAAAAATTCCCCATCCATTTTTCAAAGAGCATTAGATGACATATTGAGAGAATACGTAGGGAAAGTTAGCTATGTGTAGGTTGATGATATAATAGTTTTTAGCAAAAACGAAGTGGAGCACGGCAAAAATTATGAAAGAGTATTTTCAACGCTACAAAACGCAAATATGAGGGTTCAAATAGAGAAATGCCATAGATAAAATAAAACTGATTAAAAAATTTCCAGTTCCTAAAACATTAAAAGAAATCTATTCCTTTTTGGGCATGACAGGTTATTATAGGCGGTTCATAAAAGATTACGACAAAATAGCAAAACCCCTAACCATTCTTCTAAGAGGCGAAAAAGGCCGTATATCTAAGACCAAGTCGAGCAGAACTGCTATCAACTTGAGCAAAGACGCGATTACAGCATTCGAGAAACTTAAAAATACTCTCGTCTCTAGGGAGGTTATCCTTGCCTATCCAGATTTCGGAAAAGAATTTTAATTGAATACTGACGCTTCAAGTTACGCAATAGGAGCAGTATTGCAATATTGCAATATTCCAATATATTGGAACAAAATCATAGGCCAATAACGTTCATTTCGCGCACCCTGTCAAAAAATGAAGAGAACTACGCAACCAACGAAAGAGAGATGCTCGCGATCGTTTCGGCGCTCCAAAGTTTAAGACATTATCTTTGCGGGTATTCAAAAGTGGTAATATACACGGATCACCAACCCTTGAGTTTTTCGAATAGCGTAAATAACCATAACTCTAAGCTTAAACGCTGAAGAGACCTCATTGGCGAGTATATCCACGAGATCAGGTACAAGCCCGGAGTAGCTAATGTGGTAGCGGACGCGTTGTCCCGGGCCCCCGCAGAAATTAATTCAATCAGCTCCTCAGCATCAGCCCTTAGCGACGAAAGCTCGTCACTCAACCTCATATTTTCGGTAGAAGCTCCAATTAACGCATTTAAAAATCAATTATTTCTACTGACTGCCGATACAGATTCCTATACTTTCGAAATGCCATTCCCAACATACCACAGACACATAATTAAACAAAAATCTTACACAGAAGAAAAACTTATTGCAATTTTAACTAGTAGACTTGACCGTAAGCTTATAAACGGAATTATTACATCCGAAGGGGTAATGGAAAAAATTCAAAACATTTACCCCTCCTATTTTAAATCATATAAGGTAAGGTTCACTCAAAATGAAATAGACGACGTAACCTCTGAGTCCCAACAAAACGAAATAATTACCCTCGAACATAAACGAGCCCATAGAGATGCAAAAGAGAACAAATTACAAATTTTGAAGAATTATTTTTTTCCACAAGTTACCAAAAAAATCCAAGCAATAGTTCAAGCCTGTCAAACTTGTAAAGAATCAAAATACGATAGCCACCCCCCAAAAGGAGAAATCCAACCGACCCCTATTCCTAATTATCCAGGAGAAATAGTTCACATAGATATTTATATTACCGAAAAAGATAGAGTCTCAACGGGAATTGACAAGTTTTCAAAATATGTTTAAGTACAAATTTTAGAGTCAAGAGCATCTGAAGATATTAAAAATCCGTTGAGGGAAATGTTAATTACTTTCGGTATGCAATAAAGTTTATGTTAAAAGATTAACTCAAAACCATTGACAACACACACGCATCGACAAGTAACGGACAAATATAAAGGTTTCATTCAACTCTATCTGAAATCGTGCGGTGTCTCAAAAAAGACACTGGAGCATATCATTTGAGGATTTAATTTATAAAGCAGTTCAGGAATATAATAAATCGATACATTCTGTAGCAAAAGAAAGACCCATGACATAATTTTCAGAAGCACAATCTCTAGTTCAACAGCAGACATAGAAAAACAAGAAAGGAAGCAAACTTCAGCAAACCGAAGTTCATATACCCTTGCAGCTATTGCAAAAATTAAATATTCTTGAAAACATTAAAATTATGATTGTCTTGCGTATACGTTTAAAAACATTGAAGTTATGATGACTTGCAGCTCAATTATTTCATAGTTCCCAAGGCAGCTATATGATATCGTTTTCCGAGTTTAATAAAATTAAAAGCGTAATTCTGAACTGTCAAATAATTAAATAATCAAAAAGAATTTCTAAAAAAAATTACAAAATAAAAAAGTTACATTTAAACAAATTTTTTTTTTTTTTTATGTTCCATGGGTGTTTTATGTTATAGTCATCCGTCGTCTTTTGATAAAATTTAAACCATAATTCTGACCATTACTATATGTCGAAAAACTAAAAAAAAATTAAAAAACAGCAAAGTTATAATTTTTTGCATTTATTTTTCCGATTCTTCGTATGGGAGCTATATTCTATAGTCGACCGATCCGGCTCGTTCCGACTTGTATACTACCTGCAATAGAAAGACAACTTTTGCCTAAGTTTCATGCAGATAGATGATCAAGAATATATATACTTTATGGGGTCGGAAACATCTCCTTGACTCCGTTGCAAGCTTCTGACTGAAATTATAATACCCTCTGCAAGGGTATAAAAACGAAGAAATAAAGAAGAAAATTAAAAATATACAAACAGCCGACCTCGAATACCACAATCAAGGAAAAATACTACCAAAACTTTTAAAGCCAGGCGAAACTGTACACGTAAAAATAGATAAAAGGTTAGGAACAAACGTACACCTAGATACAAAGCCGAGAAGGTACCCTGTAGTTCTGAAATTTCCTTCCCTGCCTTTTCCTGGCCGGCATGTTCGAAAAACAAAAACAAATCACATGGGCTTCATCTAGCGAAGTTCAAAACAAAGCAAAAAAAAAGTTCGAACTTTTTTGTTGTTGTTTATTTCGAAGTAATTCGGAGCAGCGGCTGAAAAAGGGAGAGGTTTGGACGGAGAGAAAACGGAGAAAAAAATCAAAATGTCAAGAACAAAAGAAACTGTGTAGACTTTTGAATACCATTTTTTAGAAGCGCTAGTATATTTGATTATTTTTAAGATGATACATAACATTTTGGAAGTTATTGTGAAGTTGCAATAGACGCCAAAATGTTAATATTTGATTATGTGATTTTAACTACAAGGCATTGTTATGGTCGGATATACCCTGGCACGCGTCAGGCAGAAATTTCGGTTTCGTTTACGTTCTCCCCATTCCCTTTGCACTTGAATTCGACTGCAACAGAGTGAGGAAGTGTTTTTAAAAGTGAAAATTTTAGGCAATTATTAATTAATCAGGTAAGTGCATAAATTAAAATAAATAAACAATATATAAATAAATATATTTGCACATTTGAAATACGGTGTCTAAGCGCGGCAAAAGCGTATTAGCTGACGGCCATGCTGCAGATTTTCCTTAAGGGAAAGTCCAGTACGGCAGAGGAACCTGATTCCTTCCCGATCGAAAGTGAGGAGGAGCTGGTGACGTAAAAAGTT
Organism: Drosophila elegans; assembly: GCF_018152505.1. NCBI lineage: Eukaryota > Metazoa > Arthropoda > Insecta > Diptera > Drosophilidae > Drosophila > Drosophila elegans. The sequence goes on along the minus strand of NW_024545887.1, from coordinate 675,367 downwards.
AAAAAAAGGTTGGCAAATAAAACCGCCTATGTAAGTAAAATATTTATGAAGAAAATGAGTGTGCAATTAATTCTGTGTTTTTTCTACAGATCGAGACCATCACCGAAATTCTTAGGCGAAATAATTTGCCTAAGTCTATTAAAGGAGTTTTGGCAGAGCCCCTTCTTTGCGACTTTAATATAGACGGCGTGAATGGAAAAAAGGCCCTTGAGGGTTTTCCAGGGTTTTTTTCCGTTACAGTCGGTATGTATAATACAGCAAAATATAACAGATTTTTTTATTTTGTTCTATTATACATATCTGTTTTGTTTACAGACAGCATTGGGAGGCCAGCTGCCGGCGGAAAAGTCCCTTGCGCACGCCTTATCTTGCGTAAAAAACAACGCAAACAAAAAAAAAAAACAAAAATAAATGTTAAAACACTAATTTTAATAAATTTCCGAGGGGGGTCCTTGACTTTTGCCCAGGAATTCCTGAGGACTTTTTAGTATTTTCCTCAGGAATTCCTTGCGAATTTGCCTACTGATTAAGTTATATATTCCTGAGAGATTCCGGGGGAATTCAATCAAAAAGTTCCACGGATTTATTTCGAAATTCCTCAGGAATTACCGAGAAATTCCAGAGCAATTCCTTCAGGATTCCTTCCAATCTTCGAATTACTCGCCGGGAACGCCTGCTTCATACAAATTCATTTCCGTTTTGTATGGAGAATTCCCCGGGATTCCTAAGGAATTCTTGGCGGCGCCCGGGGGATTACTTAGGGAATCTTTAGGGATTGGAACTGCAGGGCAGCGAAAAATAAAACGACCACCATTAAAACACATGCCGGAAAAATCATACATAACAAGAAAGGAAGAAATCTTCGGCATGCCGAAGCTTATATATCCTTGCAGCTAGTGAAAAAGTTAAACATTCTTGAAAATATTAAAGTTATGATTTACTTGCGTATATGTTTAAAAACATTGAAGCCATGATGACTTGCAGCTTAATTATTCGATAATTCCTATGGCACCTGTATAATATAAGTTTCCGATTTTAATAAAATTAAAAGCGTAATTCTGAACTGTCAATTTTTTAAAAAGTCAAAAAGAAATATTAAAAAAGGCAGGAAGCAAACTTTGGCAAGCCGAAGTTTATATACCCTTGCAGCAATCGTTTTCCGATTTTTATAAAATTATAAGCGTAATTCAAAAAAAATTAAAACTATGATTGACGTGCGTGTATGTTGACATTGAAGCTATTTGAAGCAGCTATATGATATTTGTATTTGTATTTATTATAAAATTTCATCCTAACACTACTAGTTTGGAACTTATAAGTTAATACGCTAGTCACTACGAGTTTGCATATATTTAAATGTTACATTATACTTAAAACTAATTTTCTTAAAAACTAACCTAAGTCGCCTTCTATTTTTACTTTAATTTACGTAATAGTGTTTTTAAGGTGTGTGAATAATTTGATCTTGAATTGCGTGGCACTGCTAATATTTTTAAGATGGTTTGGGAGCTGTTTCCATGATCGAATAGCATTAATTAAAAATTGTCTTTCGGATGTCAATGATCCAGGTCTTATGCAAGTAAGATTGTTTGCTCTTCTAGAGGATGTAAATTGAAGTTTTTTGAAAAGATACGAAGGTTCTTTTTGGAAAATAATTTTTTGCAGAAAAATTAAGTTCCGCATCTTTATCCATTCATTTAGCGAGATATCGAATATTTTCAGCGAAAATTCGGATACGTGATCTGTATGTGGTTGGTTGAATATATACCTGGCTATGCAATTAAATAGAACTTTAATTTTGTTTTTACTGGTAGTGTCACAGTTTGAAAAACTTCTACTCCATAAAATAGCGCTGGAACAATGCAGGTTTTAGCTATTAGTAAACGTATATGGGTGGGCAGGCAATTTTAGGTTAGGGATAATGTCCTTATTATGTCATATGTTTTCCCTACAGACTTTTTAATATGATCATTCCAGGTAAGAGTTCTGTTGAATGTAAAACCTAAGTTTACAGCTGTATCAACGTACTGAAGTGACGTGCTATTCATACTCAGTGGCTGCAAATTGTTAAAAATTATCTTTCTTTTACTTATGACAAGATATTTTGATTTTGATGGGTTGATCCCAAGTCAATTGTTGCCGGCCCACTCATTTACACGTTCAAGTTCTCTGTTACAAACATCTATACATTCATTTATTCTGTTTAAAGGACGACTCACATACATTTGGACATCATCAGCATACAAGTGTACATTACATTCAGATAACGCATTGGAAAGGTCATTAACATAGAAGGTAAACAATAAGGGACCAAGCACATACCCTTGGGGTACATCACGATTAACATTTTCATATGAGGAAGAAACGCTAGACAGTACAACAGATTGACGACAATTTTGTAGGTACGAAGACACAAGTTTGACAGAAGTTTTAGAAAACATAAACATATTACGTAGTTTTGCACAAAGGACATTATGGTTTACTGTATCGAAGGCCTTACTATAGTCCAGTAAAACTAAGAGTGTAACATTGTTTTCGTCTATTTGTTCCCTTATGTCGTCTGCAATTTTTAAAATAGCTAAGGTACAGCTTCTGTTTTTCCTAAAACCAGACTCAAATACCTTTGATAGGTATGGTAAAATGGAGATGGATCTGTACTCATTATTTGATTTAGGAATCGGAATTATTTTTCCCGTTTTCCAACGGTTATGTATGGCAGGATTTTGTGCAGCAGAATTTTTATAAATTTATGGATTATGTTGTCAGACCCAGTGGCGTCACTGTTAAGTCTTTGTATACTTTGAGGGACATCACACTGATTAACACACATAAACCTAAATTTAGTATCACAGACAGTTTCAGGTAAAAATCGTGGGTTCAGATATTTATTTTCAGTGATTTCAGGAACAGTGCAGCCTAAGAACTTTTTATTAAGTTCATTTACATTCATGTCTTGTTCAAGTATTGGTTTAACTTTGCATATTCCCAGGTTTTTAATTATTTTCTATGTCTGAGCAGTGGAAGATGCGTTGTTGAATTTATGGGAATAGAAATTTGTCTTAACGGTGTCAGTAAGTTTGGTCACTTTTTTTCTCAATTCTTCTCCACTTATTGTACGCTCCGTCTTTGATGTTTCTTTGGAACCATGGTTTTTCAGAAAAACGAATAACTTTGCTACAAACAAGTACAAGACAGTTATATAAATAACAAATATTGTTTTGTAAAAGGTTAACTTGTTCGTCTACTTCGGAAAGGGAATATTTGTCATTCCAATTGCACAAATTAAAGGTGGAGTCCAAAAGGTCGTAGTTGATATTTCTAAAGTCCCTAAAAACTATTGGATGGTCAAGGTATTGTAGGTCAAGTGCGTAAGTCAAGTATATGAGGTCGTATTTTAGGTCAAGTGCGTAAGTCAAGTATATGAGGTCGTGTTTTGAAATCCGATGGGACCATAAGTTGGTCATATGTGGCTACTTTGTCTGTATTAGACACAAAAAATAAGTCTAAAAGCGTAGGGGACACAAAGTTAACCAACTTCATCCCCAGCGATTTCATGTCCTCTGCTATTAAAATCGCGTCTGAATAATTAATTGACACGTCAGGAATGATGCTTAAAAATTGTTCATAGTCAATCCGGCAGTTAGGTCGGTATATACATCCAATTAGTAGCTTATCAGCATATCTTTGGCATCTAATTTCTATAAATAAGTTTTCAATTGCACTACTGGTTGAGTGTTTACATATAAACGTGGAACATAACTTTTTACTAACATATATTGCAACCCCATCCCCATGACTATCACGATCAGAGCGATGCAAATTATAGCCATCACATTCAACTAAAATATCACATAAGTGAGGAACAAACCAAGTTTTAGAAACACATATAACATCTACGCTCGAATTGATAAAGAGGTATCTAAATTCTTCAATTTTTCGTGTGAGGCTTTGAGCATTTATATGACACACATTAAGACCAGCTCTCTTCTTTCCGAGAACCCTTAACATCGCATGGCTATTTGATCGATTTTGATTTATGTTTATTTTGTTGTTGTTGCTGTCACCCATTTTAAATTTTTTAATTGTAATATTAGCTGCGCTCGCAGTCTATAAATATTTATGACATAAAGACACACCACACCAAGCAACAAAATAAAATTAATGCGACTGATACCAATCCTAAATAAATATAATACAACTACTGATAATTTCACAACAATGGAATATAAATATAAGCGCCTCGTAGGTACGAAATGAATTATCATTTAATGTCCCAGTACTAGCAGCTTCCAGCGCAGCTAATTCATCGGGGGTGCAAATCTCCATTTGAGCCAGTTCGCCCAGGCTTTGCACGCAAATGGCCTCCCCTCCCTCTCTCTCCTTTACGAAGATATCTCGACGGCGAGAGAAAACAGCTGTTAGGCGCTTCAGCCTCTTGACATGCATCGCCCGCTTGAAAATTTCACATTTTGTTTTGGTCAGCTGTTCGTTTATATATATAAACGCTGGCGAGTCTAGGCCGATGAGCTTTAAGCTCAGTTGCGTTTTGTTTTCTTTTCGGTATGCCCCAATCGCACGCAGCAGTGTCGCCTTATCGTGCACGTGTTCCATTTTAATAATTATAATTGGATCAACTACTGAACTGGTCGATTTTCGCGGTCCATTCGAAAAACCGTACGTACTTTAGGCGGCGGGGTCAGTTTGAGAGAGTAGTGCAGTGCGTGAAAAAGTGCTTTCACATTTTCCCCCTGGACTTGTGGGACCCCATGCCAACGCAAGTCACAGGCGACTTCAGACGCCGCCTGTGCGTTGCAGGAGGCTACCCACTTTGCCTCCAACTCGTCAACGCGTTGATCCTGGCAGTTTTTGGACAGTTTCACCTCCATCTCCTGGACCCGCTGTCTCAGCATCCCCATCTCTCTCACCTCGCTCTCCAATTGAGTGACTCTCAGTGTGAGTTTGTTGCAGTCAGCTGCTATTAACTTAAATTTTTCTTCCAGAGTGCCGGTTATACGTGCCTCGCCATCACGGATCTCCACTGCAAGACTTTCCTTTAGCTCGGAAAATCTGAGGTCGATCGTGTGAAGCAGTTGAGCATCGGAGTCACGGGCTCCCTTCAGATCGGAGTGAGTTTCCTTCCTAAGTCGCTTTGCTGCTGAAGACATTATTGTGTTGGTGCCGAGAGAGTTGAGTGTTTTGATGTGTTGAGTGTTTAGATGTGTTGAGTGTTTTGTCTCTGTGCTCTTGTGTTTTGCTATGCACTGTGTCTTTATTGGATTGTTGTTGCACTTAATTGTGGATTTATTAAGAAGCGATTTACTGCTTAAAACCGATTTATTCCGGGCAACAAGAACTTTAACGTGTTGTACTCTTATTAATGATGCTGCCGTAAGCAGTTTTTAATTTTTTTAAGCCGAGTTTAAGGTGTTTTTCGGTGTTTAAAGCGGAGCTTCACAAAAGTGCGTCTATTTCTCTCTCACGGCTGTTCATATCGTTAATTGATTTTAATAAAATTAAAAGCGCAATTCTGAACTGTCAAATTATTAATTAATCATAAAAAATTAAAACAAAAAAAAAATTACAAAATAAAAAAAGTTTAATTTTTTTAAATTTGTTTAAAAATATTTTTATTGTTTCTATGGTAGCTTTAAGATATAGTCGTCCGACTTTGATGAAATTTAAATCGTAAACCTGAAATATTTAACCATAACTATATCTCGAAGAACTAAAAAAAATTAAAAAACACCAAAGTTATAATTTTTTGTATTTATTTCTCCGATTGTTCCTATGTACCCTCTGCAAGGGTATAATAATTTTTTTTTTAATATTTTTATTGTTTTCATGGGAGCTATATGATATATATATTTAACCATTACTATGTGTCCAAGAACTGAAAAAAAATTTAAAAACAGCGAAGTTTATTTTTTTTTTAAGTCGTCCGATTCCGACTGATGTACCACCTGCAAAAGTTAGAGAACTTTTAGGATTTCAGATAGCTTTAAAACTGAGAGACTAGTTTGCGTAGAAACGGACGGACAGACGGACGGACAGACGGACAGACGGACGGACAGACGGACATGGCTAGATCGACTCTCCAAGTGATGCTGATCAAGAATATATATACTTTATAGGGTCGGAGATGTCTCCTTTACTGAGTTGCAAACTTCTGACTGAAATTATAACACCCTCTGTAAAGTTATATTTGTTGTATTTATTTTTCCCGACTGTTGCTATTTGAGCTATATGATATAATCATTCGATCCGGCTCGTTGCGTCTTGCAACAGAAAGACGACTTTTGGGAAAGTTTCATACAGAGAACTTAAAATCTGACAGACTAGTTTGCTTAGAATCGGATGCCGATCAAGGGTAACAAAAGACTGGTAAGTTAAACTTGTACTTACGAGCAAGGTGCACTATTTCGGAGTCAGACTCTGAAATTTTTTTGAAAAAATATTCCACCACATTAAGCACTGCAACAAAAGCGGAAAAGATCAAACTGAAACGAAACATTTAAAGTTTTAAATTTTTGTTACATTTATAATATGTTGTTTTTTAATTTTAGTTACAAAAATTGATATAAAGGTTAAAAGTAACGTATCTTATTTCTTATAAGCAGAAATTACAGAAGTTGCTACAAAAATTAAAAGTAACTTATCTTATACCTTATTAGCAGTTATACTAGTGTCAAAGGGTATTTGATCCAAATCTTTTTTTTTTTCTTAACAATAAAAAAAATTGTTACCAAATTTTTAGGGCTGATTAATTACACTGGCTTGCAAATTTAAATCGATGAAATCCTATAGAGATCAAACCTTGATTTTCCTGTGCTGATGGACTCCCTGATTAAAAAAAAATGACACTCCAAATGTTTTGTATGGTACCATTTTTTTTTTTAAGTTTAAGAGTTTCATGCAAAAATTTTTTTTATATACAGTTCTGCTTAACCGATTTCGTTTATCGTTAGCTTACTTCATTAGAAAAAGATCATTGTTCAACTTTCCTTTATTATGTAAGTCTAGGTTTCCTAACATAGATGCTAGAGCCCGTCAAAGTTTAAATAAGTGGCAAAAGCTTAAGTTCCGGCAACAGATATTAAAACCGAAAATAAAATTATTACTTTATCTTGAAAATTGAGCGTTCACGAATCTAACAAGCTATTAACTTGAGCAATCCGCCGGTTAAAACGGACTTTTCTCGAAGAAAGGGTTTTTTGATTGCTGTCTTCGTTAAAATCTGCAAATAGCACTTAATGCATGCTTTGTAGCCGCAATCAGCCCAAAAATCAACTTATTTTCAAGCTTGGAAAATTCGTATAATATAGATAGAATGTTGAATTTAATAACTTATTAGATTCGTGAACATTCCATCTTCAAGATAAAGTTATACAATTATTATACCCGTTACTCGTAGAGTAAAAGGGTATATTGTATTCGTTGTCCGTCTGTATGAACGTCGAGATCTCGGAAACTATACAAGCTAGAGATTTGGGATTTGGCATGCAGATTTTAAGCAGCGTAAGTTTATTTCAAAACGGAGCCACGCCCACTGTAAAGTAATCGTGAATTAGTAAACACGTCTGTGACGTCATTCTGATACATTTTATATCCAAGGTCTTTGACTCTGTGTGTGTTTCAGTCATATCTATCGGTAGACACAAGTTTTCAAAATTTTCAAAACCGATCTAATATCGTAGAAGTTATGAGTTTTTGAAGTCCTCTGCCGCTTTTATGCCGCTGCTTGGCCGTTGTTTGGGTCTTTGCTGAGAGCGCTCAAAAAGGTGAATAAAAAAATGCGAGTGATCAGATGATAAATCAGAATTTCGGCGTCTATGAGAATACCGTGAATTCTTCTCGTGATGGCAGTCAATTAAATCTGGCTGTTTATTTGGGTCACTTGGAAAGTAGGTAGGTCTTCCTAGCGAGACAAAGCCCAGTTTATTGCTTTGTTGGATAACCGGGCTGTATAGTTGTCTGACTTTCGGGCTTAAAAGACGAGATCTCCAGTGAGTGAGCTTCGCATTACAGTCACTTGCTGCTAGGACCCGGACTCCTAAAGAATAAAATAAGTGCATAAAAAGGTTTTCGATGAGGGAAAATCTTGGAGGGCAGTAAACAGCTGAGGTCACACCGCAAATAGGTTGGTTTGTACGATGAAAGATGATTGTGTTTTACGTTTTCATACCAACATACCAGTAACACGTAAGTTTTTTGGGAGGCGGCTTGGCCTTGGAGACTTGTTTAGGCTCTCCTTCGTCGTCGTTGTCCAGTAGTGCGAACTTATTTTCGTAATGAAGGTTTTTGATCTTTGCCAATTTAGAAACGTTTCCCTTTTTTTGGCTTGCGGGCTAAGCTTACGCCTTAAATTTAGTTACCGATCCATACCAGTTTGCAATTTGTCATTTGTAATGACGGTACCGGCATTTGTAGCTGGGCTACGATGTGAAACCGACGCTGTTGCCGATCTTGTTGTAGTTGTTGTTTCGAGGGCGAAAGTCACCGTCGTAACAGTGCTGGTTGATGATAATTCAGCTGACGTGCTTATGCTTACGTGAATTGTTTTGGCGATTTCTTGCGGGGTAATTGGATACTGCTTGGAGCCTACGTTCGTCATCTAAGACTTCTGGTGGCGGCGAACCCAACTTGATGCTCCTTTCGATTGTTTTGTGGGGAATGACATGGGTCCCACGTGTAGTCTATTGTATGTTGGCACATCATATTGATTTTTCCACGTTGACATATCGGTATATTTTAATATATATATTAGGCACTACCAAGCACAAGTCCTTATGAGTGCCTATAGCCGTCTTTTCGCGTAATTAATTATTTGTTTTTATTCTTATTTTGATTGGCCTTTTTGCTGATAAATCAGAGAATATTTGGCGGAGAAATTAAATAATAATAATAACACGACCGCTCTGCTCTAATGCTTATCCTGATCGGTTAGTGACTTTAAAAATTTTTTATTAATGCCTTTAAGTTCTTCGATGCTTATTCTTGATAATTATTCGTTACCTTAAGGTACTCTGCTGTAAATATAAATTCTAAATCTAGTCTCATTCTTGTTAAAATGGAAGTAGGGTTTTTCATTTAAAATTAATATGTTTATGGTTTATGGTCTGTTTTAAGGGCTTGCAATAAACATATGATGTGAAATGATTTAAGCCCAATGTATTGCTGTTAATTTTTGCTCAGTTGTCGACTTATATCTTTCGCCTTTTGTTCTGGAAGCGTGCGCCACCTGGAGGTCTACCTCATGATGGGATTGAGTTAAGACTGCTCCGCAAGCTTGCTTACTTGCATCTGTTGTTATACAAAATTCTTTATTGTAACCTGGGTATTAAAAAAAGATTGGTTGAATTAATTTAAGGTATTCAAAAGAGTGAAAATATGCCAAGTAAGCCACCTTAAACTCAAATTTTTTTATGAAACAACAAAATAATACATTTGGACCGGTTTTGAAACATTCAAAGCTTTACGGAAGTTACAGGGGTTCACAATGTCAATTTTGGTCACATTATTGAAAAGGTATCACTTTATCTTTTGTAAATAGCTCATGATTGGTGAGAGCTATCTTGATGGTTTTTTGTAGAAATTAGTGCTTAAATATATAAAGTTTCTTAACATAACAAAAATTTGTATTGCATTTTGGAAAGTGTTTTGGACCAGCTACAGATTTCGTTTAAATGTTAGTTTTTATGCCCTTGCATATAAAATAGATAGAATGTTGTGTTTAATAACTTATTAGATTCGTGAACATTCCATCTTCAAGATAAAGTTATACAATTATTATACCCGTTACTCGTAGAGTAAAAGGGTATATTGTAATTGTTGAAAAGTATGTATGTATCTGTCCGTCTGTATAACGATCTCGGAAACTATACAAGCTAGAGATTTGGGATTTGGCATGCAGATTTTAAGCAGCGTAAGTTTATTTCAAAACGGTTTAAGTTTATGTTTAGTAAACACGTCTGCTTGGTCCTCAAGAACTAGTGGGATGGTTCGAAGGGAGGCTCAGCTGAGGCCACCAGGCGGGTCGCAGGTTGCGGATAGCGAACGACCTTCTGGGAAGGTTAGTTGCGAATAAGCGTAAGCAAATAAGCAACCCCGGACAAACAGCGGGTATACCGATGGAGGTATACCGACAAGACGCTTGTTTGGCCGTCTTAACACCGTAGCCTTACACACCCCCTCCCTCACAACTACCTACCTCCATCCTATCCCCCCACATCTCACCTCGGTGCCGGACTAAGGTGTCATTCGACCCGTGCCGATAGTCAGCCTGGCTGGGGGCCCGAGTTAACAAATAGCCCAGTCGCAAACGGAGGGTTCAGGCAAGTGGCGACCGTCTGTCCTAAGTACGCCTTACCCGGGTACAGCGGATCTCTGCCCGGGCGGACCACATACTTCTCCGCAGCTCGTGGGACCCCATGAAAAGAAACAAAGCAATAAAAATCCCGCAGGATATCCCTGCAACCGGTGTCGCAACACACTTTGAGGAAAGATCCCTCGAAGGCGACAGACCCCAGGCGGCAGCGCACCCGCCTAGGACTACACCAGCAGCCCAGACATTCCCAGCCAGGGAGCGTGGGGTGCCAGCAGGAGCTACCCTGCCAGCACGCCCACCTCTTGCATCTGATAGGCCAACCTCTATCAGGCAGCTGAAGAAGCAGGACGCTCTTCCAGCCCTGGGACAGCCCGGAGGACTGGACGACCTCAAAAGGCGTGGCCTGCCAGGGTCAAAGGTAAAGTGGTACCTGAGGTACCTCATGCAGGGCATGACACCGGAGGAGGCCTTGAAGAAGGCAAAGGAGCCGAGGGAGCATTGGGGACAGCACCGGTTGGTAAACGGCTGAACACCAGCCGCACACCACCAACGGACACCCCCAAAAGGTCTAGGCACGGCCCAGGGGCTAGTGAGACGTCCTCATGGGTCCCTGAGCAAGAGGGGCCTAGCCCATCAGCAGCAGCGGCAGAAAAGGCAAAAGTGCGGGCCAGGAAGATACCTTCCCAGCCCCATCAAAACCAGAAGCCGACAACCGCTGGAGGAAGACCCTCTAGCTCGGCACCGCCGGTCATCGGACCCCGTCCGACTTACGCGGAGGCTGCCAAGATAGCCACCCTCATCAGGGTGGCTATACTCCCGGAAGGTTTCCCGGCGGCCAGCCTGACCGCAGAGAAACAATCCGGGCTCCAGGAGTCGGTCATGGACGAGATGCTCACGTCAGCGTGGAGCGGTCCCGTCGTGTTCAGGGGAATCCACTTCAGGGTGGGTTACCTGATTATCGACTGCCTGGATGAAGGCTCAGCTGAGTGGCTCAAGATTGCCGTACCTCAGCTGCGGACGTGGAAGGGAGTACCCCTAGAAACCCGCACGGGAGCAGACATCCCGGCAGCATACAACGCCACGTTGTTCTGCCCGAGGAGCTCCGACCGGACCAATGAGGAAATATTGGCCTTCATTGGTTTCCGAAACCGGGTCGAGACGGACGCCTGGAAGGTCATCTCCAGGAAGAACGACGGAGCTGGTGCACTCCTGGTCGTAGGGATGGACCAGACCGGAAGGGATGATATAGTGGAGCGTGACCACAAACTCAACTTCCGGTTTGGCCACGTCACCGTGAGCGGTCTGAAAAAGACCAAGAGAGCTCCGAAAGAGACGCCCAATGACGGCACATGCAAGGCTGTCGAGGATACCCTCGAACAACCGAATGTGGAGCCGAAGTCACAGAGTGGTGAACAGGATGAACAATCCATCACCAGCATGGACATTGGGGACGACCAAGGGGATGGACACCCTATGTCATCCCAAGAGCTGGCCCAGGAGCTCCTCCTGGACGAAAGCTGCGAAGAAGCCGAGGTTACCGTGATAGCCGGTGGTGGAGAGACTTGCTCTCTCTCTTCACCAGACCTCACGGAGCATCAAACCTCGGAGTGATGGCTGCAACAAGCAGCACTCGGCTAGCCCAGGTAAACATCCATCGGGCCAAAGCAGCATCTGCTGTCTTGCCGAGGATGTTCACCTCCCAACACCTCGGGCTAGCCCTTGTACAGGAGCCATGGTGGCACCATGGCATAAAAGGCCTGTACACGAAGGACACTAAGGTAATATGCGATCCAGGAGGATCACCTCCCAGATCATGCATCGTTATAAGGAAAGATATCAATTATAGTATCTTTTCAGAGTTCATGAGCAGAGACTGCGTCGCCGTAACCATCAACGGCACAGAAGCTGCACCGAAGCTAGCAGTGGCCTCCGCCTACTTTGCCGGGGAGGAGGCCTGTCCACCGCCAGGAATACCCGGGCTAGTAGACCACTGCCGGACGAACAAGATCCCCCTCATCATAGGATGTGATGCCAACGCACATCACGTGATCTGGGGTAGCACGGATGTCAACAACTGAGGTGAGCAATTACAAGAATTTATTTTAAACAATAACCTAGAGATCTGTAATGTCGGCGCCAGGCCGACATTTGTTACTAGGGTACGAGAAGAGGTGCTAGACATAACTCTAGTAACCAATTCTTTTAAACCCCACATTAAGAACTGGCATGTGTCACCAGAAGAATCATTGTCAGACCACAGGACAATTTTGTTTGAAGTAGCCTTCAAAACAAAAAGATGTAACCCTAAAAGAAACCCCAGAAAAACAAACTGGGACAATTTCAGGTCAACTCTAGAGCTCAATCTTTCCAACGAACCGTCAGGATACCCTAGACATCCCTTGGAATTAGACAGAGCGGTAGACAACCTGGGCCACAAGATAGTAAATGCCTTTGAAGACAGTTGTCCTCTAGGCAGACAGAGGCGGAAAACATGATGGAATGCTAGTCTTGAACGACTACGAGTAACCACTCGGAAGCTCTTCAACAAACCAAAAACTGATAGAAACTGGGAATTATACAGGCAAAGCCTGACGCTCTACAACAAAGAGATCAGGAAGGCCAAACGGAAAAACTATAGGAACTTCTGTGAGGCAATAAGTAACGTCAACGAGGGCGCGAGACTGCAAAAAGCAATGGCTAAAAGTGCAGCGGATAGTAATTTAGCCCTGAGGAAAGGGAATAACACCTTCACCTCCACGGATCGGGAGAAATTAGAATTGCTATTTGACACGCATTTCCCGGATAATACTCCCAATATGGGAAACGCAAGGCGTGATCAACATAGAACCCCTAGGACAGTAGCCAGTGACTGGGCAGCAGCCAAATCTATAGTTACGCCCGAGAAACTCAAATGGGCTATTGGAACCTTCCAACCATTTAAATCACCGGGATTAGACATGATCTCTCCAGCTTTCTTACAGCAGGGGCAGGAACTACTCCTAACCCGCCTAAGAAGACTAATGGTAAGCAGCCTAGCCCTTGGGTATATCCCAAGTGCATGGTGCAGCGCTAGGGTGGTCTTCATCCCCAAGATCGGGAAGAAAGACATCACCAGCCCAAAGTCCTTCAGACCTATCAGCTTAACTTCGTTTTATCTTAAAACGCTGGAAAAACTGGTAGACTACAACATCAGAAGAACAGCTCTCAGAGACTGTCCGCTACAAAACACACAGCATGCATATAGAGCAGGCCGTTCAACAGACACTGCACTTTATCAACTATGTCGCACCCTAGAAGGGGCAATTGACAGCAAAGGAATAGCTATCTGTGCCTTTCTAGTTATAGAGGGAGCCTTCGACAACACATCACATGATGCAGTTCGAGCTGCCCTGTCCAGAAGGAACATAGACACTACTACGAGCAAATGGATAGGCAACCTACTTGAATCCAGGCAAGCAACATGTACACTGGGTTCGGAAAGAGTGACAATTGCTACCAGCAAAGGCTGCCCGCAAGGAGGAGTACTGTCCCCTCTGCTATGGAGTCTGCTAGTAGATGACCTTCTCAGCAAACTTGCTGGAAAGGGAATTCAATGTCAGGGATACGCCGATGACATCGTGATAATCGCCAGAGGCAAATTTGAAGCGACACTCTGCGACATCGTCCAACTCGGACTAAGGACAACGCTGGACTGGTGCAGGGAGGTTGGACTCAACTTAAATCCTGCTAAGACAGTCATCGTGCCTTTCACAAGGAAGTACAAACTACAGAGAATGAGACAAATCTCACTGCTAGGAACTCCTATAGAAACTAGCCGAGAGGTTAAATATCTAGGAATCACTTTAGATAGTAAACTGACTTTCGCTTCCCATGTCCAAAAGACATTGGAAAAGTGTTACAGAGCACTCTATACCTGTCGGAAAATTGCTGGGAAATCCTGGGGAACCAGGCCTCAGATAATACGATGGCTATACTTAATGATCGTGAGACCAATCCTCACTTACGGAGCACTTGCATGGGGCAAACGAGCTAAGCTCATCAGCATGCAAAACCAGCTAGGAAAACTACAAAGACTTGCCTGCGTATGCATGACAGGGGCAATGAGGACCTGTCCCTCAACTGCCTTAGAAGTTTTGATGGAGCTAACACCACTCCACTATGTGATTGATATCCAATGCAAAGCTACACTCCTGAGAATAAGCACTGAGGGCACAGGTAGTGGTTGCATTCTAAATAACAGGGATGCGACTAATCTGTTAGGTGAGGTGCCCCTAATACTCCACCCTAGGGATGAAATGACAGCCGAACTAATCTTCGAGCAGAACTTCACAGTACACCTAGGCAATAAGAAAGATTGGACCACACTGTCTGAAGTGCACCCGATGGCTAAACACACCATTGCATGGTACACAGATGGATCCCTGGCACAACAAGGCACGGGCCTTGGAGTGGTAGGGTCTCGCATAAAATACCACGAATCCCTTGGCCAATACACCAGCATATTCCAGGCTGAGGTATGTGCCATTGGACGTTGTGCAGAGCTCAACATACAGCGTGGATACAAGGAAAAGGACATATCGATCCTTTCGGACAGCCGAGCAGCAATTACTGCTTTACATAGCAACAAAATCACCTCGAAGCTAGTCCTAGAGGTGAAGAGTAAGCTAAATATACTGGGCAGCCGAAACAGGCTGGCCCTCAGATGGATTCCGGGAAATGAACTTGCCGATAAAATGGCAAAACTAGGAGCCGAACAGCCCCTGGTAGGCCCAGAGCCCTACTGTGGCATAGGGGAGGCACACTATAAAAGAACACCTTAGGAAAGCGGAAGGCGCCATGAGACAAGAACACTGGAGAAATACCCCAGGTCTAAGGCAAGCCAAAACTCAAATAAATAACTATAACAAGAAGAGGTTCAAGGAACTTATTCAACTGGGGAAAAACTCACTTAGGATCGTTACCGGATTACTAACCGGGCACTGTAGACTGAAAAGTCACCTAGGTAAGATGGGAATAACCAGCAGTGGAACTTGCAGATTCTGCGACATAGAGGACGAAACCTCTAGACACATCATTGCAGACTGTCCGGCGTTAGCAAGCATAAGATGTAAAATCTTAGGAACCAGAACTCTTACACCTGAGCTCCTAGTAAGAATCAACCCACTAAAACTCCTCGACTTTATTCGAGGAAGTGGGTTGATATCTGAGCTGTAGGCTCTGAATGGGGGTACAATAGATCTTATAGGTCGCGGTACACTGGACACCCCGTTATTAATAATAATAATAATAATAAACACGTCTGTGACGTCATTCTGATACATGTTATATCCAAGGTCTTTGACTCTGTGTGTGCTTCAGTCATATCTATCGGTAGACACAAGTTTTCAAAATTTTCAAAACCGATCTAATATCGTAGAAGTTATGAGTTTTTGAAGTCCTCTGCCGCTTTTATGCCGCTGCTTGGCCGTTGTTTGGGTCTTTGCTGAGAGCGCTCAAAAAGGTGAATAAAAAAATGCGAGTGATCAGATGATAAATCAGAATTTCGGCGTCTATGAGAATACCGTGAATTCTTCTCGTGATGGCAGTCAATTAAATCTGGCTGTTTATTTGGGTCAGTTGGAAAGTAGGTAGGTCTCCCTAGCGAGACAAAGCCCCGTTTATGGCTTTGTTGGATAACCGTGCTGTATAGTTGTCTGACTTTTGGGCTTAAAAGACGAGATCTCCAGTGAGTGAGCTTCGCATTACAGTCACTTGCTGCTAGGACCCGGACTCCTAAAGAATAAAATAAGTGCATAAAAAGGTTTTCGATAAGGGAAAATCACGGATGGCAGTAAGCAGCTGCTAGTGAGGTCACACCGCAGTTTGTATTTATGCTTATTATTGTAGCCTGCAAATAGGTTGATTCGTACGATGAAAGATGATTGTGTTTTACGTTTTCATACCAACATACCAGTAACACGTAAGTTTTTTTGGAGGCGGCTTGGCCTTGGGGACTTGTTTAGGCTCTCCTTCGTCGTCGTTGTCCAGTAGTGCGAACTTATTTTCGTAATGAGGGTTTTTGATCTTTGCCAATTTAGAAACGTTTCCCTTTTTTTGGGTTGCGGGCTAAGCTTACGCCTTAAATTTACGTACCGATCCATACCAGTTTGCAATTTGTCATTTGTAATGACGGTACCGGCATTTGTAGCTGGGCTACGATGTGAAACCGACGCTGTTGCCCATCTAGTTGTTGTAGTTGTTGTTTCGAGGGCGAAAGTCACCGTCGTAACAGTGCTGGTTGATGATGATTAAGCTGATGTGCTTATGCTTTGTTAGG
Organism: Drosophila elegans; assembly: GCF_018152505.1. Classification (NCBI taxonomy): domain Eukaryota; kingdom Metazoa; phylum Arthropoda; class Insecta; order Diptera; family Drosophilidae; genus Drosophila; species Drosophila elegans. Next base: position 658,727 of record NW_024545887.1, on the reverse strand, counting down.
AATTGAATAATTCCCCACAAGTTTAGAAGCAAGCAGAGTAAGCGCATGCAAGCTGTGGCCTACCAGTTACCAGTTACGAGGCGAATTTGCCCGTAGTAACGGTAGTGCGGCGAGAGAGAGTGGTGCACTGACCACCAGACAAGAACAAGAGAGCGGCGAAGGGCCGTGGGCAGAAGGAAGTAACGGGACGGCACCGGACTTTGGACCCTGATGTTGGTGCCGCGCGCAGGGGGCGAAAGGTCGAACGGTAAAACCGTGGACTTTGGACCAGGAGGCAAGGAGACGCCGATAGCTAGCGGTAAACGGAGGCCTATATAAACCGGCCGCGCACAGGAAGCTGGGGCAGTCGATTCTACAAAGTCAACAAGTAACAGTCAGTAAGTGAACAAGTAACCAGTGAAACAACGGGAAGGAGCAAGTAAAGCCGTGCGGAGTCATCAAGGAAACAAGATCGCTACGTCGAGACGTTCGGGACTTAGAGCTAAAGGCTCCGAATTGAGACACAGGTAGCTGAGGTCCTTACGGCATCACACGGCTAAGTCCAGGCGCTTTGTTACAACTTCTGTCGCGATTTGAGCTTGGCATCCCACCCGGCATGTCCGACAAAGTGAACAAATAGAGTCCTTCGACGAAGAACCGTGGGCTCAGAAGGAAAGTTGTTTAGAACTAGCTGCCTGCCTACAAGGACTGCATTGGCGAACTCCGGCGTATGCCTGATCGTCCTGCAGAAACTGTACAAGGTCCTGGTGCGACTAGCCCGGAGGGACGCGCGGTTGTTCAGCTGGTGTCTCGAAAAGCGTATGCGTTGAGAGCACAGCGGTCCACCGCTAGAGTCCCAGAACGGCAGCTTACCGAGTCGCCAACGAGGAGCGGAGCTGGTCGAGATACCTGGAGGCAGAACGAGGACAACGAGGACCCCAGGACGACGAAAACGAGCGTCGAGCGAGCAGCCTATACTTCGAATTCTTAAGCCTGCGGCAGAGAGGGTAGGGCGGAAGCGTTCGTCTAGAACCTGGCGTTTGACCCAGGGGCTGCGTTGGCGGCTTCCGGCGTGCGCCTGAACCGTCAAGTAGAAACTGAGCCGACGTCCGGTGCGACCGGCCGGGACAGAGCAAGGGACAGGAGGCTGCGGCTGCGAAAGGTGTACGCCTTGAGAGCACAGTGCCTGTCCACCCTAGTCTGGGAACGGTGACGCATCCCTAGTCCCTGTAAACCCACCGAGCCAAGGGTGGCAGAAGACATCGCAAGCGAAACCGGCGAGGAAGACACCACTTCGCAGCCGGCACGATCAAGCGAGGCGTTCGACGTGGGAAGGAGACGACGGCAGGACGTAATTGTACATAATCATTACACCACCCGGGCCGAGGGTCAAGACGGCGAATAAAAGATCACTGCATACTCCCAATCTTTCTGTGCGTTTTCACTGGTCAAAAGGGCGGTCACGTATATATAAATTTGGTGGGACGAACACTCACATCTTCTGTGCTAGCCGCACGACATTCGTAGCGAGCAGAGAACAAAGAAAAACAGTTCGTTATATCTGGCGCCCAACGTGATTGTCCTGACAGTGAAAATACAGCAATAAGCAGAAATGGGGAAAAATTGGATCTATCTCCTCAAGAAAGAGGATTTCCCAAAGGTGTCAGCCAAGCTTGGCATCATCCTGGAGGGCAAGTCGGACGACATGCGAAAAGCCCTTTCAGAGTATGTTACGAAGACACAAAACGACCCAGGAATGGCGGAAATGTGGGCTGAGCTGGAGGAATTGTACGACAAACAAGGCTCGAGCGGCAAGTTGCAAGTCCCAGACGCCGAACAGCTCATAGCTAGCCTGGGCGTGGAGAGCATGAAGGAGGCAGGGAGATCCAGGGACCCTGTTTTGGGAGGCGGTATAGCTCGCCGTGGCCAGGGTTCGAGACAGAAATTTATTTCCTCTTTTGATCGGTTTACCTCCCTTTCCCCAAATAATAACACAAATCGAACGCTACAGAGTCTTACTACCAAGACTAACTACCAGAAGCTCTTTTGGAGTTTTGCATTGCTCACTCCATGGTGTTTGAGCGGTGAAAAACAGGGCGGGAGAGCAAGAACTAGCTCTCTGGTTTTCGGCGGTCAGTAAACTTGCACTTTCGGTTCTAGAGTATTACTAGCATTGTTACGGGCCAAAGAGATACGACGTTTGTCTTGCTCTCTCTGAATTTTTTCACGGGCTTCGCCTTGTTGTTTTTGGCATTGAGTGCGCTGATCCACGTCCCTACTCATTTATTGATAGAGCGTAATATTAATTAATTAATTAAAACTTTAGTTTACGATATGCGAATTAGCATCGCAAATCGCATAACCTCGCGTTTATAAATTTTTTCGAACGTTTTCGACTTAGTGATTTATTGTTTTTCCGGAGCGTTAAGAAAACACGTCTACACGCGACCGAAATCAACTTGTGCAAAAAAAAAAATAAAATTGAGCTATCATAGTTTTTATTGTCCTATTTGCCCTCTCGGCTGGGTTCTCTTGCGGGGTGTATGGCGCTGTTAATTGGTGGACGATTCCCCATTTCTGTAGCTGTGCCTTAAACTTACTACTCGTAAACTGTACCCTGTTGTCCGAGATGAGTTTTTTCGGTGTACCATATCGTGTGAGGATCTGTTCCCATAAAACTTTTAATACAATTTCTGTTGTTGCTTTTCTAACGGCTGCTAGCTCTACCCACTTGGAGAACTTGTCGAACATCACTAGAAGCCTTATAGACCTTGGTAGTGGACCAACGAAGTCTATGCAGAGTGTTTCCCAGGGTGCTTTTGCTATTTCTGTTAGCATTTTCCCTGCTGCCTGCTGCTGTGAGGTCTTGTACCGTTGGCATGTTTCACAGCGACGTACGTACTGTTGTATGTCTCTGTGCATCCCTTGCCAATAGTACGATGCCATTACCCGATGCTTCGTTTTCCTCACTCATAGGTGGCCTGCTGTAGCTTCGCTGTGGTTTTCTCGTAGCACCCGTTCTCTTTGGTTCTTTGCCACGCATAGCTTCCATGGTTGTGTATCCTCGTCTGTGGCCCATGATGGTAGAGGTCTGTATAGTTTTCCTTCTATTAGTGCGTAATCTGGCCATGTTTCTGGTTGTTTTTCTATTGCAAGGAGTTTCTGTTTTATCCACTCGTCCTCCTCTACTTCGGCTCCGTGTATTTCTTCCTCGAGCATTCGGGATAATGCGTCTGCCACGACGTTAAGCCTGTCTTTGCGATAGCGTACCTCGAATGAGTATGGCTGCATTGCCAATGCCCATCTGGCAATCCGTCCTGAAGGGCTCTCGATCGAGTTAAGCCATTTAAGAGCTTGGTGGCCAGTGATGACGACGAAGTGGTATCCCTCCATGTACATCCTGATTTTCGGGATGCCCCAGTGTATTGCCAGGCACTCTTTTTCGGTGGCCGAAAAGTTTTGTTCTGTTTTTGTAAGTTTCCGACTGGCGTACGAGATAACGAGTTCGCCGTTTTCATACTCTAGGGTCAGTACTGCTCCTAGTCCGCAGTTACTGACGTTCGTCTGAAGTACAACGGTTCCTTCACAGTCAGGACAAGCCAGGACCGGTGCTTCCTTTAGGGCTTTCTTTAAGTTTTTGGACGCCTCTTGTGTCTCCTCGGTCCATTTGAACATTGTCCCCTTCTTAGCCAGGTTGTATAGCGGTTGTGCCAGTTCCGTAAAGATAGACCATAATCTTCTGTACCAGGAGGCCAACCCTAGAAAGCTGTGTACCTGCTTTGTTGTTTGTGGATTTGGCATGTGGAGGATCGCGTCTATCTTATCCGGATCGGTGTGGCATACACACCGCTCTGACTACGTGCCCTAGATATTTTAGTTTTTCCTTAAAGAAGTGGCATTTATCTGTGTTGATCCTTAGATTTGCCTTGTGGAGTCTCCTCATTACCTCCTGTAGTTTCTCCAGGTGTTCCCGTTTCGTGCGTCCGATTACCACTATGTCATCCAGGTATGCGAACGCGAATGGTTCCATCTCTGGTCCGATGGCTGAGTCTAGCTCTCTTTGGAACGTCCCTGGTGCTGTTAGTAATCCGAAGGGCATTACTTTCCACTGAAACAGTTCGCGTCCTGGTACCGTAAAGGCAGTGTACTGTTACCTGTCTTCGTCCATCGGAATCTGCCAGTAGCCACTTTTCAGATCGGAGTTGGTTGAGAATGTGATCCATTCGTGGTACTGGGTATGCGTCTCGCTCAGAGTGCTCGTTCAGTTGCCTATAGTCTATGCAAAGCCTCCATTCCTTGTTTGTCTTTACCACGATTACCACTGGCGAACTGTGGGCGGAGTGCGAGGGTTCTATGAGGTTCTGTGCTATGAGTTCGTCTACTTGTTTGTTTATTATAGACTGCATTGCTAAGTTTCGAGGGTAGTACCGCTGTTTAATTGGGCGGTCGTGCTTCATGAATGTGACTCGCAATGTGATTTACTCCTTTGATTTGGCTCATCATCTCTAACTCCCGATTGAGGGTCTCTTGGATCTGTGCGTCTGTTAAATCCCCTGTTTCCAGTGATCCGACGCCGGGTCTCTTGTGTTTCTTGCTTCTGCATTGGTTCCTCTTCTTCTTTTTAATTTTCGCTGTGATGCCTCCGCATTCTAGTGTAGCGTTGCATTGTTCTAAGAAGTTCCAAGAGTAGGTCTCCGATGACCTCGACGAGGTCTAATAGTGTTGTTGTGTTTGTTTGTGTCCCGAGTAGTATTGGTACCTCTAGTGCCTCTGTGACCGTTCTGTTTGTTCCGTCTGCAAGTCTTATGGCTTCAATTATTTGTTTTCTTTTTCCATGCCTGGGTATTCTACTGGCTAGTTCTTGGCCGATAAAACTCCGTGTGGCTTCTGTGTCAATTGGACCGCGAATTCTTGTGCTGCCTATGATGACTTGTGCTAGTAGACGTCGACCGTTGAACTTTATTGATGTTGCGGGTGTGGTGTGTGCCCTGGGTGCCTGCTCTGATCCCATGGATGTCTTCCGTTTCCCGTCGTTTCATTCCTGCGGCAGCAATGAATTGTTCGTATTCCATCCTGTCCGCATACCCAGCAAAACAGTCTTGGTTGGTTATTGCATCCGCGGGCTATGTATCCCACTGCTTTGCACCGCGAGCATCTATTGCTCATGTCCCAAGATCTTGTGACGCCTCTGTTAAGTATTGGTTGTGTTTCTTGGGGTCTCCACTGGTTCCTTGGTGGTTGGTGTCCCAAGCGAGTTTCCGGTGTTTGTCGCGTCTACTGTGCTGTGTGCCCATGTGGTTGTACTGCCTCGAATTCTTCGGCTAGTCGGAGGTATTCCGCTAGGGTTTGGCATTCTCCACCTTTGGCATATCGCTTGAACTCCACTCGACTGTTTCGGTACACCCACTCCAGTTTTTTCTCTTCTGTGAGCGTAGTGAATCGCATGATTTTCCTGAGTTCTAGCGCATATTCCTTCGCTGGCTCGTTCTCGCTCTGGTGTCTATGTGTGATGCTTTCCATAGCTTTCTCCTCATGATCCGCTGGCCTGTAATACTCTAGGAATTCTTTCCGGAAGGTGCTCCATGACGGCATCGGGTTTGGGTGGATGTACCACCAATCTAAGGCACAGCCTCTGAGAAGTATTACCATTGCTCCTGCTGCATGATCTACTAATGAACTCTTCCGGGTTTCCAGTTCCGTAGTATTCTTCTCCCCAGCTTTGTATTACTTCCATCGTGGCCACTTTATTTCCTTCTGTCCTTGTGGGCTTAGGTCCAGGTTTTCCTTCGACAAACTCCGTCGGGTTCGGCTCTTGCAGATATTTATGTTTTTCCTCGATGTGTTCCTCTGTGTCGGTTGTCCCGCTATTGCCGTTCAGTTGGTTTTCCGTTCCGTTAGGTGCTGGTGATGGGCTTCTTGCGTGTTTCTGAGCTAGTTCCAAGAGGTGTTTGAAAGTTTCCTCGCCGTGGTTGCCGTTCTTTATAAAATCTGACATTTGTCTTTGCATGTCCTCGCACAGTGTTTCTGGTTTGACCTCGAATTCTATTAGATAGGCTTCCAGTTGGGCTTTATTGGCATTGTTTATCCAGCCTCGAGTTAACTTATCTGCCATTGTATTATATTGTGTTGTGTTGAGGGAGGGTAAACGATATTTGGTGTTTCTATTTGAGGATACTGTCTTTTGGTGTTCAATCTGTTCGGGCGCCACTGTAACGACCCTGTTTTGGGAGGCGGTATAGCTCGCCGTGGCCAGGGTTCGAGACAGAAATTTATTTCCTCTTTTGATTGGTTTACCTTCCTTTCCCCAAATAATAACACAAATCGAACGCTACAGAGTATGGTTATATTTTAATCGTACGATTGATTAAGACTACGTTTTCTAACTATAATTATATCGAGCGTGATACTGCTTGCTACGTGGTGTCGGCGCTGCTGAAGGGCCGAATGTGGTACTGCTTGTTGATATCGACGCTGCGGAAGGGTCGAGTGTGGTTCTGCTTGGTGATATCGGCACTGCGGAAGGGCCGAGTATATTGCAGCTTGTTGAGTATCGCACTGCTTTATGTGCGGGATCGGCGCTACGGAAGGGCCGTATGTTGCACTGCTTGCTGCTGGCACCACGCAATCGTTCGAGGAACTGCTTGGCGTTGCTGATGCGTGGTGGCTGAGTGTACCGTGTGTTGTTGACGTCGTGCGGTCGCTGTGTACACTGCTTGGTGTCGATGATGCGCTGTGGCCAGGTGTACTGCTTGGCGTCGGCGTTTCGTCGGTCGAGTACGTCGGGTTCGTAGTGTTCTGGGTCGTTTTTAGAGGAACGAACTACTTGGATTTTCTAGTGGGATGTGGGAATGTAGGGCATCGTTAGTTTCGAGCTGCCGGGCATCGTTAGTTTCGTTTTATTCCGTATCGTTTCCGGGTCGGAAGCCGGAAACGCGACTTCTGGGAGGAACTCACTGAGATGGGACGGAGTTACGAAAACCGTGCCGGGCTCAGCGATCTCGACCGGGCCTAGGTGCGTATTCCTAAACCACACCGGGCGTCGGTGATCCTCAGCAGGTCGTAGAGCCGAATTTCAAACCGAACTCTTACGGATCCACCACCACTACCAAGACTAACTACCAGAACACTTACCCGGGTATTCCTCCTGTTGGTTGTTTTCCCGAGAGTCGTCGAAACGCAAGTGACTGGTCTGGGGCTGTGTCTCCGCTTATATAGGCGCTGCTTAGTGTGACCAGATCGGACGATGGTGATAATCCCGCTTTGGGTGATCGGGTTTATTGGGCGATGATTATCGGCAATCAATAACTTCGTCGAATAAATGTGACCGGGGCTGTTGGCTTTGGGCGCGCGTTTGAATAATAAAAGGCCAGTACTTGGAATGTTCTTTTTAAGCTTTACTGTGAAAGTTGAATTTTATATTTGTGAGGGTGGGTCGTCACACTCCCCCCCGTTTAGGAGGCCGTGGCTCCCGTGGTCGTCACGCTGACGTTGCCACTTCGTTTTCTACCACAGGTGTTTCTCCAGTCGCCGTATGTCTTATTGTCGCTATCACTGTTGAAACGAAACCCGTCACTTTGAATGGGCCCTCGTATTTCGGCGCTAACTTTGCTGCAAACCCAATAGTTGCCTTTGACAATGGGTGTTGTCGATCCCATACGAGATCTCCTACTTTGGGTTTCCAGTCTCTTTTCCGTAGGTTGTATGATCTGGCTTGGTCTTGTGCTGCTTTTCCCATGTTCCGATGTGCTAGTTTGCTCGTTTCTATCATTTGTTGTAACCTTGCCTCTATCGTTTCCTTTACCATTCCGGATCCAGGTGTGGTTTCGTTATACAGGTTCCCGGGTAGTCATATTTCCCGTCCGTATAGTAGGTACGCCGGGCTGTATCCTGTTGATTCTGACCTGGTGCTATTAATGGTCATTGCTATTTCGGGTAGCCAGTCATCCCACCGTGTGTGTTCGGTTCCGGAGTATTGAGCTATCATAGTTTTTACTGTCCTATTTGCCCTCTCGGCTGGGTTCTCTTGCGGGGTGTATGGCGCTGTTAATTGGTGGACGATTCCCCATTTCTGTAGCTGTGCCTTAAACTTATTACTGGTAAACTGTACCCCGTTGTCCGAGATGAGTTTTTTCGGTGTACCATATCGTGTGAGGATCTGTTCCCGTAAGACTTTTAATACAATTTCTGTTGTTGCTTTTCTGACGGCTGCTAGCTCCACCCACTTGGAGAACTTGTCGAACATCACTAGAAGCATGTTATTGCCGTGACTAAACCTTGGTAGTGGACCAACGAAGTCTATGCAGAGTGTTTCCCAGGGTGCTTTTGCTATTTCTGTTAGCATTTTCCCTGCTGCCTGCTGCTGTGAGGTCTTGTACCGTTGGCATGTTTCACAGCGACGTACGTACTGTTGTATGTCTCTGTGCATCCCTTGCCAATAGTACGATGCCATTACCCGATGCTTCGTTTTCCTAACTCATAACACCCGTTCTCTTTGGTTCTTTGCCACGCATAGCTTCCATGGTTGTGTATCCTCGTCTGTGGCCCATGACGGTAGAGGTCTGTATAGTTTTCCTTCTATTAGTGCGTAATCTGGCCATGTTTCTGGTTGTTTTTCTATTGCAAGGAGTTTCTGTTTTATCCACTCGTCCTCCTCTACTTCGGCTCCGTGTATTTCTTCCTCGAGCATTCGGGATAATGCGTCTGCCACGACGTTAAGCCTGTCTTTGCGATAGCGTACCTCGAATGAGTATGGCTGCATTGCCAATGCCCATCTGGCAATCCGTCCTGAAGGGCTCTCGATCGAGTTAAGCCATTTAAGAGCTTGGTGGCCAGTGATGACGACGAAGTGGTATCCCTCCATGTACATCCTGATTTTCGGGATGCCCCAGTGTATTGCCAGGCACTCTTTCGCGGTGGCCGAAAAGTTTTGTTCTGTTTTTGTAAGTTTCCGACTGGCGTACGAGATAACGAGTTCGCCGTTTTCATACTCTAGGGTCAGTACTGCTCCTAGTCCGCAGTTACTGACGTTCGTCTGAAGTACAACGGTTCCTTCACAGTCAGGACAAGCCAGGACCGGTGCTTCCTTTAGGGCTTTCTTTAAGTTTTTGGACGCCTCTTGTGTCTCCTCGGTCCATTTGAACATTGTCCCCTTCTTAGCCAGGTTGTATAGCGGTTGTGCCAGTTCCGTAAAGATAGACCATAATCTTCTGTACCAGGAGGCCAACCCTAGAAAGCTGTGTACCTGCTTTGTTGTTTGTGGATTTGGCATGTGGAGGATCGCGTCTATCTTATCCGGATCGGTGTGGCATACACACCGCTCTGACTACGTGCCCTAGATATTTTAGTTTTTCCTTAAAGAAGTGGCATTTATCTGTGTTGATCCTTAGATTTGCCTTGTGGAGTCTCCTCATTACCTCCTGTAGTTTCTCCAGGTGTTCCCGTTTCGTGCGTCCGATTACCACTATGTCATCCAGGTATGCGAACGCGAATGGTTCCATCTCTGGTCCGATGGCTGAGTCTAGCTCTCTTTGGAACGTCCCTGGTGCTGTTAGTAATCCGAAGGGCATTACTTTCCACTGAAACAGTTCGCGTCCTGGTACCGTAAAGGCAGTGTACTGTTACCTGTCTTCGTCCATCGGAATCTGCCAGTAGCCACTTTTCAGATCGGAGTTGGTTGAGAATGTGATCCATTCGTGGTACTGGGTATGCGTCTCGCTCAGAGTGCTCGTTCAGTTGCCTATAGTCTATGCAAAGCCTCCATTCCTTGTTTGTCTTTACCACGATTACCACTGGCGAACTGTGGGCGGAGTGCGAGGGTTCTATGAGGTTCTGTGCTATGAGTTCGTCTACTTGTTTGTTTATTATAGACTGCATTGCTAAGTTTCGAGGATAGTATCGCTGTTTAATTGGGCGGTCGTGCTTCATGAATGTGACTCGCAATGTGATTTACTCCTTTGATTTGGCTCATCATCTCTAACTCCCGATTGAGGGTCTCTTGGATCTGTGCGTCTGTTAAATCCCCTGTTTCCAGTGATCCGACGCCGGGTCTCTTGTGTTTCTTGCTTCTGCATTGGTTCCTCTTCTTCTTTTTAATTTTCGCTGTGATGCCTCCGCATTCTAGTGTAGCGTTGCATTGTTCTAAGAAGTTCCAAGAGTAGGTCTCCGATGACCTCGACGAGGTCTAATAGTGTTGTTGTGTTTGTTTGTGTCCCGAGTAGTATTGGTACCTCTAGTGCCTCTGTGACCGTTCTGTTTGTTCCGTCTGCAAGTCTTATGGCTTCAATTATTTGTTTTCTTTTTCCATGCCTGGGTATTCTACTGGCTAGTTCTTGGCCGATAAAACTCCGTGTGGCTCCTGTGTCAATTGGACCGCGAATTCTTGTGCTGCCTATGATGACTTGTGCTAGTAGACGTCGACCGTTGAACTTTATTGATGTTGCGGGTGTGGTGTGTGCCCTGGGTGCCTGCTCTGATCCCATGGATGTCTTCCGTTTCCCGTCATTTCATTCCTGCGGCAGCAATGAATTGTTCGTATTCCATCCTGTCCGCATACCCAGCAAAACAGTCTTGGTTGGTTATTGCATCCGCGGGTTATGTATCCCACTGCTTTGCACCGCGAGCATCTATTGCTCATGTCCCAAGATCTTGTGACGCCTCTGTTAAGTATTGGTTGTGTTTCTTGGGGTCTCCACTGGTTCCTTGGTGGTTGGTGTCCCCATTCTTCGGCTAGTCGGAGGTATTCCGCTAGGGTTTGGCATTCTCCACCTTTGGCATATCGCTTGAACTCCACTCGACTGTTTCGGTACACCCACTCCAGTTTTTTCTCTTCTGTGAGCGTAGTGAATCGCATGATTTTCCTGAGTTCTAGCGCATATTCCTTCGCTGGCTCGTTCTCGCTCTGGTGTCTATGTGTGATGCTTTCCATAGCTTTCTCCTCATGATCCGCTGGCCTGTAATACTCTAGGAATTCTTTCCGGAAGGTGCTCCATGACGGCATCGGGTTTGGGTGGGTGTACCACCAATCTAAGGCACAGCCTCTGAGAAGTATTACCATTGCTCCTGCTGCATGATCTACTAATGAACTCTTCCGGGTTTCCAGTTCCGTAGTATTCTTCTCCCCAGCTTTGTATTACTTCCATCGTGGCCACTTTATTTCCTTCTGTCCTTGTGGGCTTAGGTCCAGGTTTTCCTTCGACAAACTCCGTCGGGTTCGGCACTTGCAGATATTTATGTTTTTCCTCGATGTGTTCCTCTGTGTCGGTTGTCCCGCTATTGCCGTTCAGTTGGTTTTCCGTTCCGTTAGGTGCTGGTGATGGGCTTCTTGCGTGTTTCTGAGCTAGTTCCAAGAGGTGTTTGAAAGTTTCCTCGCCGTGGTTGCCGTTCTTTATAAAATCTGACATTTGTCTTTGCATGTCCTCGCACAGTGTTTCTGGTTTGACCTCGAATTCTATTAGATAGGCTTCCAGTTGGGCTTTATTGGCATTGTTTATCCAGCCTCGAGTTAACTTATCTGCCATTGTATTATATTGTGTTGTGTTGAGGGAGGGTAAACGATCTTTGGTGTTTCTATTTGAGGATACTGTCTTTTTGTGTTCAATCTGTTCGGGCGCCACTGTAACGACCCTGTTTTGGTAGGCGGTATAGCTCGCCGTGGCCAGGGTTCGAGACAGAAATTTATTTCCTCTTTTGATTGGTTTACCTTCCTCTCCCCAAATAATAACACAAATCGAACGCTACAGAGTATGGTTATATTTTAATCGTACGATTGATTAAGACTACGTTTTCTAACTATAATTATATCGAGCGTGATACTGCTTGCTACGTGGTGTCGGCGCTGCTGAAGGGCCGAATGTGGTACTGCTTGTTGATATCGACGCTGCGGAAGGGTCGAGTGTGGTTCTGCTTGGTGATATCGGCACTGCGGAAGGGCCGAGTATATTGCAGCTTGTTGAGTATCGCACTGCTTTATGTGCGGGATCGGCGCTACGGAAGGGCCGTATGTTGCACTGCTTGCTGCTGGCACCACGCAATCGTTCGAGGAACTGCTTGGCGTTGCTGATGCGTGGTGGCTGAGTGTACCGTGTGTTGTTGACGTCGTGCGGTCGCTGTGTACACTGCTTGCTGTCGATGATGCGCTTTGGCCAGGTGTACTGCTTGGTGACGATGATGCGCTGTGGCCAGGTGTACTGCTTGGCGTCGGCGTTTCGTCGGTCGAGTACGTCGGGTTCGTAGTGTTCTGGGTCGTTTTTAGAGGAACGAACTACTTGGATTTTCTAGTGGGATGTGGGAATGTAGGGCATCGTTAGTTTCGAGCTGCCGGGCATCGTTAGTTTCGTTTTATTCCGTATCGTTTCCGGGTCGGAAGCTTACAGATCCACCACCACTACCAAGACTAACTACCAGAACACTTACCCGGGTATTCCTCCTGTTGGTTGTTTTCCCGAGAGTCGTCGGAACGCAAGTGACTGGTCTGGGGCTGTGTCTCCGCTTATATAGGCGCTGCTTAGTGTGACAAGATCGGACGATGGTGATAATCCCGCTTTGGGTGATCGGGTTTATTGGGCGATGATTATCGGCAATCAATAACTTCGTCGAATAAATGTGACCGGGGCTGTTGGCTTTGGGCGCGCGTTTGTATAATAAAATGCCAGTACTTGGAATGTTCTTTTTAAGCTTTAATGTGAAAGTTGAATTTTATATTTGTGAGGGTGGGTCGTCACAACAGAACAGCAAAGGCCCAGCGCACCAGACAATGCAAAAGTCGCAAAGCAAGTCAGGGAATGGTCGTTCAAGTTTGACGGCAAGGAGAAACCACTGGAGTTTCTGGAACAAGTGGAATGGTTAGCAAACACATACGGTTTGAACCTGAACCTCATTTCCCGAGCCATGCCTGAATTGCTGCAAGGCAAGGCCCTAAAATGGTTCATATCAAACAATAAACACTGGAGGACATGGGGAGAGTTCAGCGACAGTTTTCAAACGTATTTCCTGCCAAGGGGTTTCTTCTCAAAGCTCGCAGATCAGGTCAAACAAAGGAAACAGGGCTTTAGAGAGTCGTTCAAGGACTATATGGTTGACATGCAGACCATGATGAGACCACTCGGCTACTCTCCAAAGGAAATACTCGAGCAAATAAAAGAAAACTGCACGCCTGACCTGACGATTTCCCTGAGGACGTATAAGATAGACGATCTAGAGTCTCTAATGGTGCTGGCTGACGAGTATTAAGAACTCGAGAGAGAGCGAGAAGCATTTATTCAAAAAAACAAATTCTCGCGAAGCAAAACAACAGCACCACAAGTCACGTGTAGAAGGTGCGAAGAGGAAGGCGGACACCAAGCACCTATTGACGGTCCAAGCCAATGGACTCCAAACACCTACAACCACCAGAGCACGTTATGGGGGCCACCAAATACCAATCAGAGACCACCCAGCGCAGCACCAAGAGCCCACAGGTCACAGACACACATCGTGAACCCACACGGAGCTTGTAGACGGTGTGGCGGTCACGGACATTGGGCAAGAGGATGCCAAAACCAGCGGCTGCTTTTCTGCTGGACTTGCGGCAAGGTGGGGGTTAGGAGTGTTGAGTGCTGCCAGAGATCGGGAAATGACCCGCGATCCCAGCAGCAGAGAGCCGAGCAGGGGTCGCAAGGGGTTGTCTCTCCAAACTAACTGGCAAATTAATCGAAGAAGAGCAGCAGTTATCCGCAGCGGTACAGATTGGCAGAACCTCACACAAAGCCAAAATCGACACCGGAGCAACAGCGAGCTTTATAAGCGAGGAGCCGGCGGACATACTGGTTGCTTATGGAAAGATTACAAGGACGAGAAGGCAAGTTAGGTTGGCAGATGGCAGGTGCAGCGGGATAAACACGCAGCTCGAGGTGGAAATCGAATTCGGCAATAAGCGATTGCCCATGAGCTTGCTGATCCTACCAGGAGTGGTAGACTCGCTGGTGCTAGGATGGAATTTCCTCACAGGAGTCGGCGCCGAAATAAGGTGTGCCGGACATACAGTGGTGATCCCAGAAAGAAGAAGTCACAACGGGTGGTTTGAGGAAAAACTGACCGTGGCGGTGGTGCAAACCACCTCTGAGGAATGCGATGTTGAAAAATTTCTAGAGCAGGAGCTCGCGTAATTTCGAACAATGAGTGGGACATCTAACATAGCCAAGCACAGAATCACCATGAAGGACGACAAACCAATCAAACAGAGATACTACCCGAAACATCCAAAGGATCAAGGGGAAATAAATGCGAAAGTCGACGAGTTACTGGAGAAGGGATGCATAGAACACTCGAGAAGTCCGTACAGCCTCCGATTGTCATGGTGAAGAAAAAGACAGGTCAGTGGAGGCTTTGTGTCGACTTTAGACAGATCAATCCCAAATCCATCAAAGATGCTTATCCGATGCCAAGGATAAATTACATATTGGACCAGTTGAGGGAGGCGAGATACATAAGCAGTCTGGATTTGAAAGATGGATACTGGCAAATTCCTCTGGAAGAAAATAGCAGGCCATTCACGGCGTTCACAGTGCCAGGAAAGGGGCTTTTCCAGTGGAAAGTAATGCAATTTGGTTTACACTCCGCCTCGGCGACTTTCCAGAGAGCACTGGACCAGGTTATTGGACCGGAGATGTCACCACACGCGTTTGCGTACCAAGACGACATGATCGTGATCGGATGCACACTGGAAGGAACGCCTAAAGCCGGCAAACCTTAGGAAAATGTCAATTCTTCAGAAGCGAACTGCTTTACGTGGGACACCGCGTAACAAATCAAGGAATCGGAACCGATCCCGATTCGTGCCCGATTTTGCTCGAATAGTGAAACCATTAAATGATCTATTGCGGGAAGGCATGAAATGGACATGGCCTACAGATCACCAGCAGGCATTCCATTAGGTAAAGGCATGACTAGTAGCCGATCCTGTGCTAGCATGCCCGGATTTCGATAAACCATTCGTTCTACAGACAGACGCAAGCGATTATGGTATAGGGGCAGTTCTGACGCAGGAAACAGAAGGCGGCGAGAAGGTTATTTCGTATTCAAGCCGAAGCCTGAATGGCGCGGAAACTATTCAACCAGCTAAAAAGATGAATGCCTGGCAATCGTGTGGGCGATCCGGAAGCTTAAACCATACTTGGAAGGATACCACTTCAAAGCATCGAAATTCCTTCAGGAAGGATAGCAAGGTGGGTGATGCACTCTCTAGACAGCCTCTGCCAGAATCCTTTAGGCTGGCTAAGGAACTGGGTCAAAGATATGTGTGAGAAAATCAAGACACATCCACAGAATTTCCCGGACTTCCTCATGGAGGGAGAGCGATATATAGGCATATCCGCCAAAGATCAGGCAGCGAAGACGTGGCAGCATGGAAGCTCTGTGTCCCGGGAATTGAGAGAAACCGCCCTAAAGGAGAAGCACGATGCACCAGCCGCAGGCCATGTGGGAAGTCGGAAAACGATCGCAAGGCTGGCGGCTCGCTATTACTGGCCAGGAATGCATAGGGACGCCCGAGCTCACGTACGAAAATGCCAGACATGCCTTAAATACAAACCTAACCAGATGCAGGCAGCTGGGAAGATGCTGACGCAGATACTGGAAATGCCATGGACAACAGTATGCGCAGACTTTGTCGGACCATTGTCAAGATCGAAGGTAACCAGATGCTGCTAGTGCGGATAGATAGATTTTCAAAGTGAACAGAATTGGTGCTACTGCGAACGGCAACAGCAGAAACACTTCAAAACGCATTCCGAGAAAGAATCATCGCTAGGTTCGGAGCCCCAAAGATGGTAATTACGGACAATGGAGTACAGTTTGCCAGCCGATCATTCTAGAAATTCCTCAGCGAAATGGGCATTAAGCAACAATTCACAGCGCCATATACACCGTTGGAAATCCGACAGAAAGAGCAAACTGAACCGTTAAGACCATGATAGCTCAGTTTGCAGGACAGAACCGAAGGAATTAGGACGAGAAGTGGCCAGAGATTATGCTAGCGGTAAACTGAAGTACGTCGGAATCAACGGGTTACTCCCCGGGTTTCCACACGCAGCCTCGAGAGCCTCGGCTGCCCAGCGCCCTGTACTACAGGGAACCATCGGCACAGGAAAGCAGACGGAAACGCCTGAAGATAAGATCAATAAGATAAGGGAGATATTCGAAATTGTGCGCCGAAACATGGAGAAAGCTGCTCAGGACCAATCCAGGCATTATAATTTACGAAGGAGGCAATGGAATCCAGCGATTGGTGACACGGCCTGGGTGATAGAGCACCATCTGTCGAAGGCAGCCGAGTGTTTCGCAGCAAAGATAGCGGCGAGTCCGCCACAAGGGAACACAAAAGGAACGAAACGCCACGTCAGTGAGCTTAAACAACAAACACAAAAACTTGGTACAGACAAGCAAGGGCAACACGAGCAACAACAATCGGTGCCGATAATAGCGTCGGGCATATGCCAGAGTCTTTATAGAACGCAAGACACAAACGCATGCACCAAAAGAGCGGGCTATAACGTCGGGCATACACCAGAGTCTTTATAGATCGCAGGACACAAAGATGGACATAAACGGCCACAATACAAAAAAAAAAAAAAAAAAAGGAAAATACACACACATGAAATGCACTACGGATGATCCAGCAATCTGAAATGAGAAATATACATGAAAACCAGGGTCGCAGGGAAACAAACCACTTGCCAACTAAATGCAGAACGACGCAAGAAAGCGATGAGCCGAGCAGGGTCATTGACACCGACCACAAAGGCAGGAAAGGTCAACTCTGCAATCCTGGGCCAAGGTTTGGGGAAAAAGAAAATAAGTAAACATGAAATAGATAGGAAATTGCGCTTACCATAGCATTGTGCGGAGTCACTATAAACAAGGGATGGGGGCACTTCGATTCATGGTAGCCGATTGACCCTACACGATAGTGGCGATCGGTGGGCACAAAATACTGGAAATATCGGCAAATAACACCGACAACGACTGGAGACCGATCGGCACGACGTAGAGTGACCATCCGACGGAGAAGACAAATCACGGAGATCGAAAAAATAATCGGGGAAAACGTCTGGGGCGGGAGTTCAAAAGTCTACGGGGGAAACGTCTGGGGCGGGAGATTGAAAATCTGGAAGGAGGATCGGCGCTGTGGAACTCAAGAAGGAGCTGTGAGCGTCGTGGGAACCATCTGGAAGAGCGAGTCGACTGGAAGACTACAAGTAGACGAGGACGAGTACGAGGAGAGGACACGTCGAGGGAAGGATGTCAGAATGTGGAGTATACCAAGGCAGAGAGAACAGCGAGTCTCTTTTTCATTCCCGAAGTAAGGGGAGAATGTGAGGAGTTGAATAACTCCCCATAAGCTAAGAAGAAAGCAGAGTAAGCGCATGCAAGCAGTGGCCTACCAGTTACAAGGTCCTGCTGCGAATAGCCCGGAAGGTCGCGCGGTTGTTCAGCTGGTGTCTCGAAAGGCGTATGCGTTGAGAGCACAGCGGTCCACCGCTAGAGTCCCAGAACGGCAGCTTACCGAGTCGCCAACAAGGAGGGGAGCCTGCCTACAAGGACTGCATTGTCGAACTCCGGCGTATGCCTGATCGTCCTGCAGGAACTGTACAAGGTCCTGCTGCGAATAGCCCGGAAGGTCGCGCGGTTGTTCAGCTGGTTTCTCGAAAGGCGTATGCGTTGAGAGCACAGCGGTCCACCGCTAGAGTCCCAGAACGGCAGCTTACCGAGTCGCCAACAAGGAGGGGAGCCTGCCTACAAGGACTGCATTGTCGAACTCCGGCGTATGCCTGATCGTTCTGCAGGGACTGTACAAGGTCCTGGTGTGACTAGCCCGGAAGGACGCGCGTTTGTTCAGCTGGTGTCTCGAAAGGCGAATGCGTTGAGAGCACAGCGATTCACCGCTAGAGTCCCAGAACGGCAGCTTACCGAGTCGCCAACAAGGAGGGGAGCCTGCCTACAAGGACTGCATTGTCGAACTCCGGCGTATGCCTGATCGTCCTGCAGGAACTGTACAAGGTCCTGCTGCGAATAGCCCGGAAGGTCGCGCGGTTGTTCAGCTGGTGTCTCGAAAGGCGTATGCGTTGAGAGCACAGCGGTCCACCGCTAGAGTCCCAGAACGGCAGCTTACCGAGTCGCCAACAAGGAGCGGAGCTGGTCGAGATACCTGAAGGCAGAACAAGGACAACGAGGACCCCAGGACGACGAAAACGAGCGTCGAGCGAGCAGCCTATACTTCGAATTCTTAAGCCTGCGGCAGAGAGGGTAGGGCGGAAGCGTTCGTCTAGAACCTGGCGTTTGACCCAGGGGCTGCGTTGGCGGCTTCCGGCGTGCGCCTGAACCGTCAAGTAGAAACTGAGCCGACGTCCGGTGCGACCGGCCGGGACAGAGCAAGGGACAGGAGGCTGCGGCTGCGAAAGGTGTACGCCTTGAGAGCACAGTGCCTGTTCACCCTAGTCTGGGAACGGTGACGCATCCCTAGTCTCTGTAAACCCGCCGAGCCAAGGGTGGCAGAAGACATCGCAAGCGAAACCGGCGAGGAAGACACCACTTCGCAGCCGACACGATCCAGCGAGGCGTTCAACGTGGGAAGGAGACGACGGCAGGACGTAATTCTACATAATCATTACACCACCCGGGCCGAGGGTCAAGTCGGCGAATAAAAGATCACTGATGGTGAAATGGTATTATAAGACCTTCAAGAACACCATATAAAGCACAAGTCTGGGTAGTTCCGAAAAAGTCCGGTCAGTCCGAAGAAAAAAATACAGATTAGTAATTGAATATAGGAAACTTAATGAAGTTACTATCTCAGATCGGGATCCCATTGCACAGCCTGGGGACAACAACCATTTTTCGGTATTAGATCTTAAGAGTAGTTTTCACCAAATACCATTGAAAAATACGGACAGAAAAAACAGCATTCGCGGTAAATGGCGGAAAATATGAATTTACGAGACTCCCATACGGTTTGAAAAATTCCACATCCATTTTTCAAAGAGCATTAGATGACATGTTGAGAGAATACGTAGGGAAAGTTAGCTATGTGTAGGTTGATGATATAATAGTTTTTAGCAAAAACGAAGTGGAGCACGGCAAAAATTATTAAAGAGTATTTTCAACGCTACAAAACGCAAATATGAGGGTTCAAATAGAGAAATGCCATAGATAAAATAAAACTGATTAAAAAATTTCCAGTTCCTAAAACATTAAAAGATCTCTATTCCTTTTTGGGCATGACAGGTTATTATAGGCGGTTCAAAATAGCAAAACCCCTAACCATTCTTCTAAGAGGCGAAAAAGGCCGTATATCTAAGACCAAGTCGAGCAGAACTGCTATCAACTTGAGCAAAGACGCGATTACAGCATTCGAGAAACTTAAAAATACTCTCGTCTCTAGGGAGGTTATCCTTGCCTATCCAGATTTCGGAAAAGAATTTTAATTGACTACTGACGCTTCAAGTTACGCAATAGGAGCAGTATTGCAATATTGCAATATTCCAATATATTGGAACAAAATCATAGGCCAATAACGTTCATTTCGCGCACCCTGTCAAAAAATGAAGAGAACTACGCAACCAACGAAAGAGAGATGCTCGCGATCGTTTCGGCGCTCCAAAGTTTAAGACATTATCTTTGCGGGTATTCAAAAGTGGTAATATACACGGATCACCAACCCTTGAGTTTTTCGAATAGCGTAAATAACCATAACTCTAAGCTTAAACGCTGAAGAGACCTCATTGGCGAGTATATCCACGAGATCAGGTACAAGCCCGGAGTAGCTAATGTGGTAGCGGACGCGTTGTCCCGGGCCCCTGCAGAAATTAATTCAATCAGCTCCTCAGCATCAGCCCTTAGCGACGAAAGCTCGTCACTCAACCTCATATTTTCGGTAGAAGCTCCAATTAACGCATTTAAAAATCAATTATTTCTACTGACTGCCGATACAGATTCCTATACTTTCGAAATGCCATTCCCAACATACCACAGACACATAATTAAACAAAAATCTTACACAGAAGAAAAACTTATTGCAATTTTAACTAGTAGACTTGACCGTAAGCTTATAAACGGAATTATTACATTATTAGAATTATTTTTTTCCACAAGTAACCAAAAAAATCCAAGCAATAGTTCAAGCCTGTCAAACTTGTAAAGAATCGAAATACGATAGCCACCCCCCAAAAGGAGAAATCCAACCGACCCCTATTCCTAATTATCCAGGAGAAATAGTTCACATAGATATTTATATTACCGAAAAAGATAGGGTCTCAACGGGAATTGACAAGTTTTCAAAATATGTTTAAGTACAAATTTTAGAGTCAAGAGCATCTGAAGATATTAAAAATCCGTTGAGGGAAATGTTATTTACTTTCGGTATGCAATAAAGTTTATGTTAAAAGATTAACTCAAAACCATTGACAACACACACGCATCGACAAGTAACGGACAAATTGTGAGGAGTCTTAAAACTCCCCACAAATTCCGAAGCAGGAGAGCTGCATAGCAACAGCGAAGGAGGCGAGAATGCCGGAGGAGTCAAGGGCAACAAGGTCAAACGGTAAGCAACGGACCTTGGACCCGGGCAAAGCGGAGACACCGTGAATTAACGGTACCACGCTGGACATTGGACCCTCATACGGCAAGGGCAACAGGGTCGAACGGTAAATTGGCGGACTTCGGACCCGCACAAAGAGGACGCACCGTGAACTAACGGTGCGGCAGTGGACCTTGGACCCGATCACGCGAGCTGGAAAAGGGAAATAACGGGACCATCACAGGCTATAAAAGGCGGCGCAAGCGGAGCACACGAGGAGTAATAGTGCGAGAATCAAAGCGAGTGCGTGTACGCGAGACTAGTAGCAAGTTAATCAAGTGCCGAGTACCAGGATCAAGATCGCAAAGTCGAGACGCCGAACGACTGAGAGTCTACAAGGCTGAGGCTTCAACGCAGAGATCCAACGGGTGCTAGGTCGGGGTTAAATCGAGCTCAGGGAGTCCTTGCGTGGAGTCTGCGATAAAGGTGGCTGGGCGAAGAGGTCGAACCGAGTTCAACCGGCTAGGCGATACACCTTGCCGACACAATCCGGACCAACTTAGGGAGCCTGCGATAAAGGTAGCTAGGCGGAAAGGCAGAACGGCGTTCTACCTGCTAGGCGAAACACCTTGCCGGTCCCGATAGTGAGGTTCGCATAACATCCAGAGTCTCGAAGGAGCCGTCACGAGGCAGATACCAGCAAGCAGTCGACGACGAGGAGCGACGCCGCGAAGGACAGCGACGAGGAGCGACGCCGCAGAGGACGACGACGAGGAGCAGCAGCAGCTGAAGAGCCGCGAGGATTGTACAAGGAGACTAATAAAGACAGTTACGATCCCAACAGAACTCTTGCGTTATTCATTGGTCAAAGGCAACGAACCCATAACCTCTCTGAGCTAGCCGCCCGTTAACGTAGCGAGCGAGAATACACAGAAATCAGGTGGTTACATCTGGCGCCCATGAGTGATTGCCCTGACCAAGAGAACAAAAGATCAAAGATGGGAAAGTCCTGGATTTATAATCTCAGGAAGGAGGTCTTCGCCGAGGTGAGCAATGTTCTGGGAATAGAACTTGAGGGCTCGGTAGAGGCGATGAGGAAGCTGCCGGTCCCAAAATTCAAGCTAACAGTCGCAGATGCCGAAGGCCTTATAGCAAGCCTGGATATTCAGAGCATGGCAAGCGACGGCAGGCAGCGAGAAGGCAGCCGCGAGAGGAAAGAAAGCGTACGGCCACATCCGCAGGACTACGCCAAGGTGGCCAAGCAAGTCCGAGAGTGGAACTTTCGGTACGACGGCAACTACAAGCCACTGGAGTTCCTGGAGCAGGTGGAGTGGTCAGCCGTGACATATGGTCTGGATATAAACCAGATCCCACGAGCAATGCCGGAGCTGCTGCAGGGCAGAGCCCTAAAGTGGTTCATAGCCAACAATCGGCAGTGGGACAACTGGGGAGACTTCATATTCAGCTTCCAAGGATATTTCCTTCCTCGAGGATACATGGAGAAGCTTGCGGACCAGGTCAGGCAGCGGAGGCAGACATACGGGGAAAAATTTAAAGATTACATGGTGGACATGCAGACGATGATGCGGCCCCTGGGTATGTCGGCCAAAGAAGTCCTGAACAGGATAAAGGAGAACAGCACGCCGGCCCTCCGATTGTTTATCCGGCCGTACGAGTGTCGGCACCTGGACACCCTGATGGCGCTGGCAGACGAGTTTGAGGAGCTGGAGGAGCAACGGGAGAAGTTTGAAATGGAAAACCACTCCCAGAGGACACAGAACCGCCCAGTGCCAAGGCCAAGGGCAGAGCAGGGTGCGGTGTGTAGGCGGTGCCAGGAGGACACGGAGGCGCCACGGAGGCATACGCCGCAGGAACACGGACCACCAGCCGATCGCAGTGGATTTATACAGAATCCGGCCAACGCGTGTCGCAGATGCGGGGGCGCGGACCACTGGACGAAGGAGTGCCGGAACCGGCGACTCACATTCTGCTGGCGATGCGGAAAGATAGGCGTCCGAACGGTGGAGTGCTGTTCGGGAAACGCGCAACGATCCCAGCCTCCGAGGGGCGGCCAGGGATCGTAAGGTGCTGCCTCTCAAAAATAATGGGCGACCTGAAGGCGGAAGAAATGCAACTGTCCGCCACAGTGCTCATAGGTGACGCGAAGGTTTAGGCCACGGTGGACACCGGCGCGACAGCGAGTTTCATCAGCAAAGAGCTGGCGGACAGGCTGCAGGCGGCAGGAAAGGTTGGACCCACAAAGAGGCAAGTACGGATGGCGGACGGTAGATGCGGAGACGTAAAATCGCAGTTAGAAATTCAAATCGGACTTGGCACAAAAAAAGTGTCAATGGAGCTGCTGATCCTCCCAGGATTGATTGACGAACTGGTGCTAGGATGGAACTTCCTCACCAAATTGGGGGCGAGGTGAAATGCGCAGGTCACAGAGTGATGATACCGGCGAGGGACAGACACCGAGGCTGGCTAGAGGAAAAACTGTCGGTAGCAGTCGTGGAAGCCGCGAAGGAATTTTCGGAGAAGGATGTGGACCAGTTTTTAAAGACCGAGTTGGAGAGCCTGGAAAATCTGCAAGGAACGTCAATCGTGGCAGTACACAGGATCACCATGAAGGACGATCAGCCGGTCAAACAGCGGTACTATCCGAAGAATCCAAAAATGCAGGGCGAGATCAACGCCAAAGTAGACGAGCTACTTGAAAAGGGATGCATCGAAGCGTCAAGGAGTCCGAACAGCTCACCAATAGTCATGGTGAGAAAGAAGACCGGGAAATGGAGGCTCTGTGTGGATTTCAGGCAGATCAACGCAAAATCCGTGAAGGATGCATATCCAATCGGCGATCAACTACATCCTGGGCCAACTCCGAGAAGCTAAATATATTAGCAGCCTCGATTTAAAGGACGGGTACTGGCAAATACCGTTGGAGGCAGCCAGCAGGCAGTATACCGCATTCACAGTGCCAGGGAAAGGCCTGTTTCAATGGAAAGTTATGCCTTTCGGTTTACACTCGGCATCAGCAACATTCCAGCGGGCGTTGGACCAGGTAATTGGACCTGAAATGATGCCGCACGCTTTCGCGTATCAGGATGATATAATCGTCATCGGACGGACACTAGAGGAGCACATGCGGAACCTAAAGGAAGTATTCAGAAGACTGCGAGCGGCAAACCTGAAAGTAAACGCGGATAAGTGTAAATTCTTCAGGAAGGAACTTCAATACTTAGGGCATCGCATTACAGACCAGGGCATCGGGACGGATCCAGAAAAGGTATATGCGATAGCATTGCTGAAACCACCGGCAAATGTCAAAGAACTACGGAAGTACTTGGGAGTGGCGTCGTGGTACAGGCGTTTTGTGCCAGATTTTGCCACGCTAGTGCATCCGTTGAACGCACTTCTCCGAAAGGGTGTCTAATGGGAATGGACCGACGACCACCAGCAGGCCTTTGAAGCTGTCAAGGCAAGATTGGTCGCCGACCCAATTTTGGCATGCCCGGATTTTACAAAGCCGTTTGTGCTGCAGACCGATGCCAGCGATTATGGGCTGGGCGCCATTCTCACTCAAAATTCCGACCAGGGTGAGCGGGTGATATCCTATTCCAGTCGGACCCTAAACGGGTCGGAAAAAAGTTACTCCGCCACTGAAAAGGAACGTTTAGCAATCGTGTGGGCCATAAGAAAATTAAAGCCATACCTGGAGGGATACCACTTCAAAGTGATAACAGATCACATGGCCTTGAAGTGGTTGAATAGCATCGAGAGCCCAACCGGAAGAATCGCGCGGTGGGCACTGGAGCTCCAGCAATACGACTTCGAAATAACATACAGGAAAGGCCAGCTGAATATTGTGGCGGACGCACTGTCGCGGCAGCCCTTACCCGAAACCTGCCGAAGGTTGAAAACGAAGTCACCTGGTCAGTCAGCAGAACAAGCCGAATGTAGCTGGATAATGGACATAAGGGGCAAGATAGCACAGAACCCCCAAAAATATCCGGACTATTTAGTGGAGGCCGACCGGCTGTACTGGCACATTCCTCACAGAGCAGGCAACGAGGATGTGGTCGCATGGAAGCTATGCGTACCAATCGGGTCAAGGCAGCGAGTCATGGTTGAGAACCACGATACGCCGACGGCCGGACACATGGGCAGCCGGAAAACGATCGCGAGGGTGGCAGCGAGGTATTATTGGCCGGGCATGCACCGCGACATTAGGAAGCACGTGCGGAACTGTGAGAGCTGCCTCAGGTACAAGCTCAGTCAGCTCCAGGCAGCCGGAAAAATGCTCACACAGATCCCAGAGGAGCCCTGGGCCACAGTATGCGCCGATTTCGTTGGGCCGCTTCCTCGGTCGAAACACGGGAACTCGATGCTACTAGTGCTCGTAGATCGGTTCTCGAAGTGGACGGAAATAGTACCAATGCGGAGGGCTGCCACGGAGACGCTGGAAAAGGCAATCCGGGAAAGGATTGTCTCAAGGTACGGCGTGCCGAAGGTCTTAATCACCGATAACGGGGTGCAGTTCACGAGTAGGGCGTTCAAGCGGTTCCTGACAGAGTTGGGAGTGCGGCACCAGTTCACAGCCCCGTACACACCACAAGAAAATCCCACAGAGAGGGCCAATAGAACCGTAAAAACAATGATCGCGCAGTTTGCCGGACAAGACCAGAGAACGTGGGATGAGAAATGGCCAGAATTGCAGCTGGCCGTGAACACTAGTGTAGCCGAGTCCACAGGGTATTCGCCGGCATTCGTCACGCAGGGTAGAGAGCCCAGGTTACCGAGCGCGTTGTTTGATGAAGAAACCACCGGCACAGGAAGGGAAACCCAGACCCCGTCGGAGAATGCGAAAAAATAAACGAAATATTCGAGCTGGTCAGACGGAACATGGAGAAGGCGGCGCAGGATCAGGCGCGCCACTACAATCTCCGGAGGCGCCCTTGGAAACCACAGATTGGAGACACGGTATGGGCCAAGGAGCACCATCTATCCAAGGCGGCAGAAGGATTCGCGGCGAAACTGGCCCCCAGATACGAAGGACCGTTTAAAATAATTAATTTCGATTCTCCGGTTATTTGCAACCTGCGGCACGAACACACGGGCAAGGAAAGGAAAACACACATAAGCCAGTTAAAACCCCAAAGCAAAGAGGGGCAGTCTCAACAAATCCGGCGTATCGGGGGAGCACTGTACCCTAACCGAAGAAAGGGGGAGGATGATACACAGTATCGAAATTAACGGTCAAGCACACACACACAGGCACACACATCAGGAGCGCGAGAGCGGGACAGGGAGGGTTTAAAAAGCCGTAGGCACCGTTACCGACTAAACACACACATGCACGGGTTGCGTAGGAGGCGTGTACACGGAGGGCACCGTTACTTGTAAACGTTACACGGACACAGAGCGGAGAGCGAGTCCCGTTACCGGTAAACGTCTCCGCGAATAACGGAACCGAGGTTTCGTCAGCGACGGCTCTGCATGGTGCAGGTCTTTCCAAACAAGATCGTCATCATGAGCGCACGTGAGAATAACACCCAACAGCGAGTGGAACACGAGGTGAGGGAGGAGCGCGCCAGGGAACAGCCAGTGGCGAAGTGGAGACGGGACTCCGATTCCGTTCTCCAGCTTCTGGCGTCCCCCCTGGTGTCGCGATCCCCGTCACCGGACAGCGAGGCGGGCGAGGAGTCGACCGGGGAGATCTCGGACGTGGAGCTGCCGTCCGAGGAGGAGGACCCAGGCGCAGACGCGACGGAGATCGCAGAGGTCGTCGCCATCTCTTCCGACGAGAGTGGGCCGGAGGACGCGAGTGAGGAGGAGGAGGAGGGGACGGAGACCGTCAGTCCCGAGGTGTCGTCGGACGAGGACGACGTGGCGCGGCGAGCTGCGAGGGATAGGATGATCTTCCGCCGGTTGAGCAGGGCGACGGCAGGGCTCGGGAGGATCGGCCTAGGGCACATACCACCGTCGGGCGAGCCCAAAGAGTGGGCTCGTATATTGGAGGCGCAGGCGGTCACTGTCCGCCAATGGGAGGCCCGGCGGGCGGCGAGGTGTGCAGCAGTCGCCGCGTGGCAGCAGAGGCTGAGGGACGCCGAGGCCGAGGAGGCCGCACTGTGGGAACCGCCGCAGGAGCAGCCGCAGCCGCCGCAGGAGCAGCCACAGCCGCCGCAGGGGCAGCCACAGCCGCCGCAGGGGCAGCCGCAGCCGCCGCAGGAGCAGCCGCAGCCGCCGCAGGAGCAGCCACAGCCGCCGCAGGAGCAGCCACAGCCGCCGCAGGAGCAGCCACCGCCGCCGCAGGGGCAGCCGCAGCCGCCGCTGTCGGCACCGCAATCGCCACCAGCAGCGCGGCCGCCGCCGGTAACGCAGCCGCCGCTACCGCCACCACGATCGCCGACGCCACCACCACCGCCGCCACCACGATCGCCGTCACCGCTGCCACACTCACCAACACCACCACCATTGTCGCCGCCGAGGCAGCAGAAGTGGCACCTGCCACAAGCGCAGGTCGCGCAAGCGCTGCGGACCATCGTGGTGGAGGGGCGGCGGTGTCATCAGTAGACGGTCACGTGGACGTGGCCCGCGCCCGAGGAGGCAGCAGAGGAGGCCAGGATGCGAGAGGCCATCGAAGCCATCGAGTGGCGGCGCCCACCGCCGCTGAGCCCGCGCGATCCGAGGGCCAGGTCGACGAAACGCGTCGCGGAGACGGGCGATCGCGCGGGGCTGGAGGTGACGACCGAGGAGGAACGCGAGGCCCAGGAGGGGCTGGAGAAGGGGCCATGGGAGTGGCCAACCCCGCCGGAGACGTCGCGGGACACGGCGCCACCCCCGAAGCTGGCGCGGCAGACTTCGTGCCCGGAGTCGCGAGCCCCACCGGCGAGGCCGACGCTGCGGAGACAGCAGTCGGAGGGCGCGGAACCGTGGGCGGAGGTTCCGGCGGCGGATTGGCCGGCGCGGGTGGCCGAAGAGGCGCAGCGACAGCGAGGGAGGCAGAGGAAGGCCAGGTGGGCCAAGCTCGTGCTGGATGAGGGACAGCGCTACCGAGTCAAGGTAGCAGGGGGCCGGGTGCGGGTGATTAAGGCCCAATAAACAAATAATAGCATTCGAGCCCAGCAGTTATTTTTGGGCAGGGGATCACAAAAAGGCACAACACAGGAAAAAAAGAGTGGTCCGCCGCAACAGCCGATCGCGGAACGGGGGCGGTGAGGGGGGGAATATCGGGCCAAGCACGCGGGCCGGCAGAACACACGAGGCTGCCGCAGGCGTAGGGCGAGGGGGGTCACTTGCCGCCGCAAGGGTCTCCCGGGGCACGCGGTCCAGGGTCAGCACCCCGAGATATGTCAGGGGCACCATGGTCATGGTGTCGCTGTAAAGAAAAAAGTCGTTAATTAAAGGAAAACTATCATCAGCAAGTTAACTTACCAATTTTTTCAAAACAACGAGGCCGTGAGGAAATTAGGGACGGGGGCGCCAGGCGATAGGCGGTCGATCGATAGTTGCGATCGATGGGTACAAAAAATACTGGATTTCTCAAGAAACGGTCACACGGAGGCAACTTAATAGCCTGATTCCATTGCCGCATTAGTGGACTTTTTAAATGTGCCTGATTCCATTGGCGCATTAGCATTTAGTTAATGCTTCTCCGACATGTGAGTGGTACGAACAGCTGATCTGGGCTTGTTTACTTTTGAATTTTGGCAAATTCAAAAGAAATTAATTAAAATTAATAAACATGAGTGAGTTTACTAAACTCTGTAATGCTCAGCAGGACATCAATATAGCGACCGAGACATTTGCCAACTTGGACGACAAAGAAGAAAAGCTGATTGCGTTGTTATGAGGGGTTTGCAATGGAGACCACCACAGTTTCTAAAAAGGGCAAGGATCCCCGTATATGTGGGAGTTATTTTATGCCAGAGATCCAGCAGTAATGAATTGTGGTACTGCGAGCACAATTTGCAGCGTTCGCTCTAGGTTTCAGTCATTTTTATACGAAATAGATGTTATATTCAAAAGACATCAAAAATTGCGCCAACCTTGCTTATAGAAAACAGCTGTAGTGGTGGCACGAACAAAATATCGTTAAGCATCGGTATTTTCCGGTATTTATACTAAAAACGTTCGGGGCGAATGGTTTTTAATCGCATTTAAAAATCGCATTTATTTTAAATGCGGCATTTAGCCTTATGGGATTCCCTGTGTAAATAAATGCGCATTTGGCTAAATGCGTTTTAATGCGGCGATGGAATCAGGCTATAAGACAACGGAAACGATAACGGCAACAACGATGGCAAGGCTGGAACCACTATCGATAAGTGCGATCGAGGTGTGGTCAGACGACGGGAATCGGAATAGTGATGTCAAACAAGGGGAAATGTCTGGGCGGGAAATTCAAATTCTACGCGGGGGAATTATCGAAGGAACGAGATGCAGTTTTGGGAAAGTTCAAGTCTTTCGGGGAACTGTCTGGGGAACAGGCTAACGCAGCACAGCCATGGGAAAGTTAAAGGTCTTTCAGAGCGCTGTCTGGGGGGAGTCTTACGAGGGCAGCTCAGGGAAAGTTGAGTCTTTTGGGGAACTGTATAGGGTCACGAGGAGAACGAGTTTGGGCGGGGAATTTGAATGAACGAACAACAGGGGCGGGGAGATCACCACTTTCATAACATTTCCGAAGAAAGGGGGAAATGTGAGGAGTCTTAAAACTCCCCACAAATTCCGAGGCAGGAGAGCTGCATAGCAACAGCGAAGGAGGCGAGAATGCCGGAGGAGTCAAGGGCAACAAGGTCAAACGGTAAGCAACGGACCTTGGACCCGGGCAAAGCGGAGACACCGTGAATTAACGGTACCACGCTGGACATTGGACCCTCATACGGCAAGGGCAACAGGGTCGAACGGTAAATTGGCGGACTTCGGACCCGCACAAAGAGGACGCACCGTGAACTAACGGTGCGGCAGTGGACCTTGGACCCGATCACGCGAGCTGGAAAAGGGAAATAACGGGACCATCACAGGCTATAAAAGGCGGCGCAAGCGGAGCACACGAGGAGTAATAGTGCGAGAATCAAAGCGAGTGCGTGTACGCGAGACTAGTAGCAAATTAATCAAGTGCCGAGTACCAGGATCAAGATCGCAAAGTCGAGACGCCGAACGACTGAGAGTCTACAAGGCTGAGGCTTCAACGCTGAGATCCAACGGGTGCTAGGTCGGGGTTAAATCGAGCTCAGGGAGTCCTTGCGTGGAGTCTGCGATAAAGGTGGATGGGCGAAGAGGTCGAACCGAGTTCAACCGGCTAGGCGATACACCTTGCCGACACAATCCGGACCAACTTAGGGAGCCTGCGATAAAGGTAGCTAGGCGGAAAGGCAGAACGGCGTTCTACCTGCTAGGCGAAACACCTTGCCGGTCCCGATAGTGAGGTTCGCATAACATCCAGAGTCTCGAAGGAGCTGTCACGAGGCAGATACCAGCAAGCAGTCGACGACGAGGAGCGACGCCGCGAAGGACAGCGACGAGGAGCGACGCCGCAGAGGACGACGACGAGGAGCAGCAGCAGCTGAAGAGCCGCGAGGATTGTACAAGGAGACGAATAAAGACAGTTACGATCCCAACAGAACTCTTGCGTTATTCATTGGTCAAAGGCAATCACCCAATATAAATTTGGTAGAACGAACCCATAACCTCTCTGAGCTAGCCGCCCGTTAACGTAGCGAGCGAGAATAAACAGAAATCAGGTCGTTACAAAATATAAAGGTTTCATTCAACTCTATCTGAAATCGTGCGGTGACTCAAAAAAGACACTGGAGCATATCATTTGAGGATTTAATTTTTAAAGCAGTTCAGGAATATAATAAATCGATACATTCTGTAGCAAAAGAAAGACCCATGACATAATTTTCAGAAGCACAATCTCTAGTTCAACAGCAGACATAGAAAAACAAGAAAGGAAGCAAACTTCAGCAAACCGAAGTTCATATACCCTCGCAGCTATTGCAAAAATTAAATATTCTTGAAAACATTAAAATTATGATTGTCTTGCGTATACGTTTAAAAACATTGAAGTTATGATGACTTGCAGCTCAATTATTTCATAGTTCCCAAGGCAGCTATATGATATCGTTTTCCGAGTTTAATAAAATTAAAAGCGTCAAATAATTAAATAATCAAAAAGAATTTCTAAAAAAAATTACAAAATAAAAAAGTTACATTTAAACAAATTTTTTTTTTTTTTATGTTCATTGGGTGTTTTATGTTATAGTCATCCGTCGTCTTTTGATAAAATTTAAACCATAATTCTGACCATTACTATATGTCGAAAAACTAAAAAAAAATTAAAAAACAGCAAAGTTATAATTTTTTGCATTTATTTTTCCGATTCTTCGTATGGGAGCTATATGCTATAGTCGGCCGATCCGGCTCGTTCCGACTTGTATACTACCTGCAATAGAAAGACAACTTTTGCCTAAGTTTCATGCAGATAGATGATCAAGAATATGTATACTTTATGGGGTCGGAAACATCTCCTTGACTCCGTTGCAAGCTTCTGACTGAAATTATAATACCCTCTGCAAGGGTATAAAAACGAAGAAATAAAGAAGAAAATTAAAAATAAACAAACAGCCGACCTCGAATACCACAATCAAGTAAAAATACTACCAAAACTTTTAAAGCCAGGCGAAACTGTACACGTTAAAATAGATAAAAGGTTAGGAACAAACGTACACCTAGATACAAAGCCGAGAAGGTACCCTGTAGTTCTGAAATTTCCTTCCCTGCCTTTTCCTGGCCGGCATGTTCGAAAAACAAAAACAAATCACATGGGCTTCATCTAGCGAAGTTCAAAACAAAGCAAAAAAAAAGTTCGAACTTTTTTGTTGTTGTTTATTTCGAAGTAATTCGGAGCAGCGGCTGAAAAAGGGAGAGGTTTGGACGGAGAGAAAACGGAGAAAAAAAATCAAAAAGTCAAGAACAAAAGAAACTGTGTAGACTTTTGAATACCATTTTTTAGAAGCGCTAGTATATTTATTTATTTTAAGATGATATATAACATTTTGGAAGTTATTGTGAAGTTGCAATAGACGCCAAAATGTTAATATTTGATTATCTGCCTTATGTGATTTTAACTACAAGGCATTGTTATGGTCGGATATACCCTGGCACGCGTCAGGCAGAAATTTCGGTTTCGTTTACGTTCTCCCCATTCCCTTTGCACTTGAATTCGACTGCAACAGAGTGAGGAAGTGTTTTTAAAAGTGAAAATAATAATCAGGTAAGTGCATAAATTTAAATAAATATACAATATATAAATAAATATATTTGCACATTTGAAATACGGTGTCTAAGCGCGGCAAAAGCGTATTAGCTGACGGCCATGCTGCAGATTTTCCTTAAGGGAACCTGATTCCTTCCCGATCGAAAATGAGGAGGAGCTGGTAACAGGTTTTCAAGTAATAAGCTCGTCTACTAAAACCGCCTATGTAAGTAAAATATTTATGAAGAAAATTAGTGTGCAATTAATTCTGTGTTTTTTCTACAGATCGAGACCATCACCGAAATTCTTAGGCGAAATAATTTGCCTAAGTCTATTAAAGGAGTTTTGGCAGAGCCCCTCCTTTGCGACTTTAATATAGACGGCGTGAATGGAAAAAAGGCCCTTGAGGGTTTTCCAGGGTTTTTTTCCGTTACAGTCGGTAAGTATAATACAGCAAAATATAACAGATTTTTTTATTTTGTTCTATTATACATATCTGTTTTGTTTACAGACAGCATATCTGCGTTGGGAGGCCAGCTGCCGGCGGAAAAGTCCCTTGCGCACGCCTTATCTTGCGCAAAAAACAACGCAAACAAAAAAAATCAAAAATAAATGTTAAAATACTAATTTTAATAAATTTCCGAGGGGGTCCTTGACTTTTGCCCAGGAATTCCTGAGGACTTTTTAGTATTTTCCTCAGGAATTCCTTGCGAATTTGCCTACTGATTAAGTTATATATTCCTGAGAGATTCCGGGGGAACTCAATCAAAAAGTTCCACGGATTTATTTCGAAATTCCTCAGGAATTACCGAGAAATTCCAGAGCAATTCCTTCAGGATTCCTTCCAATCTTCGAATTACTCGCCGGGAACGCCTGCTTCATACAAATTCATTTCCGTTTTGTATGGAGAATTCCCCGGGATTCCTAAGGAATTCTTGGCGGCGCCCGGGGGATTACTTAGGGAATCTTTAGGGATTGGAACTGCAGGGCAGCGAAAAATAAAACGACCACCATTAAAACACATGCCGGAAAAATCATACATAACAAGAAAGGAAGAAATCTTCGGCATGCCGAAGCTTATATATCCTTGCAGCTAGTGAAAAAGTTAAACATTCTTGAAAATATTAAAGTTATGATTTACTTGCGTATATGTTTAAAAACATTGAAGCCATGATGACTTGCAGCTTAATTATTCGATAATTCCTATGGCACCTGTATAATATAAGTTTCCGATTTTAATAAAATTAAAAGCGTAATTCTGAACTGTCAATTTTTTAAAAAGTCAAAAAGAAATATTAAAAAAGGCAGGAAGCAAACTTTGGCAAGCCGAAGTTTATATACCCTTGCAGCAATCGTTTTCCGATTTTTATAAAATTATAAGCGTAATTCAAAAACAAGAAAGGAAGCAAACTTCGGCAAGCTGAAGTTCATATACCCTTACAGCTATTGCAGAAATTAAATATTCTTGAAAACATTAAAACTATGATTGACGTGCGTGTATGTTGACATTGAAGCTATTTGAAGCAGCTATATGATATTTGTATTTGTATTTATTATAAAATTTCATCCTAACGCTACAAGTTTGGAACTTATAAGTTAATACGCTAGTCACTACGAGTTTGCATATATTTAAATGTTACATTATACTTAAAACTAATTTTCTTAAAAACTAACCTAAGTCGCCTTCTATTTTTACTTTAATTTACGTAATAGTGTTTTTAAGGTGTGTGAATAATTTGATCTTGTATTGCGTGGCACTGCTAATATTTTTAAGATGGTTTGGGAGCTGTTTCCATGATCGAATAGCATTAATTAAAAATTGTCTGATCCAGGTCTTATGCAAGTAAGATTGTTTGCTCTTCTAGAGGATGTAAATTGAAGTTTTTCGAAAAGATACGAAGGTTCTTTTTGGAAAATAATTTTTTGCAGAAAAATTAAGTTCCGCATCTTTATCCATTCATTTAGCGAGATATCGAATATTTTCAGCGAAAATTCGGATACGTGATCTGTATGTGGTTGGTTGAATATATACCTGGCTATGCAATTAAATAGAACTTTAATTTTGTTTTTACTGGTAGTGTCACAGTTTGAAAAACTTCTACTCCATAAAATAGCGCTGGAACAATGCAGGTTTTAGCTTTTAGTAAACGTATATGGGTGGGCAGGCAATTTTAGGTTAGGGATAATGTCCTTATTATGTCATATGTTTTCCCTACAGACTTTTTAATATGATCATTCCAGATAAGAGTTCTGTTGAATGTAAAACCTAAGTTTACAGCTGTATCAACGTACTGAAGTGACGTGCTATTCATACTCAGTGGCTGCAAATTGTTAAAAATTATCTTTCTTTTACTTATGACAAGATATTTTGATTTTGATGGGTTGATCCCAAGTCAATTGTTGCCGGCCCACTCATTTACACGTTCAAGTTCTCTGTTACAAACATCTATACATTCATTTATTCTGTTTAAAGGACGACTCACATACATTTGGACATCATCAGCATACAAGTGTACATTACATTCAGATAACGCATTGGGAAGGTCATTAACATAGAAGGTAAACAATAAGGGACCAAGCACATACCCTTGGGGTACACCACGATTAACATTTTCATATGAGGAAGAAACGCTAGACAGTACAACAGATTGACGACAATTTTGTAGGTACGAAGACACAAGTTTGACAGAAGTTTTAGAAAACATAAACATATTACGTAGTTTTGCACAAAGGACATTATGGTTTACTGTATCGAAGGCCTTACTATAGTCCAGTAAAACTAAGAGTGTAACATTGTTTTCGTCTATTTGTTCCCTTATGTCGTCTGCAATTTTTAAAATAGCTAAGGTACAGCTTCTGTTTTTCCTAAAACCAGACTCAAATACCTTTGATAGGTATGGTAAAATGGAGATGGATCTGTACTCATTATTTGATTTAGGAATCGGAATTATTTTCCCCGTTTTCCAACGGTTATGTATGGCAGGATTTTGTGCAGCAGAATTTTTATAAATTTATGGATTATGTTGTCAGACCCAGTGGCGTCACTGTTAAGTCTTTGTATACTTTGAGGGACATCACACTGATTAACACACATAAACCTAAATTTAGTATCACAGACAGTTTCAGGTAAAAATCGTGGGTTCAGATATTTATTTTCAGTGATTTCAGGGACAGTGCAGCCTAAGAACTTTTTATTAAGTTCATTTACATTCATGTCTTGTTCAAGTATTGGTTTAACTTTGCATATTCCCAGGTTTTTAATTATTTTCCATGTCTGAGCAGTGGAAGATGCGTTGTTGAATTTATGGGAATAGAAATTTGTCTTGGCGGTGTCAGTAAGTTTGGTCACTTTTTTTCTCAATTCTTCTCCACTTATTGTACGTCCCGTCTTTGATGTTTCTTTGGAACCATGGTTTTTCAGAAAAACGAATAACTTTGCTACAAACAGGTACGAGACAGATATATAAATAACAAATATTGTTTTGTAAAAGGTTAACTTGTTCGTCTACTTCGGAAAGGGAATACATGTCATTCCAATTGCACAAATTAAAGGTGGAGTCCAAAAGGTCATAGTTCATATTTCTAAAGTCCCTAAAAACTATTGGATGGTCAAGGTATTGTAGGTCAAGTGCGTAAGTCAAGTATATGAGGTCGTATTGTAGGTCAAGTGCGTAAGTCAAGTATATGAGGTCGTGTTTTGAAATCCGATGGGACAATAAGTTGGTCATATGTAGCTACTTTGTCTGTATTAGACACAAAAAATAAGTCTAAAAGCGAGTTTCGGGTTTTGGAAAAAGCGTAGGGGACACAAAGTTAACCAACTTCATCCCCAGCGATTTCATGTCCTCTGCTATTAAAATCGCGTCTGAATAATTAATTGACACGTCAGGAATGATGCTTAAAAATTGTTCATAGTCAATCCGGCAGTTAGGTCAGTATATACATCCAATTAGTAGCTTATCAGCATATCTTTGGCATCTAATTTCTATAAATAAGTTTTCAATTGCACTACTGGTTGAGTGTTTACATATAAACGTGGAACATAACTTTTTACTAACATATATTGCAACCCCATCCTCATGTGACTATCACGATCAGAGCGATGCAAATTATAGCCATCACATTCAACTAAAATATCACATAAGTTAGGAACAAACCAAGTTTCAGAAACTCATATAACATCTACGCTCGAATTGATAAAGAGGTATCTAAATTCTTCAATTTTTCGTGTGAGACTTTGAGCATTTATATGACACACAAGAGAGCTGGTCTCTCTTCTTTCCGAGAACCCTTATATTCGCTTGGCTATTTGATAGACTTGGATTTTTGTTTATGTTATTGTTGTTGCTGTCACCAATTTTAAATTATTTAATTGTAATATTAAATGCGTTCGCAGTTTATAAATATTTATGACATAAAGACACACCACAGCAAGAAACAAAATAAAATTAATGCGACTGATTCTAATCCTAAATAAATATAATAAAACTACTGATAATTTCACAAAAATGGAATGTAAATACAAGCGCCTCTTAGGTGCGAAATAAAAAATAATTTAATGTCCCAGAACTAGCAGCTTCCAGCGCAGCTAATTCATCGGGCGTGCAAATCTCCATTTGAGCCAGTTCGCCCAGGCTTTGCACTCAAATCGCCTCCCTTCCCTCTCTATCCTTTACGAAGATATCTCCACGGCGAGAGAAAAATGCAGTTAGGTATGGCCTCTTGAGATGCATCGCCCGCTTAAAGATTTCATATGTTGTTTGGTCAGCTGTTCGTTTGTATATATAAACGCTGACGAGTCTAGGCCGATGAGCTTTAAGCTCAGTTGCGTTTTGTTTTCTTTTCGGTATGCCCCGATCGCACGCAGCAGTGTCGCCTTATCGTGCACGTGTTCCATTTTAATAATTATAATTGGATCAACTACTGTACGGGTCGATTTTCGCGGTCCATTCGAAAAATCCAACGTACTTTAGGCGGCGGGGTCAGTTTGAGAGAGAGCACAGTGCGTGAAAAAGTGCTTTCACATTTTTCCCCTGGACTTGTGGGACCCTTTGCCAACGCAAGTCACAAGCGACTTCAGACGCCGCCTGGGTTGGTGGGGGGGGCCCCCCCCCTTCCCCCCACCTCGCCAACGCGCTGATCCTGGTAGTTTTTGGACAGTTTCGTCTCCAGCTCCTGGACCCGCTGCCTCAGCTTCCCCATCTCTCTCACCTCGTTCTCCAATTGAGTGACTCTTGCAGTCAGCTGCTATTAACTTAAATTTTTCCTCCAGAGTGCCGGTTATACGTGCATCGCCATCACGGATCTCCCCTGCAAGACTTTCCTTTAGCTCGGAAAATCTGAGGTCGATCGTGTGAAGCAGTTGAACATCGTAGTCACGGGCTCCCTTCAGATCGGAGTGAGTTTCCTTCCTAAGTAGCTTTGCTGCTGAAGACATATTTGTATTGGTGACGAGAGTTTTTCGGTGGAGTGTTTTGATGTGTTGAGTGTTTGTTGAGTGTCTGTTTGAAAGACAGGCCGAAATCCAGTTAAGTAAATTAGGTGGAAAACCAAGAAGAGATAGTTTATGAAGGAGAAGGCTATGGCTTACTGAGTCAAATGCCTTGCTGAGGTCAGTAAAAATAACGTCAGTTTGGCATTTATTCAGGAAACTACGGTGGATGAGAGACGAAAATTCAAGAAGATTAGTAATAGCCGACCGATGTTTTACAAAGCCATTCTGTGCGGGAGAAACGATGGAGGCACACATATGTTGAAGTTAACAAGTAACCAGCTGCTCGAAAAGCTTACGTATGACAGAAAGTTTTGCTATACCACGATAATTTTTGACATCGGACCCTGAGCCTTTTTTATGAATTGGAATAATAAGAGATTCATTCCAAATTCTCGGGAACTCTGAAGATAATAAAGATAAGTTAAATAGAAAAGTGATTGGAGCTTCTTAGTACACAGCTAGGAATGTTATCAGGGCCTGCAGAATAGGTCGTTTCCAGCGACAGAAGGACTTTAAGAACATCTCTAACTTTAAATTTAGGATTACAAATAATATTGTGCAGGGGAAATCATAAGGTTAGGGAGTGGAGAAGTCATTGGATTGTAAAGAGTAGGTTGACTGAAAAAATTTTGCAAAAAGATTAGAAATGCCTAAAGATGATGATTCAGTTCGGTTGTGTAAAAACATAGTTGAGGGATACGCATTTGATTTTATTTTGGAGTTTACAAAGGAGTAAAAATTTGTCGGATCATTTCAAATGTTTTCTCTACATTGAGCGATGTAGCATTCATAACAAAGTTTGGAACATTAATAAACAGAGCACGGTTCGTGACATAATTGGAGAAATCCACCGCAGAATTTGATTTAAAGTATTTTTTATACAACCTTTTATTTTTGAGGTAAGACAAGTGCCTATTGAACCATGGGGGCTTAGATGTGTCACTTACCGATAACTCAGGAACGAAAAGATTGATCGACGACTGCAATATCAAATTAAAGGATGACATTGCAGCCTCTAGGTCATTACATGATTTTAAGGAGGACCAATAAATAGCACTCAAATGCTGGTGTAAACCAACAAAATTGGCATTGCGGAAACATTTTACACGTAAGGCCGTCTTTGTCTGCAACGATCTCAACATTTATCAACAGCAGAGAAAAGGAAGGGCCTCTGAGTGCCGTTATTAACAAATATTAAGTCAAGAAGTCTATCCAAATGGTTCTTTACAAAGTTTATCTGGCCCAGAGACAAGTCCGTCAGGCCGTCGATAAAGTCATGCTGGCTTTCGGTAAAAAGGAGATTGGAGTCCAATGAAGAGATCCAAGACACGTTAGATAATTTAAAATCTCCCATTATAATTAGGTGGTCCTCATCGGCAATAGAAGAGGATACTAATTGAATGGCAGACAAGTGCATTAAATAGAGAGAAGTATCAGATCTAGGAGGAATGTAAGAGCAAGTTATATAAATATTAATGTTGTTGATATTAATTTTAACTGCAACGAATTCAACGGAATGTGGGTTTTAAAAAAGAAAAATCTGCGATGAAAATGAGTTGTGAAGTGCAATTAATACGCCAACGCCCAGGGAGATGCGGTCAGTTCTATGGTAACAAACTTATCAACGAATAGTTCTTGATCGGAAACCGAAGAGTTTAGCCATGTTTCAGTTAAAGCAATGACGTCGGAGTCGGTGGAAAGACTATTAACATACACCTTACTCAGTTTACCCAGTAGGCTTCGCACATTTTGGTATAAAACTAACAGATTTGTTATTCTTAGATTTTGAAGCAGCTAAATTTGAGCCACGAGGCTGATACTTATGTACTAAAGTATTAACTAGCCAAACTGTAGAATCAAGTGCCTTAGAGAAATAGGAATCAGCGATACGAATTTTAAAAGAAGAGATATTGCGCTTTTGCTTAAAAATGAACTTATGTACAGAAATAGCGTTGTCCGGGGCATGCAGTTTCTCACAGAGGAAGATCCTAACATCCTCGGCAGTGGCTTCGGAATTAAGTCTCGTCACGAATATTGATTTTTGAATAACCCCTCTTAGAGGAATCCCAGGGACATCAGAAGTCGCCTCGCTATTCCTTGGACGGTTACTTCTCGGAACACCACTCAAAGGGGCATTAGTGCGTCTAGGAGCCGTAGGGCTTGGGCCAGGCATATCGTTGGGGAAGGAAACAGCACCAGATGTAGAGTCGGATGCAGGAGCAGAGTTGGTAGCAACAGTATCCAGTTGCAATATAAGAGAGGCCATGTTTTCTTCCGGTAGAACATTACCAAGTGATTCCGCAGCCAATGAGGCACGCGACGGAGCAGAAGAAGGTCCAGAAGGGGTAGTGTGTGGCAGTGGCGGAGACGGTGTTAGGTAGTTCGGAGAAAGGTCCATATTATTAGCATTAGTTGGCGTCGAGATGGATGGTGTAACGACCTGATTTCATATGTACTCTCGCTCGCTACGTTAACGGGCGGCTAGCTCAGAGAGGTTATGGGTTCGTTCCACCAAATTTATATTGGGTGATTGCCTTTGACCAAAGAATAACGCATGAGTTCTGTTGGGATCGTAGCGGTTTTTATTCGTCTCCTTCTACAAGCCTCGTGGCTCTTCAGCTGCTGCTGCTCCTCGTCGTCGTCCTCTGCGGCGTAGCTCCTCGTCGCTGTCCTTCGCGACGTCGCTCCTCGTCGTCGACTGCTTGCTGGTATCTGACTCGTGCCGGCTCCTTCGAGACTCTGGATATTATGCGAACCTCACTGTCGGGACCGGCAAAGTGTTTCGCCTAGCAGGTAGAACGAGGTTCTGCCTTTTCGCATAGCCACTTTTATCGCAGGCTCCCTAAGTTGGTCCGGATTGTGTCGGCAAGGTGTATCGTCTAGCAGGTTGAACTAGGTTCGACCTCTTCGCCCAGCCACCTTTATCGCAGACTTCACGCAAGGACTCCCTGAGCTCGACTTAACCACGACCTAGCACCCGTTGGATCTCAGCGATGAAGCCTAGACTCTCAGTCGTTCGGCGTCTCGACTTTGCCATCTTGATCCTGGTACTCGGCACTTGATTAACTTGCTACTGGTCTCGCGTACACGCACTCGCTTTGATTCTCGCACTATTACTTCTTTGTGTGCTACGCTTGCGCCGCCTTTTATAGCCTGTGATGGTCCCGTTATTTCCCTCTTCCAGCTCGCGTGATCGGGTCCAAGGTCCACTGCCGCAGCGTTAGTTCACGGTGCGTCCTCTTTGTGCGGGTCCGAAGTCCGCCAATTTACCGTTCGACCCTTTTGCCCTTGCCGTGTGAGGGTCCAATGTCCAGCGTGGTACCGTTAATTCACGGTGTCTCCGCTTTGCCCGGGTCCAAGGTCCGTTGTTTATCGTTTGACCTTGTTGCCCTTAATTCTTCTGGCATTCTTGCCTCCTTCGCTGTTGCTATAGAACTGTCCTGCATCGGAATTTCTAGGGAGTTTTAAGTCTCCTCACATTTCCCCCATTCTTCGGAAATGTTATGAAAGTGGTGATCTCCCCGCCGCTGTTGTTCGTTCATTTAAATTCCCCGCCAAACTCGTTCTCCTCGTGACCCCATACAGTTCCCCAAAAGACTTCGACTTTCCCTAAACTGTCCTCGTAAGACTCCCCCCAGACAGCGCTCTGAAAGACCTTTAACTTTCCCATGGCTGTGCTGCGTTAGCCTGTTCCCCAGACAGTTCCCCGACAGACTTGAACTTTCCCCAAAACTGCATCTCGTTCCTTAGACAGTTCCCCGCGTAGAATTTGAATTTCCCGCCCAGACATTTCCCCGTGTTTAAAATCACCATTCCGATTCCCGTCGATAGTGGGTCCAGCATTGCCATCGTTGTTGCCGTTATCGTTATCGTTTCCGTTGTCTTAAGTTGACTCCGTGTGACCGTTTCTTGAGAAATCCAGTATTTTTTGTACCCATCGATCGCAACTATCGATCGACCGCCTATCGCCTGGCGCCCCAGTCCCTAATTTCCTCACGGCCTCGTTGTTTTGGTAAAACTGGTGAGTAAACTTGATGCTTGTAATTTTTCTTTAACGACGTTTTTTCTTTACAGCGACAC
Source organism: Drosophila elegans (assembly GCF_018152505.1). NCBI lineage: Eukaryota > Metazoa > Arthropoda > Insecta > Diptera > Drosophilidae > Drosophila > Drosophila elegans. Next base: position 617,363 of record NW_024545887.1, on the reverse strand, counting down.
CATGACCATGATGCCCTTGATGCCCCTGACATGTCTCGGGGTGCTGACCCTGGACCGCGTGCCCCGGGAGACCCTTGCGGCAGCAAGTGACCCTCCCTCGCCTGCGGCAGCCTCGTGTTTTCTGACGGACCGCGCGCTTTGCCCGCGACCCGCCCCCGTTCCCGTGCTGTGCTGTGATCCCCTAAAAACAACTAATCCTGCAGCGGCTGCTCCTGCAGCGGTTGCGGCTGCTCCTGCGGCGGCTACTCCTGCGGCGGCGCCCAGAGTGCGGCCTCCTCTGCCTCGGCGTCCCTCAGCCCACTCTCACCAGAGGAGATGTCGACGACCTCTCCGGCCTCCGTCGCGTTCGGGCCTGCGTCCTCCTCCTCGAACGGCAACTCCACGCCCGAGATTTCGCCGGTGGTCTCCGCGTCAGCCTCACTGCCCGGTGAAGGGGATCGCGACACCAGGGGGGACGTCAGAAGCTGGAGAACGGAATCGGAGTCCCGTCTCCACTTCGCCACAGGCTGTTCCCTGGCGCGCTCCTCCCTCACCTCGTGCTCCACTTATTGCATGTTGCTGCTTCTGCGAGCGCTCATGTTGACTTGATTTTTTTCGGAAAAACCTGATCCGTGCAGCGCCGTCGCTGACGAAACCTCGCTTGTTGCGCGTATCCTCGGTTCCGGTTTTGGCGGAGACGTGTACCGGTAACGGGACTCGCTCTCCGCTCTGTGCCCGTGTAATGTTTCAAAGTAACGATGCCCTCCGTGTACACGTCTCCTACGCAACCCGTGCATGTGTGCGTTTAGCCGGTAACGGTGCCTACGGCTTTTTAACCCTCCCTGTCCCACTCGCGCGCTCCTGTCGTGTGTGCCTGTGTGTGTGTGCTTGACCGTTAATTTCGATACCGTGTATCGTCTTCCCCCTTTTTTCGGTTAGGGTACACGGCTCCTTCGTTACGCCAGATTTGTTGAGACTCCCCCTCTTTGTTTTGCGGTTTTAACTGGCTTATGTGTGTTTTTCTTTCTTTGCCCGTGTGTTCGTGCCGCAGGTTACAAATAACCGGAGAGTCGAAATTAATTATTTTAAATGGTCCCTCGTATCTGGGGGCCAGTTTCGCCGCGAATCCTTCTGCTGCTTGGCCCATACCGTGTCTCCGATCTGTGGTTTCCAAGGGCGCCTCCGGAAATTGTAGTGGCGCGCCTGATCCTGCGCCGCCTTCTCCATGTTCCGTCTGACCAGCTCGAAGATTTCGTTTATTTTTTTCGCATTTTCCGACGTTTCCTTTCCTGTGCCGGTGGTTTCATCAAACAACGCGCTCGGTAACCCTGCCCTGACGAATGTCGGTGAATACCCTGTGGATACACTAGTGTTCACGGCCAGCTGCAATTCTGGCCATTTCTCATCCCACGTTCTCTGGTCTTGTCCGGCAAACTGGGCGATCATTGTTTTTACAGTTCTATTGGCCCTCTCCGTGGGGTTTTCTTGTGGTGTGTACGGGGCTGTGAACTGGTGCCGCACTCCCATCTCATCCAAGAACCGCTTGAACGCCCTGCTCGTGAATTGCACCCCGTTATCGGTGATCAAGACCTTCGGCACGCCGTACCTTGAGACAATCCTTTGGATTGCCTTTTCCAGCGTCTCCGTGGTAGCACTTCGAGAACCGATCTGCGAGCACTAGTAGCATCGAGTTCCCGTGTTTCGACCGAGGAAGCGGCCCAACGAAATCGGCGCATACTGTGGCCCAGGGCTCCTCTGGGATCTGTGTGAGCATTTTTCCGGCTGCCTGGAGCTGACTGGGCTTGTACCTTTTATTTTTTTGGATCTGGATGATCGGTGCCGTGGTAGAACATGTATCCTCGTATATGAAAGTTATATTTGCTGGTGAGATGCGTTTCGCCAGCAACATAACGGGTCGATGTGATTTTCGTTCAGAAATTGAGTTATTTCAGGTATATGCCGTGAAACACCGTTGGCGTTCCACAGAGTTATTCGGAGGCTAGGTATAATTTATTTCCACTGTTGAGCTGCTGCATTTGTAACAAGATTTTTTGGCTATGAGTTGGGGTGGCTTTCTGTAGAAGGATATAAATTTCATCATATATTGTTGCAAAGTTATCATCATAGTTTCCATGTTACTTGTGGCTGTCCCATGGCTCGCTGTATGTTATCAGTTTTCGGCACTATGTGGGCTGTGCCTGATCTTAGAGCACTGGTGGGGAAATGCTGTTGGTGGTAATTGAAGGGCCAAATGATGACCTGGTTGCTTTTTGCGAATAAACTTCGGGTGTCGTTTTTGATTTTATGTAAATGTTCTTGGCGTGCTGTTGTTTGCTTTCTTGCATCCACTTTTCATCTCCTTGTAGACTGGTGTTTGCTGTGTGGCAGGCAGGTCTCCCTTGTTGGCAGTGGGTAGGTTCGGAGCCGTAGCAGTTTCATAGCATAATGTAACTGACCTGAGGGCAGTAAGCCCTTGGTGTGTCCGTATTCTATGAAGTTTAGCATTGCACTGGCCGTGTTCCGTTTGTGCGGTTTTTACTGTGATCCTACGGTGCAGAAGGTACTGCAACTTGTAGATCGGGTGCACTGCGTTTTTTTCAAAGTTCTGCTGTCTGGCTCCAGCTCGACCTTGAAAAGTGGTTGCGGCTTCTTGTTTTTGCTCATAATGTTTATAACATTTTTGGCGCAAATACCGTTTTCTTTTTAAAGCCTATGCCGTGAAACACCGTTGGCGTTCCACAGAGTTATTCGGAGGCTAGGCATAATTTGTTTGGACTGCTGAGCTGCAAGCATTTGTAACAAGATATTTTGGTTTTGCATTAGAGTTTGCATGGTGGCTTTCATGAAGGACATAAATTTCATCATATATTGTTGCAAAGTTATCATCATAGTTTCCATGTTACTTTGTGGCTGTCCCATGGCCTGCTGTATGTTATCAGTTTTCGGCTCTATGTGGGCTGTGCCTGATCTTAGAGCACTGGTGTAGGAAATGCTGTTGGTGGTAATTGAAGGGCCAAATGATGACCTGGCTGCTTTTGCGAAGAAAACTTCGGGTGTCGTTTTTGATTTCATGTAAATGTTCTGGCGTCCGTTGTCGCTCTTTGCATCCGACTTTTCATCTCCTTGTAGACTGGTGTTTGCTGTGTGGCAGCGCAGGTCTCCCTTGTTGGCAGGGCAGGGTTCGGAGCCGTGGCAGTTTCCACAAGCTACACAAACTGACCTGAGGGTGCAGTAAGCCCTGGTGTGTCCGTATTCCTGGCAGTTTGTGCATTGCACTGGCCGTTCCGTTTGTGCGGCTCTTCTACTGTGATCCTACGCAGAAGGTACTGCAACTTGTAGATCGGGTGCACTGCGTTTTTTTTCAAAGTTCTGCTGTCTGGCTCCAGCTCGACCTTGAAAAGTGGTTGCGGCTTCTTGTTTTTGCTCATAATGTTTATAACATTTTTGGCGGAAATACCGCTTTCTTTTAAAGCCTCTATAATTTCAGAGGGGGTCACATCGGGTTCTATTCCCTTGAGGACAACTTGTAAGCCCTTGCAACTTTTCAGCTGTTACGTGTAGTAATTATTTTTGGCATCGGAAATCATCTTCGGTTTTGGTTTGAAGTTTGGTTTCGCTTATATTCCCTTTCATAAGCGGAATAACATGAAAGTTATCCTTCCCGACAAGTTCAACTATTTTGTTGACTAGGACGTTGGAGATCTTCTCCCGAATAAAGATAGGTGGGCAAATCTTCATACTTTGTTTCAGGCTCCGCCAGAATAGAAAATCTATTTTCATTTAATGGCCCGAGATTTTCAGGGCCTTTGTTGGTACGGTTTATTTTGGGCATATTGAGAGTGGAGTCGTTATTGCATTGTTGGCGACAGAGACCGTTGTAGTTGACATAGTTGCTGTTGTTGTTGCACTAGGTGGCAGAAGCTCGGTTGGAGTTTTGCATTGCTCACTCCATGGAGTTTGAGCGGTGAAAAGCAGGGCGGAAGAGCAAGAACTAGCTCTCAGGTTTTCGGGCTTGTACCTGACCTTTCACAGTTCCGGACGTGTTTCCTAATGTCGCGGTGCATGCCCGGCCAACTGGGTGCCACCCTCGCGATCGTCTTCAGTCTGCCCATGTGTCCGGCCGGATATTTTTGGGGGTTCTGTGCTATCTTGCCCCTTATGTCCCTTATCCAGCTACATTCGGCTTGTTTCGCTGGCTGACCAGGTGGCTTCGTTTTCAACCCGCCACAATATTCAGCTGGCCTTTCCTGTATGCGATTTCGAAGTCGTATTGTTGGAGCTCCAGTGCCCATCGTGCGTTTCACCCAGTTGGGCGCTCAATGCTATTCAACCATTTTAGGGCCTTGTGATATGTTATCACATTGAAGGGGTTCTCTCCAGGTATGGCTTTTACTTCCTTATGGCCAACACGATTACTAAACATTCTTTTTCAGTGGCCGAGTAATTCTTTTCCGACCCTATCCAGGTCCGGCTGGAATAGGAGATCACCCACTATCGATAAGTGCGATCGGGACGTGGCTAACGCAGAACAGCCATGGGAAAGTTAAAGGTCTTTCAGAGCGCTGTCTGGGGGGAGTCTTACGAGGACAGTTTAGGGAAAGTTGAAGTCTTTTGGGGAACTGTATGAGGTCACGAGGAGAACGAGTTTGGCGGGGAATTTAAGTGAACGAACAACAGCGGCGGGGAGATCACCACTTTCATAACATTTCCGAAGAAAGGGGGAAATGTGAGGAGTCTTAAAACTCCCCAGAAATTCCGATGCAGGACAGCTGCATAGCAACAGCGAAGGAGGCAAGAATGCCAGAAGAATTAAGGGCAACAAGGTCAAACGATAAACAACGGACCTTGGACCCGGGCAAAGCGGAGACACCGTGAACTAACGGTACCGCGCTGGACATTGGACCCTAACAAAACAAGGTCGAATGGTGAATTGGCGGAATTCGGACTTGCACAAAGGAGGACTCGCCGAGAAAAAAACTCAAAGATTGTCGTCCGGTATATTTTCGTTTCGTTTGCCGTTCAAATCTGACCCAAATACTCTTGGTTCACCATAAGAAGTTGGGAGAGTAGTTGAGTGTACTTTTCGATGCATCGTGCTATACTTCCACGCAGGTAGCGTTGAATGACATCTTGATGGTAGGCCTAACTATCCAAGAGAAGTTGTACTCGACTCTGCTTCGGTTTAGAATGCATAAGTTTGCCCTTGCGGCTGACTTCAAAAATATGTAACGTCAAGTGATGGTGGACGAAGCTGACCGAAACTTTCAGCTCATAGTATGGAGACGAGATCCTTCCAAGTCCCTGAAAATCTTTAAGTTAAACACCGTTATATGAGGAACTCTTTTTGGCGATTCGGTTTTTAATGCGGCTAGGAGAGATGGCGCAAGCAACTCATCCAAAAGCCGCAAAGGTTATTCAGAATGATTTTTATGTTGACGATTTGTTGACTGGCACCGGATGCGTTGAGGACATGCAAAATCATCGAGACGAAGTTTCTCAGGTCTTACCAGAGGGCGGTTTTGAATTGGCAAAGTGGTTTTCAAAATGCCCAGAGTTATCCGCATCTGATAGCGCTGTATTGCTACTTATGGCAGATTCAGACGTAGCTAAGACCCTTGGCATGGTTTGGTTACCGGTTAAAGATTACTTTCAATTTTGGTTGGAATTGAATTCACAAGCCCCGATTCAAATACATGGTTTCGATGACACTTCCATGCGAGCGTATAGAGCGTGCATCTACGTTCGTACTCAGACTGCTGAAGGATTGACCGCCAAATCGAAAGTAGCTCCCCTCAAGACGAAAACTTTGCTGTGTGCATCTCAGCTTTTAGCAGATCTCTATAATTGTGTCAGGCCATTGCTAAATTCTCCCATTGAGAATGTTTTCCTGTGGACAGACTCCGTGATCACTTTACACTGGATTAAAACCCATCCCTCGTCGTTGTCGGTTTTTGTTTCGAACCGGGTTGCAGAAATTTTGGAGTGGTCGGAGAAAGCAATTTGGAGACACTGTTCAGACGAACACTGATAAATATTATGTCTAAGATTTAATGAGCTCTGCACATGTCATGTAGAACTGTGTAATTCGATCAAGAGCCATAATTTACGATCTGGGACCCGACAAGGTTTCAGTTTTTCAAATACACTTGTAATCTGTAAACAGCAGGCCACTTGAGCTATCTAATATTATCGCTCCCAGATGTGACTTCACCGAGAATCTTGTGCGGGGGGGCAAAATAGATAACTCCCCCGCCCAGACTAAAAAGATAAGGTCTCTGCGTAGACCATAGCTAAGATTAGAATAAGATTTTCACATAAGTTTCTTGTCAAAAATTTTTAATTAAATTAAACATTTTCAATACAGAACTCAAACAAAAAGGTTGTATTTATTTACTATCCTTAACATTTTGGTCCTACGAGCAACTCTACAGTTTTCCCCCACCAGTGGTAAGAGACTTAGAGGAAAGCCAGCACCTTAATTGACTCTTGTTTTCCCCTTTATGGTAAGAAACAGAGTATAAATTTAAAAGCAAAAGGACAAATAAGAGTCCTTATTGTTTAAAGCATTTTTCAAAAATAATAAAAAAATAATAAAAATTTTTTTGCGAAATTGTGGTCGAGAAATCGACAAGTTAAATTAAAAAAAAAATATAATAAATTGTCAGCGAACAATTTGATTTTGAGGCGTATTCGTGGCCTTACAACAACGAAAGAAAAAAAAAAAGTGATTAATTAAAATCAGGCGTCTTCGAGGCCACACATCGAAAAAGTGCAAAAAAAAAGTATATATTTACATATATATTTAAACTATCAGTGACCAAAAACAAATATTAAAGTTAAAAAAAAAAACTTAATATTAACTGTTCAAAATCAAATAAATAAAAAGATTAAAAAAAAAAAAACTTAAATCATCTTTAAAAACAGCAACGAAGACCCTCAAAGAGACGACAACTGAAGGAAGGCCAGAAGGATCAACAACAGGAGCGGCAACAGAGACAAGGACAACGGCAGCAGCAGCAACAACGACCATCAGCAACAACAGCCGTAACAACAAGCGCATCAGCAACAACAGCATCAGCTAAAACAACTACAACGGCGACAACGGCAGTGACGACAACAAAGACACCAGCTAAGTTAATCTTAAAATTTATTTTTATAAGTTACGAGCATTTTAATATTAAGAAAAGATAAATCCGTTCAGACGCTCTCGAGTTTTAGCAAGACTAACGAACAGCAATTTATTTTTATATATATACATATACAAAACTAAAGCCAAAACCATGTTGTCCGCTGAAACTATTGCCTTAATAAAAAGGCAAGTAGAAATTACAAAACTAATTCCATACCCTTAGAGAGCTACCTAGTCTATCATTCGAATATTTCAAACAGTATGAGGAATTAAGGTCCGAATGTGTTCAAAATCATTCGGTTTTGGTTCAAATTGGAGTAGTCGATCATGACTACTTCAAGAACCATTATGAGAAAATGATGATAGATCTCTCAAATATAAAAGATAGGATAAATAGGGTTTTAAATAAAGCTGACGAAGTTGACTTAGAGGCCAGTAGTTCTAAAGTTGTCAATAAATTAGATAGGGCAATAGTACAGGTCGGGAATACTTAAAAGAAACTTTTGAAGACATTAAGCTAGATAATGTTTCAACTTTTGAGATTAGAGTTCAGAAATTAGAATTTTATTGGACAAAAATAGTAGGTCTAAAACAAGTCGACCAAATAGATGTCACTGATAGGGGTTATGACGAGGAGTTGAACGAGTTAGAGTTCGACATCTCGTCAATAACCAACACAATGAAAAAAAAATCGAACAAATTGGTTAACGTTGGAAATCATAAAATTGATGATTTGCCAACGTTACCTAAATTTCAGGTACCCACGTTCTATGGAGATTCCAAAGACTGGGACCTGTTTTATGAGTTGTTTAATGAACTCATTCATTTAAGAGAGGATCTAAGTCCTTCTTTTAAGTTCAGTTACCTTAAGACCTCACTTAAGGGAGAAGCCAGAAATGTGGTTTCTCACTTATTGTTGGGATCTGGGGAGAATTATGAGGCCCCTTGGGAGTTATTAACCAAGCGGTACGAAAATAAAAGGAAAATTTTTTCCGATCAATTAAACCGCCTTCTGGATCTTCAAATCGTAAATGTTGATTCAGTTAGGCAACTAAAAATATTTATTGACACGATTAACGAGTCAATACATATGATAAAATTGAAGGCACAACTTTCTGATGAAGTGGATATTATGTTTGCACACATAATAATTAGGAAGTTTAACAAAGAAGCTCTTCAACTATATGAGAGTCATGTTAAAAAAAATTAAAGAGATTCAAGCGTTATCGGACGTCATTGAATTTTTAGAGCAACGGCTAAGCTCAGTTCAGGATGAAAAGCCTGTAAAAAAATATATAGTAGCAATATAAGAGAATTAGCTACTAATAATTGTCCCAGATGTAAAATTTCGGGACATTTCATATTCCAGTGTCAGAAATTTAAGGCTTTAAATCCATCAGAAAGGATGGAAAAAGTAAAAAATGCCCATTTGTGTTTCAAATGTCTGAAACACTCATTTAATAAAAAATTTCAAAGCGACATTTCATGCTCTATTTGCAAGAAAAATCACCACAGCATGCTACATATAAATTATATCGTTAACCAAAAATTAGAAAAGGTTAACACTTGCAGGACATCCGAACAGGCGTTGCTTGCTACAGCACGCGTTCAAATAAAATCCTCGAATGGAGCGTTTGAAAATTTCAGAGCTTTGATTGACAGTGGTTCTCAAAGCACCATAATTTCTGATAAACATTTTAATATTCCTTTATATTTTATTGCATCGGAGGAGATCTATTGTTATAATTATAAGTTTTGAATTTGAATTTAACGTAACTGAAATTATGTAGCAACCACACACGGTTGCATTTAAAATTTTACCAACACTGCGCCACGCATAACACTCTGTTAACTTAAGCCGAATTTAATGTAAGCGCGGAAGCGCAGCTCACTTTGCCTTTGTCGATTACGCTAACAAGACAATTTTACAACTGGAAGATCAATAAAACACATGTATTGAGAAAATACGCATGAGAACACAACACGAGACTCAGAGCATTATCAATCGCTCATGGATGACGGAAAGTAGCCAGTTAGCTGCTACATTAATGGCGACCGTGACAGGACTGGGAATAAGGAGAAGTATTCGTTCATTTTCGTCATTCGAGCGTCATTTGTTTGCATGAGTCTCCGATTATTAATCACGTGCAGGTAATGGTGGCAGTTGTATGTGCATAAGCCAAAGAAGGTTTCAGCTCGAGTGGAGTACTCGGACGAACACAACGGTGGTACATTCATCGACATCAACACGGACACATACATTGGGCTCACCCTAACCTGAAACCCAGCGTGGGAACTTTGGTCAAACCAGTTGGCCACAAGCAGAGAAGTTAAACAATCTTCTAGCTCGAGTGGAGTACTCGCACCATATCAAAGGTGGTACATTCATCGACATCATCACGGAAACATATAGAGGGCTCATCATAACCTCAAATCCTAATTTATTGCTGGCGAGGCAAAACTAACACATCTTAGATCGCAAAGAAGCACCATCGAACGCCATATAGAAAACATACATGGCAAAGTCATAGCTAATGGAGCTAATGAAGAAATTCCAGTTCTCGAGTGTAGGCTGCAAATTCTAGAATCGCACTATCGACAGTTGTGTCAGATTCAAACTCAAATTGAATCTCTAAGGTCTACTGATAACAATCGGGCTGAAATAGATGAACGTTTCATAGCAGCTAGAGTTAGCATCATATCACTTATCCAGTCAAGACAACGTCAAGGCCATCGTCAAGATCAAAGCGTCTTTGAAACAACGTTGGCTGGATCTCACAATACCAGGTTGCCAAAGCAGAAGCTTTCCAGCTTTGATAGCAAATACTCTCAGTTTAAGCGGTTCGTCAGTTCATTAAATAATTTAGTTCACAATGACTCTTCTCTCGCGCAAATGGACAAGTTTAATTATTTACTAGGCTGCTTATCTGGTCCAGCGCTGGAAGTAGTTCAGGCATTTCAGATTTCGGAAGATAACTATTCAAAGGCTTTAGAGCGGTTGAAGTCAAGGTACGACAACAACGTTCTCATATTTCTGGACTGCATCTCTAGTTTATTCGCGCTTCCAAGTATAGCGAAGCCCGATCCTTCACAATTACAGCATCTCGTTGACAAAGCTTCAGCTATTCGCGGCTCTCTACTATCATTGGGGAGTGCAGAGGACATTATGAATAACGTAATGATTCATGTGATTTTATCAAAGGTTGACAGCCAAACAAAGGCTAAATACAACGAACAACAAACATTCGAGCAATTACCGTCTTGGGATGAATGCTGCAAGGCTTTAAATCGTAGATGCCAGGTTCTCGAAAGTCAAAATGGAGACGTAAGGAAGTCCGAGCAAAGGGATCAAAAACTCAAGTCTAAAACACATATATCTCAAAATTCATTCGTGACCACAAACGTTGATTGTTTTTATTGTAATTCAAGCGCACACTTCATCAGTAGCTGCAAAGCATTTGCCGACTTAGCAATTCAACAACGACAAGAGTTGGCCAAGAAAGCAGGCGTTTGCTTTAATTGTTTTCGAAATTCTCATCAGATCAAGGACTGCCGATCTAAATCTAGATGCAAAATCTGTCGCAATTCACATCATACACTACTTCACCAATTCCAACCAGAGAGGCAAGTCACGAATCAAGCGAATCTTCAAAATTTAGCAAGATACGATCCAAGGCCACACAATAATGTCATCCTAATAGCTCGCACTGTAAAAAGGGCATTCGTTCTAATCAGGGACAAATTCGGGCAATTTCATCCAGTTCGCGCTTTATTAGACTCCTGTTCCGAAGTTAATTTCATAACCGAGGAAACATCAAAGCGTCTTCAACTAGACAGGTTTCATGTACAACAAGAAGTTAGTGGAATTGCTGAAGTCAGACAAAAAACGTTCTCAACAATTAAAACTATTTATGCAAAACAGCCTGAAGAATCAGTTTATGTTCCAAACTGGAAATTACCAGAAGGCTTAATCGTAGCAGACCCTCAATTTCATGTTTCGTCAAAAACCGATCTTCTTATCAATACGGAAGGTTTCTTTAAAGCGATTTGAGAAGGAAAGATTAGTCTAGGAGAAAACTTACCAAGTTTCCAACGGAGCGTTTGGGTGGATTGAAGGTGGCAACATAGCGGTAGGAAAACCTATACAAAATCAATTATGTGATGTCATTCAAGAAAAGGCCTCGCTCTACAAACTTGTGAGCCAATTTTGGAAAATCGAAGATTGTGAAATGGCCAAAGGCATTCTCACTGCACAAGAAAAACAATGCGAGGAATACTTTCTTCAAACAGTCTGTACGAATTCGAATGAATTCATAATGCTGAAATATATTTTTTTTGCGTGCCGCAAGTACAATACCAGAGGCAATAGTCGCCGCAATTAGTACAATACCAATTGGGCTGCGGAGAAGTGAATACGTCAAGAGATCTTTTCGCTCTGTTTACATTGATTTGCTTGTTGAAACAAATAAAATAAATAAAGCCAAAAAGCTCTTTCTTGACATAACGTTAAATCTGCTTCAGACATTTCAAGAAATTGTAAGAAAGGGTGATTTTATTTCAATCGAATGGATTTCATCTTTATACAGGATCGGAATTGGAGTCAATTTGTAGATGTCCAGAACGTGCGACGATATTAAAGGAATTTTTACTTTAATAATGACATGATCCTTTACAATAGTTCCTTCACCCTTCATTAGCTGGTATGGCATAAGAATGTTATCTGGGTAAACTGGGAGCATTTGTCCAGGTCTCAAGTGACTATGTATTTGTTCCATTTGCTCCTATAGTTGTCGTGGGAATATTAGCATTGAGCTATTTGTATTATGACGAATATCTGTTAAAACATTTATTATTTCTGCTTGTACCCGTTGAAGATTTGATGCCAGAATAGAAAGTTGAGTTGACAGTGTTATAAACTTTCTTTGTCGAAGATATAGTTTTTAATCAATTTTAATCGTTTTGAGTTGGAAATCGCATATCTTTTTATGACATTAATTGTTGAATCAATCAACGATGTCTGATTTTTTAATAGGTGTTTTTCGTTGCCTTTAACATTTCTTATTGTCTTGGCATTTCGTTGGCATATGTTGAGTCTAATACGCCAAACAGACTACTTGCTATATTTCCAACGATATCCAGTGGTGATATTTTCAGCCTGCAGATCTTCTTCAAATGTTGGAAGTGATGATACAGACGTGTACACGCTTCTTGTTGTGGAAATTGTGTAAATAAATGCCCAATTTTGCTAACTCCCATTGAAAATGTGTTCATATCATTCAAATACGGCCTTAAATTGTAATAAACAATTATAGACCAATCCGTTGTGGCAAATTGACCTTTTCAAAGAAGATGCCTGCCCTTGAAACAAATTTCTTTACATTGATTGACTGTGCAATAATTAATGGTAACAAAAAAAGCATTACTATCAATGTCATTGCCATTAACAACAGTCCTGAAGATTTTTACCTTTTTGGTGAGTTCTCTTCAACAATTCTGTCCTCAGGGATCTCTAATAGTGGATGCTTACATACCGGTTCTTCCTCTGCAAAAAATGGAGCTATGTGCTGAATGTCCCTCTTGAAGAATCCTATTGCGATTTTGACTTCCACTACTCTGACGAAATAGTCTTTTCCGTGGAATACCTTGACAATTCGTCCCAAGGCCATTGCAGTATATTCTTCTTCTTATTTTCTTTTATTTACTCTTGCTCTTCTTCCTTTATGCTTGCTGATGATCGTCTCCACTTTTGCTTTTACTGCACTTGTTGACCATTGCTTCCAAAAGGCGGGCTTTCGTTTTGATAAAGCTTGCCATCGTTGTCCCAATGTCTGTGGTTGCTGAGAAGGTTCGCTGTCAGCCTGGGCGGTGAGTGGTTCTCCAATAAGAAAATGACCTGGAGTGATTGCTATCAAATCATTTGGATTAGTTGAAATGGGAACCAAAGGTCGAGAGTTTAAAATTGCTTCAATCTCGACTATAACAGTTTCTAACTCCTCATAAGTTAGGTTAACTGAGATGACATTTTTTAACAGCAAATGCTTAGCCGATTTTACAGCAGCTTCCCAAAATCCTCCAAAATGCGGTGCTCTTTGTGGAATACACTTAAATTGACACAATTTCGGAAAATATTGCATCTTCCAGCTTTTGAAGCTTATTTCTTGCTCCAACAAAATTAGTCGCATTGTCGCAATGCAAAGTTTGACATTTTCCTCGTCGACTTAAAAAACGACGAAGCGCTGCCAAAAATGCCTCTGTAGTAAGATCACTTACTAATTCCAGATAGACTGCTTTAGTCGCAAAGCAGCAAGATATTGCAATATATGCAGTGTGTGGTTTCTTACCACGAATTTTATTATGAATCTTAAATGTTCCACAATAATCAACGTAGAAGTTGATTTTCTCAATTTAAATCCTGAACTGACTAAGATTTTGTCAATCTCAATTCGGATGAATAAAGCTACCTGGATTATATCTGCTCCAGTAATACAGTCATCCACATAAAAATAATTTTTAGTAGCAGACGATCCCATCTTGTGGCTAAATAAGGTGCGGATTTAGTGCCATACGTGACCGTCTTCAGTCCATAAAATCTAAATTTTTCTGAAGGGTCGTTTCTTCATACGATCATGTGATAGTGCTGGTCTTTTGGGTTTATCCAAATCTTCTTATACATTTTCTCAATGTCAGCGGTAAACACATATTTGTGTAATCTAAACCGTAATAGAATATACATCAATGTATTTTGCACTGATGGGTCTTTGTGCAATAAATCATTCATTGACTTGCCAGAAGATAATACTGCTGATGCGTCAAATACATCCCGTAACTTAGTTGTCTGACTATCTGGCTTTAACACACATTTATGTGGAATAAAATAGTCTGATTTTGGCAGATTCACCAAAGGAACTTCTTTCATATATCCAAGCAGTTCGTATTCCTTCATGAACTGTATGTATCCCTGCTTGATTGCTTGATCTTAAGAAATCAAGACCAAACAATCGCTAGCATTTCTTTTTCTATTGGTGAATATCTAACTTCTGTGTCTGAGAGAGTTCGGCTGGCGAATAAAATAGGTCTGTCATTGGTGTCTGGTCCCTGAGATAGTACCGCACCTATGGCATAATTACTCGCGTCTGTGGGCAATGTAAATGATTTAGTAAAATCAGGATAAGCTAGTATCGGATCGTTACACAAGAGATTCTTTGAATAGGCTACCGCTTCTTTAAACTCGTCGTCAATCACTATAGATTTCTTGCTCTTCAGTTGTCTAGTTATTGGTTTGGTTATTCCCGCGAATAAATGAATAAATAAATAAATAAATAAAGATGCTGACGTGATGCATCAGATTTCTTGGGAACGACCCTTACAGGTGCGCTCCAAGGGGAATGGCTGTTTCTGATAACATTCTGTTGAAGCATCTTTGAAATATGTTTCAGAACTTCCTCATTATGGATAAAAGGGTATCTATATGACTTGGTGTGTATAGGTACTTCATCTACCGTTGGAATCGAGTGTTATAGAAGTCTTTTGAATTGTTTTCAAAGTTTAATTTGGTTTTGTTTTTCCTCATTGTTCAAGTGCCCTGTTTGAATGTCCAATTTCGACTGTGCGTCTTTAGAGTCTGGGCCTCCTTTGCGAACTTGCAGTTCAAGGGACTGACTCTGCCTGTAATGGTTTCTCTAGGTACAATGTTTGTTCGTAATCTGACAAGTTGCATACTTCAAAAAGTGCAAAGCCTGCAACTGCGGTATATAGTCCACCCGTGATTGATAAATCACTGTTTAAGGTTGTAGTTTCGAATAAAAAATCTCCCTCCATTAAATTCACAGGGAGTGACAATCGGACCTTAGTGTTTAGTGGTAGGGTATGCGTTGTGTCTAGAGAAAACATAGTCGTTCCTAGGATATAATCTGCTATGTTTATTTTTGCATCTAAGCTACTTAAGAAATCCATGCCAGAAAGACCATTAAAATGTGGGTGAAAGTCAAACAAACAGAATTATTTTTTTTGTGACAAATTGCTCGAAAATAATTGAGTCTGTATATTCTTGAATTTGGAACTTCTTAAGAGCGGTTTGAATGTTGATATGAGTGCTTAGTTTCTCAATATGGTCTTTCGTAATCAATGCTGGTTTTATAGAAGAGAACGTGGACCCGGTGTCTATAAAAATATTATTTGGCTTTGTTGTAATGGATTTAGAAGATAAAATAACGTACGGTAAAGATTTCCCATGGGACTTTTTGTTTAAAAAGCCTGGTCTTCCGAGGCTCCTTGTAAAAAATTTGCACCATCATTGATGTTGCAAGAGACAGAGGGGGTATTGTTGATTTGTTGGGAGGAAGAATTTGATCCCGAATTGTTTCGGAAAGGGTGCTGTATATACCCGATTGTTTCTGATTTTGTTGATAACGGCGATACGGGCGGTTCCGATCAACCGAATTTTCGCAATTGTGATAATTTTATTGATCGTTAGAATTTTCGCGGCGACGATTATTTTGTAGATCACTAGAATCCTCACGGTAACGATTATTCTGTTGACCATTAGAATTCTGGTAATAAGAGTTCTGTTTTATTTGTGCAATTTCATATGCTTTTTCTATAGATTCTGGATTTCGGGACCTGATAATTGTTTTTAGTGGGCCATTTAACACAACCGATGCCCAAATGGCATCTTAATCATTAGTCAATGACACCAGTCGGCCTCTTAACTTTGCTATTGTGAAAAGGAGTTTATTTATGGAAAGTCCGGAAAAGCTCTAAGGATCATTTGGCCTTAGGGGGTTTGATCTACGGACCGAATGAGCATAAGTAATTCCTCGACACTGTTAATGAAAGATTCTAGCTTGTCGGAGGGACCCTCGTAAGTTCGCAAATTTGTGCTGACAATAGTCAACGAGTGGCTAACTGTGGGGCTGAGGGAACTTGATGTGTTTCATCTTGGTGTTAGAAGGTTGGGATTCTTGTTCTATTTGCTGTCTGTTCTTTTTCCTCAAGTTCTCTTATGTCTATCAGGCTACCTCCACTTCTCAAGCCTCTAAGTTAACTAGCTGCTCTAACTTTCTTTAACATTTAGTTACTTCTTTCTAGCTTTTTATTAGTGATAAATTGTTAATGTAGTAATATTAATTGTAAATGTAATATTTAGTAAATGTATTTTGATTTCTGTGACTTGTGTGATTTTTTTAAAATTTTAATGGCTGTGTGCTATTCCAGTGGTATCTTCTCCCCCCCCGTTGACTGGAATGTATGTATGTATATATATATAAATATATGATAATAGGCGAGTGAACTTATGGCGACTACAAGAAAGAAAATAATATTTTGGTAACATAATATATGACGTAATTATCTGAACTCAATTTTTGTTGCTTAGTGTTTAGTTTTAAATTAAATTAATTTTTTTATTTAAGCTTGAACTGCTGTCATAACAGTTTTTGTCCTTTGTGTCTTTGTGGACCGACATTGTGGCTATTTTTTTATATTATGATATGCGGAGGCGAAATGGGTATCGTTTGTATTTTTTAAAATTATTTTAAATTTTTCTTCTTCGTTCAGGTCTGTGGTTTCGGTGCCTAATCAGCGTTTGATGTGCACATATTCGGTCGCAACTTGACTAAACACTTGCACTTGTACACTTGCATGAATTTATTCTCTCTTAGCTTAACCGCCATTAGTTCACTTACCTGTCTTACAGATATAATACGATTAGGAGTCGGAGCATTTTTAATCTCCAGGTACGAGTCCGGCTGCGCCAATTACGGTCTAGGCTGGTCCAGCCCAGTGTAGAATAGAAGTTCGGTGAAGTTTTTGATTCCTTGGTTTAAAAAAATACAAAAGACCCCTTTTGTTGACAGTCAAATATATAATGAATCTTTATTCTTTTTCAAAATATGAACTAACTTATGAAGTATATGAGAATGAAATGGAATGAAAAAATGGGAATCTGCATAGCTTGCAGATTTCGTGTAGCTGTCAATGCTGGTTTCGGGCAACACTGAGACGGCTGGCTACGGGTACTGCCGAGGCGACTGGCTCTTATCACTTCCGCAAGTCCCCAAACTCAGCGTTTATGCACACAGTGTATGGGTTAATAACCATTCAACTGTGGCGCTGAGGTTTGGGGGGCGGCGGTGTGTCCGCAACAATGTGTGCGGTAAGTCGGGCGCCCACGGTCCGGCAGGCCGTGGGCGGCGGTAGGCGGCGATGGCAGCAGTCATTCAGTGGCAGCAGAGGCTGGAGGACGCAGCGGCAGAGG